>NC_052159.1:5228741-5565877 GCF_902713615.1 Scyliorhinus canicula
GGCTCTGTACTCCCTCCTCCCTCCTGGGGCTCTGTACTCCTCCCTCCTGGCTCTGTACTCCTCCCTCCTGGCTCTGTACTCCTCCCTCCTGGCTCTGTACTCCTCCCTCCTGGCTCTGTACTCCTCCCTCCTGGCTCTGTACTCCTCCCTCCTGGCTCTGTACTCCTCCCTCCTGGCTCTGTACCCCTCCCTCCCTCCCTCCCTCCCTCCTGGCTCTGTACCCCTCCCTCCCTCCCTCCCTCCTGGCTCTGTACCCCTCCCTCCCTCCTGGCTCTGTACCCCTCCCTCCCTCCCTCCCTCCCTCCCTCCTGGCTCTGTACCCCTCCCTCCCTCCTGGCTCTGTACCCCTCCCTCCCTCCTGGCTCTGTACCCCTCCCTCCGGGCTCTGCACCCCTCCCTCCGGGCTCTGCACCCCTCCCTCCGGGCTCTGCACCCCTCCCTCCTGGCTCTGCACCCCTCCCTCCTGGCTCTGTACCCCTCCCTCCTGGCTCTGTACCCCTCCCTCCTGGCTCTGTACCCCTGCCTCCCTCCCTCTGGCTCTGCACCCCTCCCCTCCCTCCTGGCTCTGCACCCCTCCCTCCGGGCTCCGCACCCCTCCCTCCGGGCTCCGCACCCCTCCCTCCGGGCTCCGCACCCCTCCCTCCGGGCTCCGCACCCCTCCCTCCGGGCTCCGCACCCCTCCCTCCGGGCTCCGCACCCCTCCCTCCGGGCTCCGCACCCCTCCCTCCGGGCTCCGGACCCCTCCCTCCGGGCTCCGCACCCCTCCCTCCGGGCTCCGCACCCCTCCCTCCGGGCTCCGGACCCCTCCCTCCGGGCTCCGGACCCCTCCCTCCGGGCTCCGGACCCTCCTCATCCGGGCTCCGGACACCTCCCTCCGGGCTCCGGACCCCTCCCTCCGGGCTCCGGACCCCTCCCTCCGTACTCCGGACCCTACCTCCGGGGCTCCGGGCCCCTCCCTCCAGGGCTCGGGCTCCGGGCCCCTCCCTCCGGGCTCCGGGCCCCTCCTCGGGCTCGGGCCCCCCTACGGGCTCCGGGCCCCTCCCTCCGGGCTCCGGGCCCCTCCCTCCGGGCTCCGGGCCCTCCCTCGGGCCGGGCCCTCCCTCGGGCTCGGCCCCTCCCTCCGGGCTCGGACCCTCCCTCCGGCTCCGGACCCTCCCTCTCCGGGCTTCGGACCCCTCCCTCCGGGCTGGACCCCTCCTCCGGGCTCCGCACCCCTCCTCCGGGCTCCCGGCCTCCCTCCGGGCTCGGACCCCTCCCTCCGGGCTCCGGACCCCTCCCTCCGGGTCCGGACCCCTCCCTCCGGGCTCCGGACCCTCCTCGGGCTCCGGACACCTCCCTCCGGGCTCGGACCCCTCCTCCGGGCTCCGGCCACCTCCCTCCGGGTCCGGGCCCCTCCCTCCGGTCTCCGGGCCCTCCCTCCGGCTCCGGGCCCTCCCTCGGGCTCCGGGCCCCTCACCTCCGGGCTCCGGGCCCCTCCCTCCGGGCTCCGGGCCCCTCCCTCCGGGCTCCGGGCCCCTCCCTCCGGGCTCCGGGCCCCTCCCTCCGGGCTCCGGGCCCCTCCCTCCGGGCTCCGGGCCCCTCCCTCCGGGCTCCGGGCCCCTCCCTCCGGGCTCCGGGCCCCTCCCTCCGGGCTCCGGACCCCTCCCTCCGGGCTCCGGACCCCTCCCTCCGGGCTCCGGACCCCTCCCTCCGGGCTCCGGACCCTCCCTCCGGGCTCCGGACCCCTCCCTCCGGGCTCCGGACCCCTCCCTCCGGGCTCCGGACCCCTACCTCGGGCTCCGACCCCTCCCTCCTGGCTCCGGACCCCTCCCCCTGGCTCCGGACCCCTCACTCCTGGCTCCGGACCCCTCCCTCCTGGCCTCCGGACCCCTCCCTCCTGGCTCCGGACCCCTCCCTCTGGCTCCGGACCCCTCCCTCCTGGCTCCGGACCCCTCCCCTCCTGGCTCCGGACCCCTCCCTCCTGGCTCCGGACCCCCTCCCTCCTGGCTCCGGACCCCTCCCTCCTGGCTCCGGACCCCTCCCTCCTGGCTCCGGACCCCTCCCTCCTGGCTCCGGACCCCTCCCTCCTGGCTCCGGACCCCTCCCTCCTGGCTCCGGACCCCTCCCTCCGGGCTCCGGACCCCTCCCTCCGGGCTCCGGACCCCTCCCTCCGGGCTCCGGTCCCCTCCCTCCGGGCTCCGGACCCCTCCCTCCGGGCTCCGGACCCCTCCCTCCGGGCTCCGGACCCCTCCCTCCGGGCTCCGGACCCCTCCCTCCGGGCTCCGGACCCCTCCCTCCTGGCTCTGTGCTATCCGGGCAGAAACAGGAATGCCAAATTTCAAAGGGAACAACAGTTTATTCTGTGTGGGAAGAGGGTGTGCTGATTGTTTGGCAAGTGGACTCTGATTGTTAGAGGTGTTGTCATGGTAATGGACCAGCAAACCGTCAATTGCAAAACTTTTGTTTAAATTCACATCAGCATGTTGACTCTGGTCTCGCGCTGTCCTGGGAAATGAACTCTTGGCTGTTCCCCAGGCTTTTACTTGTGCAGTAAATTATTGTTTCCTTAGAGCTTTGGTATTCTTGCAAGTGCGACCTGATAGATGAAGTGAAAATGAAAATCGCTTATTGTCACGAGTAGGCTTCAAATGAAGTTACTGTGAAAAGCCCCTAGTCGCCACATTCCGGTGCCTGTTCGGGGAGGCCGGTACGGGAATCGAACTGTGCTGCTGGCTTGCCTTGGTCTGCTTTCAAAGCTAGCGATTTAGCCCTGTGCTAAACAGCCCCTAGATGCAAGACGGAAAGCTTGAACCACATCTCTTTGTTTTTGCACCAAAAATCAAATAGTGGGCGCAATTTAACAAAAAATCCAGATTGTTTTGGGCACATATGGCGGGGTGTTTCTCAGACTCCGCAGCGCCTAGAACGATCCTTCTATTAAACAGAACTTTGTTTTCTTGGGGGACTTCCGCAAGGAATGCCCCACCCAGGTGGCGTATTGCTTAATTTCCTGCAGGAAGAGATTGGGGAACCATTTTAAAATACAGCCCTGATCTCTCTATCACCCTCCGGATGTCTCCAACCTACCAACCCTTGAGCACCCCTCACCCCACCTCATAAGGGCAGGGCACCCCTTTGGGCATGATCCCTGACATTGGCAACCTGGTGCTGCCAGGGTGTGTTCCACGTGAGTACAAACCAGTGCTAAATGGCTCCACGGCGCTGTCTCCCAGGCTCGTGCGTTCGATCCCAGGCTCGTGCGTTCGATCCCAGGCCTTGGGTAACTCTGACGTAGACATATTTAAATGAAGCTAACTGCATTCTTCAATGTGGACGTCTGCGGCCTGCCCAGTGAGGGTGAGACCCAGATCGCGACGACTCACAAAGATCTCGTTAGATCTCACGTGGCGTCCCGAGCGTCGTCAATCTCGCAAGAGGCCTCTTGTGAGATTTAACGGCCTCGTCGAGTCACCGAGTCGGGAGCGACGAGGTTGTTCGATCTTGCCCAGTGCCTTTTCTTCTTTTTAAATAAATTTAAAATATCCAATTCTATTTTTCCCCAACCACGACTCCCTCCCTCCCCACCATCCTCTTTTCCCCTCTCTCCCCACCAACCCCCTTCCTTTCCTTTCTGTTGGTACAGAGGCGAAGGTATCTGATCTCTCCAGCGTAAAGTTTAGTGCTTGTACCATTTGTTTTTTGTAGACCCCTCCCCCCCCCCTGTACTTCGGTACTGAGGGGAGGGTACCCTGTTTCTCCAACACAAAATTAGTGTTTCTACCGTTTGACCTTGTTTATATTTTTTACTGTTTTAATAAAAAGATATGGGCAATCCTCCTAACCTGCACATCTTTGGGTTGTGGGGGCGAAACCCACGCAGACACGGGGAGAATGTGCAAACTCCACACGGACAGTGACCCAGAGCCGGGATCGAACCGGGCCCTTGGTGCCATGAGGCAGTAGTGCTAACCACCGTGCCGCCCACCCAGTTTTTTTTCTAACAATTGGCACTCGCCCCGCCCACCCTCAAACGTGTCAGATCCCTGTGTAAGAATGTTGAGATGTACTACTTTGTTAAAATATGCAAATTATAGTCTTCATACCTTGGGAACCAGTGGGGCAGTTTGCAGGCTTGTTGACATTCAGGTGCTGCAATCTTTTACCCTCCTTCCATGGCCAAAACCATCTTTATCCCAGCTAATGTTTTATAAGATCACACCTGGAGCAAAATTTACTCATTCATCCACTGCAATCCACTTGCAGTAAAGACCAACATGTCATTGACATTCGTAATTGTTTGCTGTGTCTTATTGGCACATGGTGTTGAGGGTATTTTCAGTGTGTGAACCTATCGCGCCCATTCACCTGAGGAAGGAGCTGTGCTCCGAAAGCTCGTGTTTGAAACAAACCTGTTGGACTTTAACCTGGTGCTGTAAGACTTCTTACTGTGCTCACCCCAGCCCAACGCCGGCATCTCCACATTATTCATCAGTACAGTTAATTATTTTGGAGTATTGTGTGCAGTCTGGTCACCTCACTATAGGAAGGATGTGGAAGCATTGGAAAGGGTGCAAAGGAGATTTACCAGGATGCTGCCTGGTTTGGAGGGTAGGTCTTATGAGGAAAGGGTGAGGGAGCTAGGGCTTTTCTCTTTGGAGCGGAGGAGGCTGAGAGGTGACGTAATAGAGGTTTAAAAGATGATGAGGGGGACAGATAGAGTGGACGTTCAGAGACTATTTCCTCGGGTGGATGTAGCTGTTACAAGGGGGCATAGCTATAGATTCAGGGTGGGAGATATAGGAGGGATGTCCGAGGTAGGTTCTTTACTCAGAGAGTGGTTAGGGTGTGGAATGGTCTGCCTGCTGTGATAGTGGAGTTGGACACTTTAGGAACTTTCAAGTGCTTATGGAGCACACCAGAATGATAGGGAGTGGGATAGCTTGATCTAGGCTTCGGACAATGCTCAGCACAACATCGAGGGCCGAAGGGCCTGCTCTGTGCTGTACTGTTCTATGTTCTTTAGGACTGTGAATCCAAGGAACAGGAGTCTACACTCTGAGCTCAGTCGATCTTTCTACAACCATTTATTGCATCATTGCACCTCTCTCACTTTCTTTTATTATCTTGTTGCCTGCTCCCTCGCTCTCACACTCCCCAGGCCCTTGCTCTATCCTGCCTGGTTACTGATGTATTGAAGTTTGGACCTCCTGTTAAAGTCCAGCGTGTTTCTGTTGTGTCAGGTGTTAGCCTGGACTGAGGCTGAGATGTATGTGTTGGCTGGGCCCCAGTGTAGGCGAGGTCCTGGAGAAGAAGAGGCCAACTTGCTGCTCCTAGAAAGAGTTATCGTGTCACCCAGAGATCTCCGCAGCCATCAATAAATTCCTTTCCCTAGTTAGGAGCTTTAATAGACCGAGTGAGATAAGATAAGTGTGATGTTGTTGTGAGGGTTGTTTTGTATCTGATTTGGGTTGTGGTGTTCAAGGTTCTTTTTTTAAAATACATTTAGAGTACCCAATTCATTTTTTCCAATTAAGGGGCAATTTAGCGTGGCCAATCCACCTACCCTGCACATCTTTGGGTTGTGGGGGCGAAACCCACGCAGACACGGGGAGAATGTGCAAACTCCACACAGACAGTGACCCAGGGCCGGGATCGAACCTGGGACCTCGGCGCCGTGAGGCAGCAGGGCTAACCCACTGCGCCGCCGTGCTGCCCTGGGACCTCGGCGCCGTGAGGCAGCAGGGCTAACCCACTGTGCCACCGCTGCCCTCCTGTGTTTAAGGTTCTTGTATCCAAGGCTGCGAGAAGACTGAGCAGATGGGAATTTTCCCGTTTAATTTAAATCTCTTCGAAATCTCACTCAAAAAGGATTTTGATGCTGGTAATGCAGTCAGATAGAACATAGAACATACAGTGCAGAAGGAGGCCATTCGGCCCATCGAGTCAGCACCGACCCACTTAAGCCCTCACTTCCACACTGTCCCCGTAACCCAATAACCCCTCCTAACCTTTTTGCTCACTAAGGGCAATTTATCATGGCCAATCCACCTAACCTGCACGTCTTTGGACTGTGGGAGGAAACCGGAGCACCCGGAGGAAACCCACGCAGACACGGGGAGAACGTGCAGACTCCGCACAGTGACCCAAGCTGGGAATCGAACCTGGGACCCTGGCGCTGTGAAGCCACAGTGCTAATCATTTGTGCTACCCATAGGATGCTTTCTATGGTGCACTTGTAAAAATTGGTAAGAAACACCATAGAAAGCTGCATCCGGCTGCATGAAATGAAATGAAAATCGCTTATTGTCACGAGTAGGCTTCAATGAAGTTACTGTGAAAAGCCCCTAGTCGCCACATTCCGGCACCTGTTTGGGGTGGCTGGTACGGGAATCGAACCGTGCTGCTGGCCTGTTTGGTTTGCTTTAAAAGCCAGCAATTTAGCCCAGTGAGCTAAACCAGCACCTGGGTTCTGGGTTCAGGCATCACAGCCTGGTTTGGCAAAAGCTCAGCCCAAGACCGTTGGAAACTTCAGAGAGTCGCGAACACAGCCCAGTCAGTCCACCACGCAACCCTGCCTCCCATCCATTGACTGTGTCTACACCTCCCGCTGCCTTGGGAAAGTGGGCAGCATAATCAAAGACCCTTCCTGGGTGGCACGGTGGCACATTGGTTGGCACTGCTGCCTCACAATGCTGAGGTCCCAGGTTCGATCCCGACCTCTGGTCACTGTCTGTGTGGAGTTTGCACATTCTCCCCCCTGTCTGTGTGGGTCTAATAATAATAATCGTTTATTGTCACAAGTAGACTTCAATGAAGTTACTGTCCACATGCTAAAGATGTGCAGGGTAGGTGAATTGGCCACGCTAAATTGCCCCTTAATTGGGAAAAAAAAAAATTGCGTACTCAAAATCTTAAAAAGAAAAGATCCCTCCCATCCGGTTTATTGTCACTTCCATCAGGCAGGAGATATAGAAGTCTGAGAACACACACAAACAGATTCAAAAACAGCTACTTCCCCGCTGTTACCAGACACCTGAATTGACCCTCTTATAGTTGAACTGATCACTCTCCGAATCTTCTCTACTGACCAGCACCACACTCTGTATGCTTCACCCGATCTCTTGTGTCTATGTATTTACATTGTGTATTTATGTATGTCCTATGTTTTTTCATGTACGGAACGATCCATCTGGACTGTACACAGAAAAGTACTTTTCACTGTACCTCGGTACACATGACAATAAATCAAATCCAATTCAATATGGAACTTGGAAAACTGAGATCAGTAGAATTTGTTTCTTTTGCCAGTGTATTAATAGGGTGTGAAAGTGGGCATTGAGGTACGGAATTGTGAAGTAGATCAACTGTGTTCCAAGCACAATCTGGCCAGCGGTGGGGCCCCGGGGACCATGTGCGGCCCATCTGGGTTCTGACTGCAGCCAATGAGACATTTTGTTGACCGTTGCCCTTGCGCAGAACAAAGAAAAGTACAGCACAGGAACAGGCCCTTCGTCCCTCCAAGCCTGCTCCAACCATGCTGCCCGTCTAAACTAAAATCTTCTCCACTTCCGGGGTCCGTATCCCTCTATTCCCATCCTATTCATGTATTTGCCAAGATGCCCCTTAAACGTCACTATCGTCCCTGCTTCCACCACCTCCTCCGGCAGCGAGTTCCAGGCACCCACTACCCCCTGTGTAAAATACTTGCCTCGTACATCTCCTCTAAACCTTGCCCCTCGCACCTTAAACCTATGTCCCCTAGTAATTGACTTTTCTACCCTGGGACAAAGTCTCTGACTATCCACTCTGTCTATGCCCCTCATAATTTCTATCAGGTTGCCCCTCAACCTCCCTCGTTCCAGTGAGAACAAACCGAGTTTATCTAACCGCTCCTCATAGCTAATGCCCTCCATACCAGATAGCATCCTGGTAAATCTCCTCTTCATCCTCTCTAAAGTCTACACATCCTTCTGGTAGTGTGATGACCAGAATTGAACACTATATTCCATGTGTGGCCTAACTAAGGTTCTATACAACTGCAGCAGGCCGTGCTCTTGAGAAATACTTTGGGAAATCCCGAGGTTGTGAAAGATGCTAGATAAATGCAAATCTATACGGAACGCTTCATTGGACGGGGCATTGAGTATAAAAACTGGCAAGTCATGCTACAGTTGTATAGAACCTTGGTTAGGCCGTACTTGGAATATTGTGCACAATTCTGGTCGCCACACTACCAGAAGGATGTGGAGGCTTTGGAGAGGGTGCAGAGGAGGTTTACCAGGATGTTGCCTGGCCTAGAGGGTGTTAGCTATGTGGAGAGGCTGAATAGACTTGGACTGTTTTGATTAGAAAGATGGAAGTTGAGGGGTGACCTGATAGAGGTCTGCAAGATTATGAGGGGCATGGATAGAGTGGATGGGCAGGCACTCTTTCCCAGGGTGGAGGGGTCAGTCACCAGGAGGCATAGGTCCGTGGGGCAACGTTTAGAGGAGATGTGCGAGGCAGGATTTTTGTGCAGAGGGGGGTGAGTGGCTGGAACGCGCTGCCAGGGGAGGTTGTGGAGCAGATACATTAATGGCGTTTAAAAGGCATCTTGACAAATACATGGATACGATGGGTAAAGAGGGCAGCACAGTAGCACAAGTGGATAGCACTGTGGCTTCACTGCTCCAGGGTCCCAGGTTCGATTCCTCGCTGGGTCACTGTCTGTGTGGAGTCTGCAGTCTGCACGTTCTCCCCGTGTCTGCGTGGGTTTCCTGCGGGAGCTCCAGTTTCCCCTCTCAGTCCAAAGACATGCAGGTTAGGTGGATTGGCCTTGATAAATTGCCCTTAGTGACCAAAAAGGTTAGGAGGGGTTATTGGGTTACGGGGATAGGGTGGAAGTGAGGGCTTAAGTGGGTCGGTGCAGATTCGATGGGACGAATGGCCTCTTTCTGCACTGTATGTTCTATGTTTAAAGTGCTGAGGGTTTTGACCAAGGGTGGTATCATGACCGGTACAGGCTTGAAGGGCCGAAGGGCCTGGCCCTGTGCTGTATTGTTCTTTGAATGTTGGAATAACAACAACTTTCAATCGTATATCACCTTTAATGTAGTAAAATTTCCCAAAGTTGTTCACAGGAGCGCCTATCAAATCAAGTCACACAATTATCTGTGATGGATAACCAAAAGAGAGGTCAGAGTTGGGTTTCATGCAGCGCCCTAACCTGTTTCTGTAAAGAATAGAAAACCACACAGACAGGGCAGCAGAGGGGCGCAGTGGTTAGCATTGCTGCCTCACGGCGCCGAGGTCCCGGGTTCGATCCTGGCTCTGGGTCACTGTCCGTGTGGAGTTTGCACATTCTCCCCGTGTTTGCGTGGGTTTCGCCCCCACAACCCAAAGATGTGCAGGGTAGGTGGATTGGCCGCGCTAAATTGCCGCTGAAGTGGAAAAAATGAATTGGGTACTCTAAATGGGTACTCTGCCGCCGTGCCACCCTAACTGGGAAGATTTGTACGACCCGTGTCCTGTCGTGCGGCTCAAATCTACATTTCATTTCATTTCATTTCTATTCTGTCAATTTGTTGTCTGGTAAGAAGTCTTACAACACCAGGTTAAAGTCCAACAGGTTTGATTCAAACACGAGCTTTCGGAGCGCAGCTCCTTCCTCAGGTGAATCGTGTTTGAATCAAACCTGTTGGACTTTAACCTGGTGCTGTAAGACTTCTTACTGTGCCCACCCCAGTCCAACGCCGGCATCCCCACATCAATTTGTTGTCTGACAGACGTCTTGTTATCTTGATTTTGTCCCTCCTTTTGGGAGTTTTTCTGATTGATTCTCCAGTGAAACACAACTTTCATTTATGGGAAACTTTGTAAAGGTGTCAAAGGAGCAGACTACATTGGATTTAAAAATAAAACATCAAAATACTCTCCTTATTTAGCGGATTCGGCGATTCACTGTATATACTCCAGATTCTGGAGAAGGCTAAGATTGTGCATTAACTAATTTGAGTTAAATTGATGGAAAGTTCGATGGCTTTTGTCCTTTGGAACCCAGGTGCACACCGAGTGAGGTTGGGAGAGAACTTGTGTTGAGATAAAAAGCTGTTGACAGACACTAGTGGGGAGGAGAGAGTAGATTCCGAAGGCACTGAGGTAGCTTCCAACTGAGATAGGAGCCCAGTGCGACCAGAGCCCTGTGTGATCAGAGCCCTGTGTGATCAGAGCTCGCCGCTGACTGCAGTAGGAACTCCCGCCGTTGTAGTCTGCTACCTCCTCACCGAAGTGTCGAGGGAACTTGCTTGCAGATTTTGCGAGGTACTGCAGATATTGCCAGGTCTGTTTGTCATTGTGTCTCCTATTCTTTCATCTTGGTTTGTGTCAAATGGCTGTAAACCTGACACTCTTTTATTAATGGGGAGCTTTCTCAAATTGTGACACTGTACAGGGAGCTTTACTCTGTATCTAACCCTGTGCTGTACCTGTCCTGGGAGTGTTTGATGGGGACAGTGTAGAGGGAGCTTTACGGTAGCATGGTGGTGTTGATCAGGAGCTTACTCTGTATGTACCCCGTGCTTGTCTTGGGAGTGTTGAGTGGGGACTGTGTAGAGGAAGTTTACTCTGTATCTACCCGTGTGTGACGCGATGTGGTTGTGGGGCAGTGTGAGGGGCTTCCTCTGTATCTACCCCGGCTGTACCTGTCCGGAGTGTTTAGGGCAGTGTAGAGGGGCCAAATCTGTATCACTCCGTGCGTACCTGTCTAGTGTTTATGGGGAAGGGTAGGTGGAGCTTTACTTGTATCTAACACGTGTGTACGTCTGGGAGTGTTTGATGGGACACATAGAGGGAGCTGTACTTGTATCTACGTGCTGTACTGTCTGGGAGTGTTTTATGACGTGTAGGGGAGCTTTACTCTATATCGAAACTGTGCTGTACCTGTCCTGGGAGTGTTTGATGGGGACAGTGTAGAGGGAGCTGTACTCTGTATCTAACCCCGTGCTGTACCTGTCCTGGGAGTGTTTGATGGGGACAGTGTAGAGGGAGCTTTACTCTGTATCTAACCCTGTGCTGTACTCTGTACTGTTTGTTCTAATTTGGAGGTGTTTTCCTGCAATTGATGGACGTCAATTGCAGTAAAATTGATGAGTTCTATGTACAAATTCCAGGAGAGATAGCATTGGGATTGTTGTTAGTTTCTGTCTCTTTGCTTACAAAGATCGTCAGGAACACTGCTGGCTGACGCTCAAAAGTCTGGCCTCTGGGCAAGGTCTTTGCTGAGTGGTTGGAACACAGAGCGGCGAGCAATCTTCACTTCACAATCACACTGGTTTTGTCTGGTCTTTCAGTCAACAATGGAATGGTTAAAAGAAAAACAATGATATCATCTCATGGAGTGAAGAATGCAGAAGCATGGAATCTGATAACACAGCTGGAAGCCATTCAGCCCATCTGATCTGCTAGCTAAAAAGTATCTGTCCAGCATTATCCCACCCTCTCTCATTTGAAAATGAATGAAAATCGCTTATTGTCATGAGTAGGCCTCAATGAAGTTATTGTGAAAAGCCCGTAGTCACCACATTCCGGCGCCTGTTCGGGGAGGCTGGTACGGGAATTGAACCGTGCTGCTGGCCTGCCTTGGTCTGCTTTAAAAGCCAGCGATTTAGCCCAGTGAGCTAAACCAGCCCCAATTTGGTCCGGTTGCCCTGGGCAAAACGAATCGCCCTTCAAAACATCTCATCCAGTTGCCAAGTACTTTAATTCTCTGCCTCTGATTATTAATCTCCCTGCTAACAGAGAAAAAGCCCGTGCTTGTCCACACTATCCAGACCCCTCATTGAAACAGCCCCAGCCTGTCCAATCACTCCTCAAAGTTAAAATTTCAGTTCCTGGGAACATGTTAATAAATCTATCGCTATGGTGTAATTCCCTCCTCCCTCCAAACCCCCGTGATACATGCTTACAAGCGAATTAGGAGCAACAGTAGGCTACTCGGCCCCTCGAGCCTGCTACCCCATTCAATAGATCGCGACTGATCTGCTTGTAACCTCAACCCCACGTTCCTGTCGATCCCCGATAACCTTTCACCCCCTTGTTAATCAATAATCTATCTAGCTCCGCCTTAAAAATATTCAAAGGCTCTGCTTCCACTGCCTTTTGATGAAGAGAGTTCTGGAGACTCATCCCCTGAGAGAAAATATTTCTCCTCATCGGCGTCTTCAATGGGTGACCCCTTATTTTTATACAGTGACCCCTAGTTCTACAGTCTCCCGCAAGAGGAATCCTCTTCCCCACATCCACTCTGGCAATAGATCCATCGAATCCCTACAGTGCAGAAGGAGGCTGTTCGGCCCATTGAGTCTGCACCGACCCTCTGAAAGAGCACCCTATCTAGGACCACTCCCCACCCTATCCCCATAACCCCACCCTGTCTCCGTAACCCCACCCTGTCTCCGTAACCCCACCCTGTCTCCGTAACCCCACCCTGTCTCCGTAACCCCACCCTGTCTCCGTAACCCCACCCTGTCCCCGTAACCCCACCCTGTCCCCGTAACCCCACCCTGTCCCCGTAACCCCACCCTGTCCCCGTAACCCCACCCTGTCCCCGTAACCCCACCCTGTCCCCGTAACCCCACCCTGTCCCCGTAACCCCACCCTGTCCCCGTAACCCCACCCTGTCCCCGTAACCCCACCCTGTCCCCGTAACCCCACCCTGTCCCCGTAACCCCACCCTGCCCCCGTAACCCCACCCTGCCCCCGTAACCCCACCCTGCCCCCGTAACCCCACCCTGCCCCCGTAACCCCACCCTGTCCCCGTAACCCCACCCTGTCCCCGTAACCCCACCCTGTCCCCGTAACCCCACCCTGTCCCCCGTAACCCCACCCTGTCCCCCATAACCCCACCCTGTCCCCCGTAACCCCACCCTGTCCCCCGTAACCCCACCCTGTCCCCCGTAACCCCACCCTGTCCCCATAACCCACCCTGTCCCATAACCCCACCCTGTCCCCATAACCCCACCCTGTCCCCATAACCCCACCTAACCTGCACCTCTTTGGACTGTGTGAGGAAACCGAAGCACCCGGAGGAAACGCACGTAGACACTGGGAGAACGCCACACAGTCACCCAAGGCCAGAATCAAACCCAGGTCCTGGCTCTGTGAGGCAGCAGTGCTAACCACTGTGTCACCGTGCCGCCCTTCTGTTTTCTATCCATGTCAATATGTTAACCCCTACATCATAAGATTTATTTTACGTAATAACCTTTGACACGGCACTTTATCAAATGCCTCCTAGTACTGTACATCCGCCCTTTCCCCTTTACCCATAGCACATGGCATGGTGGGACAGTGGTTCGCACTGCTACCTCACAGCACCAGGTTCAATTTCGACCTTGGGTAACTGTTTGTGTGGAGTTTGCCCTCCCACAACCCAAAGATGTGCGGGTTAGGTGGGGTTACGAGGATGGGTCGAAATGCCTCCGTCTGCACTGTAGGGATTCTATGGTTCTACATGGCTCCTTCACAAAAAGACTCCAACAAATTGGTTAAACACGATTTCCCTTTCACAAAACCAGGTGGTCTCTGCCTGATTGTCTTGAATTTTTCCAAGCGCCCTGCTCTAACATCTTTAATTAATCCCTTCAAACATTTTCCCTGTGATAGATGTTGGGCTAGCTGGTCTGCATTAATACTTTCTGTCTCCCTCCCTTTTGAATAAAGGAGTTAGCATTTGCTATTTTCCAATCTAATGGAACCTTCTCTGAATCTAGATTATAAACTCAACGCATCAGTTATCTCATTGTCCACTTCTTTTAGGACCTTGGGGTGAAGTCCACCTGGACCAAGGGGATTTGTCAGCTCGCAGACCCAACAATTTGCTCGTTATCACTTCCCTGGTTATTGTAATTTTCCCGAGTTCCTCCCTCTCTCCCTTCCATTTCCTGAATTTCAGTTATTTCTGGGATGTTACTTAGTGAAGACAGATGCAAAATTCCTGTTTAATTCATCTGCCATAGCTATAATTTCCATTGCCAATTCCTCAGGTTCACTTTCTATCGGGCCAATGCTCATTTTGTTAACTTCCTTATTGAAATATCAAAAGAAACTCTTATTACCCATCTTTATATTACTGGGTAGCTTTGTCTTGTACTCTAATTTTCCCTCCTTATCAATCTTTTCGTCATTCTTTGATATTCTTTATATTCTTTCCTGCCTTCTGACCTGCCACACATCTTGGT
Organism: Scyliorhinus canicula; assembly: GCF_902713615.1. Taxonomy (NCBI): domain Eukaryota; kingdom Metazoa; phylum Chordata; class Chondrichthyes; order Carcharhiniformes; family Scyliorhinidae; genus Scyliorhinus; species Scyliorhinus canicula. The sequence goes on from NC_052159.1 coordinate 5,242,937, forward strand.
TAAATACTGACTTTAACGTTTCTAGTTAACCGTGGATGACAGGACCTCCCCTCATAATTTATATTTCCCATCAGAATGCGTCTGTTCTGAGTATTCTGAAATATCTCTTTTAAATATCTGCCACTCAATCTCTGTTGATCCATCCTTTAAGCATATTTGTCTGTTCACTTTAGACAGTTCCACTTTCATGCCCTCACAATTGTCCTTATTTACATTTAAATTACATTTGACTCACTCTTCTCTCCCTCAAACAGAATGTAAAATTCAATTATATTATGATCGCTGCTACCTAAAGGCACCTTCATTGTAATCAATTAATCCTATCTCGTTGCACAATACAGTACCATGTCTAGTATAATCTGCTCTCGGATTGGGTGTGGAATGTACTGTTCTCAGAAACTATCCCAAAAACATTCTACGAAATCTGACGGCCAGAATGGGAATCTTGTGGCTGGGTCTCCAGGGTCCCCAGAGGTTCTGGGGAGTGGTAGTCACTGTCAATTCCTCTCCCTTTTACTTGCCAAGACTGGAGCTGCAAATCGCTCGACTGGTCCCCTGACCCCTGAGCTGCTGGGAAAGGTGCAGAGTAGCTCCTCCTGGAGACCCTTCAGGTGTCATAGGGCGCGAAGCCACACCCCTTTTTATTTACAGCACTCTCTTCCATAAACCAGCTAATTGGTCAAGAGGTGGGGGGGGGGGGTGTTGGAGGTTGAGGGGTGGGCTGAGACATGGGTGGGGAGATATTCGGAAGAAGGGTGGGGGTTGGTAGGGTGGTTGGGTTGGGGGGAGGGGGCCGATGGGGAGGTACGGTGGGGGCCAGACGGAAGAGTCCGAGGGGGTGTATCAAGGTGCAAGTGGGGATTTGGGGGTCATGGTGTTTTATAAGTTCTCACTTAATCTCCCCGCCCTTGTATTCTATGCTTCGGCTAATAAAGGAAAGAACCCCATATGCCTTAACCACCCTATTTACCTGCCTTAATTTCATGGACCTATGAACAGTCATTCCAAGGTCCCTCTGTCCTTCTACATTTAGCAGTATTCTATCATTTATTGTGGATTCCTGTGCCTTGTTTGACCTCCCCATGTCCATTATCTCGCATGTCTCCAGATTAAATGTATTCTCATGTATTTTCTTGAATTCTGTTCAATTCCCTTTTCTTCCCATGTACTGAATGATCTGTTGAGCTGCTTGCAGAAAAATACTTTTCACTGTACCTCGGTACACGTGACAATAAACAAATCCAATCCAATCCAAAATTCCATTTGCCATTTTTCTGTCCTCTTGACAGACCCTTCCAAATCTTCCTGCACCTTTCCTCTTCAGCATTGACCAGCCAATTCTTGTATCATTTGGGGGCTCCTTTATGGCCCTTGTATTTAAAGCTCAATCATTGATGAATATACCCCGAAAGGCAAGGGGACCAGTCCTGAGCCCTGTGGGAGCCCCACTCTCATCCCACCCTCGCAGTCACCCCTGTTGGCCGTCACCCTTTACTTCCAGCCACTCAGCTCATTTTGGATCCAACTTGTCACTTTTGATTGGATCACACAGGGTTTTGCTTTCATGACCAATCAGCCACGTGGGACCTTATCAAAAGCCGTGTTGGAATTCATCTCGACCTCACCAAATGTGCCCCCCTCATAGGATCATCAATCCTCCTTGTACCTCTTAGAAAAATCGATCAAATTAGTCGGACTCGGACTCAATCTTTCCGTAGCAAATCCAGCAGTCTGCCCTTGCTTAATCCGTGTCTTTGGACAGTGGTTAGCACTGCTGCCTCACAGCACCGGAGGCCAGGGTTTAATTCCGACCTTGGGCGACTATGTGGAGTCTGCACGTTCTCCCCATGTCTACGTGGGTTTCCTCCCACAGTCCAAAGATGTGCAGGTTTAGGTAGATTGGCCGCGATCAATGCGCGAAGATAGTGCGGGTCAGTAGGCCTAGCTAATTAAGTCTTATTACCTGCAAATAGTCGCATTCAAAGCATTGTCTGACATCTTTGACTTTGTCTATATATATGTTTCTGGAACCCACCTCTTCATTCATCTGAGGGAAGGAGCAGTGCTCCGAAAGCTAGTGTTTGAAACAAACCTGTTGGACTTTAACCTGGTGTTGTAAGACCCAAGGTGGCTAGAGGACAGTTAAAATACCAAACCGTTGTGGTCTAATTGAATGGCAGAATAAGCTAGAGGGGCTGAATGTCCACCTGGTCCAATGTTGCAGTGAATCATCAGGGCAAACCCTGATTGATAGAATTTAACCTGAATCTTGATGGTTAGAGTCATGCTCAAAGAGCCCTCTCTCTATATAAAATTCAGCCGGGAAGGTGCAGAAAGATCAGGAATCTCTGGAGAGAGAAAACATGTGAAATGTGTCTGGTCACAGAGTTTTACAGCACAGATAGAGGCCCTTCAGCCCATCGTGTCCGCGCCGGCCATCAAGCACCTATCTACTCTAATCTCATTTGCCAGCCCGTGGCCTTTGGACAAAGTTGGAACTTTAACCCTCTTGGGGAATTCCTCCGAATATCCACCCGCTCTCATTCTGTTATTTTCTCTTTGCTGGCTCGGAACTTGCTTATTCATCTCTAACGCCTTCCAGTTCTAATAAAAGGCCATTGAGTGGAAATGTGAACTTCAATTCTCTCTCCAACTCCTTATCCTAATTTGCACCCGGGTCTGTTTGCATGGCCTGTTCTTGCTGTACCTACACTGGCTCCCAGCCTGGCCGTACCGCATTGGAAATTCTCCTCCTTCTGCCCAAATCCCCCCAATGGCCTCACCTCCTCTGGTCCCGCCTTCACTCCCTACCTCCGTCACCTCCTTCTCCTGCTCCTGGGAGCAACCCTCCCAGACCTCCGCGCCCCTCTGATTCCGGCCCCTTGGGTATTCCCGATCGCAATCGCCCCACCATTGGTGGCCGTGCCTTCGGTTGCCTGGGCTACAAGCTCTGGATTTACCTCCCTCCTAAATTATTCCGCCTCTCTGGCTCTTGAGGCACTCCTTAAAATGGGCCTCTGACCAAGCTTTTGGTCACCTGTCCCTAATGTCTCCTTATGTTGCTCGGTGTCAAATCTAGTTTGCCTCCGCGAAGCCTCTTGGGGTGCTGTGTCCGGTTAAAAGTGGTGAATAAATGGGGCAGCATGGTGGCGCAGTGGGTTAGCACTGCGGCCTCACGGCGCTGAGGTCCCAGGTTCGATCCCGGCTCTGGGTCACTATCCGTGTGGAGTTTGCACATTCTCCCCGTGTTTGCGTGGGTTTCGCCCCCACAACCCAAAAATGTGCAAGGGTAAGTGGATTGGCCACGCTAAATTGCACCTTAATTGGAAACATGATTGAGTACTCTAAATTTATTTTAAAAAATTTTTAAAAAGTGGTGAATAAATAAAGGGTGTTGGTGCTGCCCTGCCGGCTGAGCGTTCCGTGTTTCAGGATCCCAGCGTCTGCAGCGTTTGCTCTTATTTTGGCGTTTACGACGAATGCTGCTGTTTTCAGAAACTCACTTGCTCGCTCTGATTTCTGTGCAGAAAGATGCTGCGGCTGCTGGTTCTGGGATTGACCCTCACCCTGACAGCAGCCAAGGATATCCTCAACATCTGCATGGACGGGAAACACCACAAAACGCAGCCGGGATTCGAGGGGAAACTCTACAGACAGGTAACGGGGAGGCACATGGGTAGGCCAGGCATGCCCCCCCCCCCCCCCAAACCACCACCACCTTCTTGAGTTACGTTTGAGTTACGTCCTGTCCATGGCTCAGTTACAGTGCTGTGGGATTAGAGGGTGTGCAAGAGCAGCAGTGTGGGGACACAAAGCTCGCTTTTCTGCTCTTCCTGCAGCAACACCAACTTGCATTTATATAGAACCCTTTTGACACTCGGCCACGTGAGGAGCTATTCGGACAGGTGACCCAAACTGCGTTAAGGGGCACCTGAAATTAGAGGAGAGGGAGGCAAAGAGGTTTACGGACGGATTTCCAGAGCTTTTTGGCGCTCAGATAACTGGAGGCCCAACCGTCAATGGTGGCCTGATTAAAATGGGGCGGTGGTTTGAGGTTGTGGCTGGAGGAGATTACGGAGATGGGGAAGCAGAGGACGTGAAGAGGTTTGAGGCATTCCTGGATCACGTGCCAATATGTCGGCATCCTGCCTGACATTGCCACGGCTACGTCTTCCTAGTGGCTGTTCTTTGTGTGAGCATTGACTGTGAAAGGCTTCGCTTGACTCCAAACCTGACTCCACATCTGCACCCTAATGGTTTATAGTGACCAAAACCTCACCAACTGCTAATTTTCTTGTTACATCGAAACAAGTATCGGCCATTCAGCATCCCCCCCCCCATCCCAAAGTCTGATCTGCTCAATTCAACCATGGCTGGTGTGTGTCTTAACTCCATCTACCCAACATGTTTCATAGAATTTACAGTGCAGAAGGAGGCCATTCGGCCCATCGAGTCGGCACCAGTCCTTAGAAAGAGCACCCTACTTAAACACATGCCTCCACGCTATCCTCGTAACTCAAAAGACGTGCTGTTAGGTGAATTGGACATTCTGGATTCTCCCTCTGTGTACCCGAACAGGCGCCGGAATGTGGCGACTAGGGGCTTTTCACAGTAATTTCATTGCAGTGTTAATGTAAGCCTACTTGTGACAGTAATAAAGATTATTATTATCAGCCTAGTAATGCCACCTAGCCTTTTGGACACTAAGGGGCAATTGGGCGGCATGTTCGCACAGTTGCTTCACAGCGCCAGGGTCCCAGGTTCGATTCCCAGCTTGGGTCACTGTCTGTACGGATTCTGCACGTTCTCCTGTGTCTGCGTGAGTTTCTTCCGGGTGCCCCGGTTTCCTCCCACAAGTCCCGAAAGATGTGCTGTTGGGTAATTTGGACATTCTGAATTCTCCCTCCGTGTACCCGAACAGGGGCCAGATTGTGGCGAGTAGGGGCAGTAACATCATTGCAGTGTTAATGTAAGACTAATATAATAATAATCTTTTATTCTCACAAGTATGAAGTTACTGTGAAAAGCCCCTAGTCGCCACATTCCGGCACCTGTTCGGATAAGCTGGTACGGGAATTGAACCCGCACTGCTGCATTACAAACCAGGTGTCTAGCCCACTGAGCTAAACCTGTTCTACTTGTGACAGTAAAAATTATTATAAATTAATCATGGCCAAACCACCTAACCTGCCCATCTTTGGACTGTGGGAGGAAACCGGAGCACCCAAATCATTGTTTTCCAATTAAGGGGCAATTTAGCATTAGCTAATCCACCTGCCCTGCATATCTTTTGTATTGTGGGGGTGAGACCCGCGCAGACAGTGGGGGGGAAATGTACAAACTCCACACGGACAGTGACCTGGGGCTGGGATCGTACCCGGATCCTCGGCGCCGTGAGGCAGCAGTGCTAACCACTGCGCCGCCCCTGAAATCTGCCTTCCCAACCTGGTCTGGCTTACATGGGACTCTAGACCCACTGTAGTAAGGTTACTACCCCCACAATTAGCGACGGGCAACGAATGCTGGCGTTGCCAGTCGTGTCCACTCCCCACAAAGTTATTAAAGTTATGGTAGAATCCGTATTACGGAAACAGGCCACCTCCCACTTCACCTCTCCCCCCCCACCCCTGTCCCCTGCCTAGGAATGAGAATGTTGCACCTTTTCCTCGTTCCCCTCTTAATCTGGACTTGGCCCCCGTGTTGTCAATAGATGTGATTTTAACAAGCCGATAAGGAAGACCTTGGCATCAGCATATTACCTTTTATAATACGGCAAAGTGAATTTACTTTCTTCAGCTTTTGCAATTTGATGGTAACGATGCTACGTCAAGACCAATAAATGCCTGTAGATTGAATTGACCTTGATGTTGCTGGGATCTTCATATCTGGGACTGTGGTTAATACTGAACTAGCAGGGGGAGGGCACCATTCTCACTGGTGCAATGTTCCTTTGTAGTATCTTTCCTTATCCTGCTGGCTTTTCACTCCAGTTTTATCTCGTGAGCTCTCGCACATTGCGGGCCCTCGCTGCCTCAGAAGCTGCTGATCTTGCGTAAAGTTTGCTGAATGACCAAAATCCCAGGTTTCACTTGGTTGACCTCCTTCCATCCCGGTATTTTCACAATGCAATGATAGTGGAGTTCTTTTTTCCAAAAAAAAATTTAGAGTACCCAATTATTTTTTTCCCCAATTAAAGGCCAATTTAGCGCGGTTACACCCACGCAGACACGGGGAGAATGTGCAAACTCCACACGCACAGTGATAGTGGAGTTCTTGACTAATCACAGGGCTCAACAAAGAAAGTTAGAGTTTGCATAGTGCCTTTAACTTTGTAAAACATCTTGAGGCCCCAGCAAAATTTGATACCCAGTCAGGTGAGAGATTGGGGTAGGGCTGGTCAAAGAGTTTGGTCTTCAGGAGGTTCTTTTTTCTTAGAAAATGTTTTATTGAGGTATTTATAATTTTAACAATCTAAGCAAACATATCCAACACACTCAAAAAACATACAATAACATACCCAACCCCCATCCCAAGCATAGACCCTAAATACCCATACATTAGATTCCCTACCCTTATTCGGCACTTCCATGCCCCCCCCCAACTCCGCCCTGCTGACGGTCAACTTTCCTTAAGCAAGTCGATGAACGGCTGCCACCTCTGAGCGAACCCTGTACTGAACCACTTAAGGCGAACTTAATTTTCTCTAGCCTCCTCTGTAACTGTCTCCAGCGGTTATTATTATTGTTATAAATAAGGAAACCCAAGTGATTAAATATCTCCCTTAATTGCTGAGTAGAAACCGTGTGTACTTTAATCTTTGTTACTAACTTGTCTTTTCGGTGTGCAGTGTGCACCTTGGAAACACAATGCCTGTTGTACAGCCAATACGAGCATGGAGGCCCACAATGACCAGTCCAATCTCTACAACTTCAACTGGAATCACTGCGGCATCATGACGGATAAATGCAAGAGGCATTTTATTCAGGACACCTGCTTGTATGAATGTTCCCCCAATTTGGGCCCATGGATAGTAAAGGTGAGCAGTGTTATCCTGAGGTGGGAAGCCCTTTGTTCAGACCTCAGATAAATGTGGGATTTATAGAGGGAGCTTCGTCACATCAGTTTCATGGGGCAGTGCAGAGGGGGCTTTACTCTGTATCTAACCCCGTGCTGTACCTGTCCTGGGAGTGCTTGATGGGGGCAGTGCAGAGGGAGCTTTACTCTGTATCTAACCCCGTGCTGTACCTGTCCTGGGAGTGCTTGATGGGGGCAGTGCAGAGGGAGCTTTACTCTGTATCTAACTCTGTGCTGTACCTGTCCTGGGAGTGTTTGATGGGGACAGCGTAGAGGGAGCTTTACTCTGTATCTAACCCCGTGCTGTACCTGTCCTGGGAGTGTTTGATGGGGACAGTGTAGAGGGAGTTTTACTCTGTATCTAACCCTGTGCTGTACCTGTCCTGGGAGTGTTTGATGGGGACAGTGTAGAGGAGCTTTACTCTGTATCTAACCCCGTGCAGTACCTGTCCTGGGAGTGTTTGATGGGGGACAGTGTAGAGGGAGATTTACTCTGTATCTAACTCCGTGCTGTACCTGTCCTGGGAGTGTTTGATGGGGACAGTGTAGAGGGAGCTTTACTCTGTATCTCACCCCGTGCTGTACTTGTCCTGGGAGTGTTTGATGGGGACAGTGTAGAGGGAGCTTTACTCTGTATCTAACCCCGTGCTGTACCTGTCCTGGGAGTGTTTGATGGGGACAGTGTAGAGGGAGCTTTACTCTGTATTTAACCCTGTTCTGTACCTGTCCTGGGAGTGTTTGATGGGGACAGTGTAGAGGGAGCTTTACTCTGTATCTAACTCCGTGCTGTATCTGTCCTGGGAGTGTTTGATGGGGACAGTGTAGAGGAAGCTTTACTCTGTATCTAACCCTGTGCTGTACCTGTCCTGGGAGTGTTTGATGGTGACAGTGTAGAGGAAGCTTTACTCTGTACCTAACCCCGTGCTGTCCCTGTCCTGGGAGTGTTTGATGGGGACAGTGTAGAGGGAGCTTTACTCTGTATCTAACCCCGTGCTGTACCTGTCCTGGGAGTGATTGATGGGGACAGTGTAGAGGGAGCTTTACTCTGTATCTAACCCCGTGCTGTACCTGTCCTGGGAGTGTTTGATAGGGACAGTGTAGAGGGAGCTTTACTCTGTATCTAACCCCGTGCTGTACCTGTCCTGGGAGTGTTTGATGGGGACAGTGTAGGGGGAGCTTTACTCTGTATCTAACCCCGTGCTGTACCTGTCCTGGGAGTGTTTGATGGGGACAGTGTAGAGGAAGCTTTACTCTGTACCTAACCCCGTGTTGTAACTATTCAGTTGGACAGAACCCGATGCTGCGTGCCCGGGTAAAGTAGCTACCTTCTATGCCCGAGTCCCAAAAGGCGCAGGGGGTAAGTTCAAGCTGACCCTGCAGAGCGTTCGGAGCAATCTGATAGCCTGTGTTCTCAGCACTTTGCTGCATCGTGTGAAACACGGACGGCTTTGCAGCTGTCTAGAAAAAGAGAATTTCATAATCGCTGCCTGCAGGACATTATGGATATGTCCTGACGAAACCACAAACCTACCAGTAAGGAGAAGTAGGCCATTCGGCCCTTCGAGCCTGCTCCACCATTTGATAAGATCTGATGATAATCTCAAATCTGCTCTGCCCCCCTCTCCTCCCCCCAAATAACCCATCAACCCCCTTGCTTACCGTGAATACGGATGGCAGCCCTCGAAGGCAGAGCTCCCAGGTACGTTTGTTTGATCAAACACAGCTGACTTGGCTCGGGCACGTCTGCTGGATTAGAAGGCGGTCGCACACCCGAGAAGCATTTGTCGGGTCCGGTAACTGAAGACCGATGGCGGGTGGGAATCCCGAGGCTCCACTTGAGGTTGCGCGACATGAAGACCCTGAACATGGAGGGTCGCACCTGGGAGCCACGGGCTAATGACTGAGGAAACCGGCAATGACCCTGTGGGCTGGCGGGTGCCACCCGCAGTGCCCAGCTGTGTGAGCGGCTGGTACCTTTGGTAGAACTTGCCACCCGAAGGATTGGTCTCGTCAGACGATTGTTTGCGGCACCCATACAAGGGATCTTAATCATGGCGGCCCAGGCTATTGATGATGTGTACGAGGGAGTGGATGTTGGGAGCGCAAAGACTGGCCTGCGCAAACTGAAATTTGGAACAGCGTTCCAGCAGGCCCCTGGGGGCCAGCACAGAGATTCAGTTTCCTCCCAGTCTCGAAGTTATTGCTTTTTAGGTTGATGGTTTTTTTTCCTCTCTCGCTCTCTCTCTTTCGGCACTCTCTGTTTTTTTTAAAAAAAAGAATGACATTAAATTTTTCTCCTTGTGTGGCAGGTCGATCAGTCTTGGAGGAAGGAGCGGATCTTGCATGTTCCGATCTGTAAGACGGACTGTGAGGAGTGGTGGGCAGACTGTCGGGAAGATCACACCTGCAAGGTGAACTGGCATAAAGGATGGGACTGGAGCTCCGGTGAGTGTCTCTGGCCAGGAAGCAGGTAGCTTTGCGTTAGACCCCCCCCAAATGAGAAAATAAAAACAGGAGGAATAGGAGCTGGAGTACGCCAACCGGCCCTTTTGAGTCTTCCCCATCATTCAATAAAGTCATGGCCCATCATCTGCATCAACAAGATTACAATCATTGTCCTAATGGGGAGGCTCACGGCTGGGAATGAACAGCAGCATAATGATAATAAAGCAGGAAAGAGGAAGAATGTGCATGAAGGAGTGAGTGTTTGATCAGGAAATAGTAGCACATTTGACGGGATCAGATTAATAACGGACTATGGGGAATACAGAGACAGGGTTACGAAGCATATATGTGGATTTGCCATGGTGGCGAATAAGGTTAGGGAGCTACAAGCGCAAATATTCATGTGGGAAGTGTGGACGTTCTCCCCGTGTCTGCGTGGGTTTCCTCCGGGTGCTCCGGTTTCCTCTCACAGTCCAAAGACGTGCGGGTTAGGTGGATTGGTCATGATCAATTGCCCTTGGTGTCCAAAACGTTTTGGTGGGCTGACTGGGTTATGGGAATATGGGGATAGGATGGAGGTGTGGGCTTGGGTAGGGTGCTCTTCCCAAGGGCCAGTGCGGACCCGATGGGCCGAGTGGCCTCCTTCTGCACTGTAAATTCTATGAAATTCTAAGAAATCAGGTGCTTAGTATTCGTGGATCTGAAGAGTTTAGAAAATATAGAGAAGGGAAAAGGGGAGGTGGGTTAGCAGTACTGACTCGGGGACACGCTGTGGCAATGGGACGATGTCCTTGAGGCAATGGCCAAATCCATTTGGTTAGTGGACAGAAACAAATAGGCATGGTCACGCTCCTGGGGACCTCTGTTCGATTCCCTGCTTGGGTCACTGTCTATGCAGAGTCTGCACGTTCTCCCCGTGCCTGCGTGGGTTTCCTCCGGGTGCTCCGGTTTCCTCCCACAGTCCAGAAGATGTGCAGGTTAGGTGGATTGGCCGTGCTAAATTGCCCTTGGTGACCAAAACGGTTAGGCACGAGTTACAGTTTGCCACCCTGAAAATGGCTCATTCACCTCCATCTCCCCTGCACATCCTTGGGTTGTGAGGGTGAGACCCACGCACACACGGGGAGAATGTGCAAACTCCACAAGGACAGTGACCCAGGGCCTGGATTTGAACTCAGCGACGTGAGGCAGCAGTGCTAACCACTGTGCCGCCATGCTGCCCTCTCATTGTCCCTTTTGAATGAATCTCACTGTTTCGATGTAGATAGTCCTATAAATAGCTGCTTCCTCTGTTAACTTTGGACAGATCATGTCTTATTTTATTAAAATTGGCGCTCCCCCAATTAAGAACCTTAATTTCCGGTCCACCTTAGTCCCTTTCCATAGTCTAAGCGAGGCAAAGAGCTGAAATCGCCCCGCCCACTACCTAAACTACCTTAAATTCTACTCAGTTGTGGTCACTGTTCCCAAAATGCTCCCCCACTGAGACTTCATCCACTTGCCCGACTTCAACCCCTAAAACTAGATCCAGCACCACCCCCTCCCTTGTAGGACTTTCTACGTGTTTGCTTAAAAAAAAGCTCTCCTGGATGCATTTTAAGAATTCCGCCCCCTGTGGTGTGGATTTGTCCACCCTGGCCCTTCCTGGCACACTCTGGTTATCATTACCTGCCTTGCTACCTTGTGGATTCCAATACCTTCTTTACTCGTTGTCACACTCCCCTTTCTAATTACCTAGCCGAAGGAGTGGGACTCTCATTCGGAGCAAAGTGTCTGCAGCTCGGGCTCCAGCTCTCAAGCTCCGAGTCACCCATTATCCCCCACATGCTACAGCTACAACACCTCACCTGCCCTGTCATCTTCATTGTGTCCAATTTTACTAATTATGTTTCATATTTAGAAGTGTCACTCAGCTGTTTTCTGTCGCAAAGCCAAGTAGTTTAACTAGTTAAGATATAGTATAATTTTCTGCAGTGCTTGTATCTCCCCAGTACCACTCTGTTCCCGTTTAGAGGCTGAAGTCTTAACTCACCAGCCAATCAGCCATCAACTCATCTAACTAAGCCTTAAACACCCACCAGGTCTGGAGCCTGACGAGAAATAGCTCCTTCCTTCCTCTCTCTACCAAATTCCCATCTGCACCAGATTCCCAAGTTGGCATTTGTAACTTGTTGCACTCTGGTCTCGTCACTGTGCCCCCTCCCTGTGCCCCCTCCCTGTGCCCCGTCACTCTGTCCAATAACCCGACCTGTGTACTTTTATAGAGAGCTGATGACTCACACCCAAGTTGCAACTGTGGCATTAGCTTCTTGCTACAGGGATTAACACTTGTTGACTGACGTACAACCACCACTGACGAGCAATTCATGTCAATGAAGCTCCTTAAACAGCTTTGTAGTTTTGAAGTATTAATTCAGAGTCTGACTGCTTATTTAAATGAAAGGTTGAGAAAATCTTATCAGAGAGACATTCACTTGTACTGAATTCCTCGGTTATCATTTGCATCTGTCTTCGATCTTTGTTCCTGCCTGCTTTAACTGAAATTCATTGCGACCCGCGCGATCTTTTCCCTCAGTGAGTTTGTTTTTTTTAAAATTTCTTTTCAGGTACAAACGAATGTCCAGTAAAGTCCAAATGCCAGAAGTTTTCTCAAGTTTTCCCAACTCCGCGGGATCTTTGCGAGAAGGTGTGGAGCGACTCGTACCAGTTCACGCAGCACGATCGGGGGAGTGGGAAGTGCATTATCATGTGGTTCAATTCAGCCTTGCCGAAGAACCCAAACGTGGCGGTGGCACAGCACTACGCCATTGAGATGGGCTTGATCGGATCTGCGTCCAGCGCCAAACTGACGGTCTCGCTTTTCCTCACTCTCTTGGCCTCTCTCTTGCTCTAAGTTTGCCGATGGAGCCAGGAAGGAGTGGACTGATGAAATGCAACGTCTTTCTTCCTGACAGTTTCCGTCAGCGTTCATGCTTTTGAAATGTTGTTGATTTGAACAAGTTTTGATATAAAATTTGCCTTTCCTGTCGTGCCAAATTTCTATCTGTGGGCTGGGCAATTTCAGCTCTTCGCCTCCCTTAAACCAGAAGCTTCTGCAGTGGGTTGGGGGGGGGGGGGGGGACCAAGACGAAGCAAAGGCTTGCGTTTGTGTAGCGCCTATCATGACCTCGGGGCGTCCCGTGCGGTAAATCTGTTTATCCACAGTGAGCGCCTGCGCACAGTAGCGTGATAGCGACCAGATAATCTTTCACTGAAAGTTGAGGGATAAAATACGACCAGGATACTTGGGTGGGGGGGGTGGGGGGGGGGGGGGGGGGGGGTGCTCTTCTGTGAAATTGTGGGATTACTTGTCCTTTTGGCAGGGGACTTCGATTCAGCATCTCGTCTGAAAGATGGCATCGGAGTGTTACTCGGGGCGTGGTTGTCTAAATGCTGACTGCCACTGAGTAGCGAGGTCCCACCCTGATCTCCGTTGGGATGGCAATTGAGGACACTGGAGCGAACCTTAATGGGGCATATACATGGTTGAAAGTGTTATTAGATTATCAGTGAAGTGATGAAAGGGGTCATCAACAGGGCCATCAAGTGACACTTACCTATAACGTGCTCGCTGACACTCGGTTTGGGTTCCACCAGGGTCACTCAGCTCCTGACCTGGTTCAAACATGGACAGAAGAGCTGAACTCCAGAGGTGAGGTGAGAGTGACTGCCCTTTGACATCAAGGCAGCGTTTGGCCAGGTATGGGAATCGGAGGGGAAACTCTCCGCTGGTTGGAGTCATTCCCGGCACAAAGGAAGATGGTTGTGGTGATTGGAGGTCAATCGTCTCAGCTCCAGGACATCACAGCAGGAGTTCCTCAGGGGAGTGTCCTAGGCCCCAACCATCTTCATCAGTGACCTCCCTTCCATCATAAGGTCAGAAGTGGGGATGATTGCGGATGATTGCACAATGCTCAGCACCATTCGCGACTCCTCAGATAATGAAGCAGTCCATGTCCAAATGCAGCAAGTCCTGGACAAGTAATGTTTATGCCACACAAGTGCTAGACAATGACCTCTGCTATCAACATCCTGGGGGTTGCCATTGACCAGATATTGAACTGGACCAGCCATATAAATACTGTGGCAGGCAGCACGGTGGCGTCAAGGTCCCAGGTTCGATCCCGGCTCTGGGTCACTGTCCGTGTGGAGTTTGCACATTCTCCCCGTGTTTGTGTGGGTTTCGCCCCCACAACCCAAAGATGTGCAGGGTAGGTGGACTGGCCACGCTAAATTGCCCCTTAATTGGAAAAAACTAATTGGATACTCTAAATTTATTTTTTTTAAATATCTAAATACTGTGGCTACAAGAGCAGGTCAGAGGCTGGGAATCCTGCGGGGAGTAACTCACCTGAACCCACCCCCCAAAAGCCTGTCCACCATCTACAAGGCACAAGTCAGGAGTGGGATGGAATTCTCTCCACTTGCCTGGATGAGTTCAACTCCAATAACACTCGAAGCTCAACACCATCCAAGACAAAGAAGCCCCACTTGATTCACACCCCATTCATCATCTTCAACATCCACAAGCTCCACCATTGACGCACAGTAGCAGCATGTGTACCATTTGCAAGATGCATTGCAGCAACTCGCCAAGGCTCCTCCGACAGCACCGATCAAACCCACAACCACCTAGAAGGACAAGGGTAGCAGACACCTGGGTCCCCCGCCTGCCTGCCCAAGTCGCTCACCACCCTGATTTGGAAATGTATCGCCGTTCCTTCACTGTTGTTGGGACAAAATCCTGGAACTCGCTCCCTAACAGCACAGTGGGTGTACCTACCCCTCAGGGACTGCAGCGGTTCAAGAAGGCAGCTCACCACCACCTTCTCATGGGGCAATTAGTGATGGGCAACAAATGCTGGCCTAGCCAGCGAGGCCCAAATCACGTCTCACGTTAAACTGAGGGCCCCTGATAACTCGGGTGGGTGTTACAGATCTGATTGTACTATTTGGAAGAGCGGGGAAATTATTTATTCTAAATCTCTTGGCCAATATTTGTAAAATTAGCAATCAGAAAAGATTAATAATTATGATAAACTTTATTATTGTCACAAGTAGGCTTCCATTAACACTGCAATGAAGTTACTGTGAAAAGCCCCTAGTCTCCACATTCCGGCGCCTGCTCGGGTACACGGAGGGAGAACTCAGAATGTCCAATTCACCTAACAGCATGTCTTTCGGGACTTGTGGGAGGAAACCGGAGCACCCGGAGGAAACCCAGGGAGACACGGGGAGAACGTGCAGACTCCGCACAGACAGTGACCCAAGCCAGGAATGGAACCTGGGACCCTGGAGCTGTGAAGCAGCAGCGCTAACCACTGAGTTACCTTACCGCCCAGATTATCTGGATGTTGTTTCGTTGCTGTGGATGGGAATGTGCTTTGTGTTTCCAATGTTGCCGTGGTGACCATTTTATAAAACCCCTTCCCTTGTCCAGGATGGCCTGAGGTCAACAATGACACTATATAAATGCAAGTCTGTCTTTTGATTAATCCGTTTATTCTGTAATCCCCTCCAACCCTTCCAAGATTTCTTGCACTTATCTTCTGGCCCGTTTCGCATTCCTGATTTTATTCGGCCATCAGTGGCCTGGAAGCCAAGGTCTCGCATTCCCAGCTTTAAACCACTCCGCCACTCGACCTCTCCACCTTCCTTTTAAGGCGCTCTGTGAAACCTACCTCTTTCACCATGCTACAGGCCTGAGATTTCCTTAAGTGACTCTGGGTGAAATACGGTTTGATTCTGCTCCTGTGAAGCACCGTGAGATGTTTTGCTACGGTAAAAGAGCTCTTATAAATGCCAGAAGCTGTTATTAATGTGGGTAATTTGGGATTGTCTGACTTTTAAAAAAAAAATGAAAACGCGAATTATAAAGTGCGATTTATCTGTTCCTTGGTAAACAACACACAGCTTAATTTCCTGTATCTGATAAGTCAACAGTCACGGTCAACTTTCCATATCAAACTTCAAATAAATCACAGGAACTCGCCGTATCACATCTTGCATCAGTATATCTGCCACCTTTTAATTGAAATTGACAAACTCAGCTACAGTTTGCTTGTAGATTACTTCTGTGTATGCACAGTGGTTACTTAAATGCGATGAGACTGCATAACATTAAAGCACTTTAACAGCAGAATTATGTCTTATGTTTTGCATTGTGTGACATTTAAGTTGAAGCTAAGTCTTCTCCAGCAGATGCAAGCAATAGCTCTCAATCACTCACTCGCTCTGTGTCCAGGAAAGCACTGTCTGTGGTTCCGTCAATGTTTATTCTTCAACTTCCTTGTTATTAACAAAAGAGCTGATGGATTGTTGGATCGTTTATTTATTTGTTGTTTGTCGGATCTTGTTGTGTTGAAATTGGTTGCTGTGCATCTTGCGCAACAGCAATTAGGAGAAGTCCGATCCTGAGGGGTCCTCACTGGGTGGCTGTGCAGAGGGTGTTTCCTCTTGTCGGAGAATCGTGAACTAGAGTTCGCCCGCTTAAGTCAGGTAAGAATTGTTTTCTCTTTGAGGTTTGATTCTCTTTGGAACCTCTCTTCCTAAAAGTGTGGTAGAAACAGAATCTGAACGTTCTCAATAATAATCTTTATCATTGTCACAAGTAGGCTGACATTAACGCTGCAATGAAGTTACTGTGAAAAGCCCCCAGTCGCCACACTCCGGCGCCTGTTCGGGTTCACCGAGGGAGAATTCAGAATGTCCAATTCACCTAACAGCACGTCTTTCGGGACCTGTGGAAGGAAACCGGAGCACCCGGAGGAAACCCAGGCAGACTCGGGAATAACGTGAGGGTTGTGAGATGAGGGGCTGGTTTAGCTCACTGAGCTAAATCGCTGGCTTTTAAAGCAGGCCAGCAGCACGGTTCGATTCGCCTACCAGCCTCCCCGGACAGGCGCCGGAATGTGGCGACTAGGGGCTTTTCACAGTAACTTCACTGAAGCCGACTTGTGACAAGCGATTTTCATTTCATTTCATGTGCTCTTACTCCATCTCGTGGCTGAATGGTGTAATTACGCTCTATTCCACAGGATCATACATATACAAAGATAATATACTAGATATCATTACACTGTCAATTTCAAATTTACAGTTAACTACTGATCTAGTGTAGAAGACAGTTCTAAAG
Organism: Scyliorhinus canicula; assembly: GCF_902713615.1. Taxonomy (NCBI): domain Eukaryota; kingdom Metazoa; phylum Chordata; class Chondrichthyes; order Carcharhiniformes; family Scyliorhinidae; genus Scyliorhinus; species Scyliorhinus canicula. The sequence continues at coordinate 5,259,630 of NC_052159.1, forward strand.
CTGAGCCAGCCTGTGTGTCGAAGTTTCTCCTGATTTCACTCGTGGAAGGTCTGGTTCGAACGTTTAGACCTCGGTCCCCCAGTCCCAGATCAGTGGAAATACTTTCTCACTGTTTACCCTAACTTGTCCCCTTAATACCTTGGAAACACCCTCTCCTGAAGCTTCTGAATGCCAGGAATGTCTCCTCTAATTGAACCCTTGGAGTCCAGAGCATCATTCTGGTAAATCTACACCGCACTCCTTCAAAGGTCATCACATCCTTCCTAAGATGTGATGTCCAGAACTGCTCAAGGTGAGCCCAGCTGTGGTCTAGCCACATTCTCCCTGTGTCTGTGTGGGTTTCGGCCCCACATCCCAAAGATGTGCAGGGTAAGTGGATTGAACACGCTAAATTGCACCGTAATTGGAAAAAATTAATTGGGTACTCTAAATTTATATTTTAAAAAATGTCTTCCCTTTACCAATTCACACTGGATTTTTCTCATCAACCGAAGACTTAGAAGATGTTCAGTGACCCTCTCCTTAATTATAGACTTGAGCAACTTTCTGACAGTGGATGCCAGGCGAACTGATCTATAATCTCTGGCTTCTACAGAAATGTATTATGTGGAATATTAATTTATTATGTCAGTGGCTGCATTTATATATACATACGGATGTTCAAAATAGGAGCAGAAGTTGGCCATTCGGCCCCTCGAGCCTGCTCCATCATTCAATAAGACCATGGCTAATCCGTTTGTGTTTAGAGTTCCACATCCCCATCTACCCTCGATAACATCTAATCACCTTGCCTTTTTAAAAGAATTATACAGTGTCCAAATATATATTTTTTTGCAATTAAGGGGCAATTTAGCGCGGCCAATCCACCTACCCTGCACACCTTTGGGTTGTGGGGGTGAAACCCACGCAACCATGGGGAGAATGTGCAAACTCCACACGGACAGTGACCCAGAGCCGGGATTCGAACCCAGGTCCTCAGCGCCGCAGTCTCAGTGCTAACCACTGTGTCACATGCCGCCCTTGATCCCCTTGTCAAACAGTATTCGATCTCCACCTTAAAAATATTCAGTCACTCCGCTTCCACCGCATTCTAAGGAAGAGAGTTCCAAAGTCGCACAACCCTCAGAAAAACCTTCTCCTCATCTCTTTCCGAAATAGCGACCCTAATTTAAAAAAACAGGCCCCCCTAGGTCTGGACTCACCCACACCAGGCAGCATCCTTACAATGCCCACTCTGTTAAAACTATTCAGGATCTTATATATGTATATGTTTTTCAAGAACGCTCTTATTAAGGACACCAGCTAACAGCAGCTATTATGTTGTATTTGCAAAGGACACCAGCTATTTTATGGGGACACAGAGTCTATGATGCTCTCGGGGCCAGTGGCTATGACAAGTTCAGATTGAAATCAGAGAGAGGTCACGGGACCCAGCTCTTGGGTATAAAATATCCTGGATTTGAGCAGACACACTGTTAGCCACAGTGACAAATGGGATTTCCCCCCCCCCCCTCTTTCTCCTGAAGTATCTCTGATCAAAGTTGCGCTGTTTGTGGTTTGAAACCCCACCAGAAGACCTCATTGCTGCAAACCGAGAGTTTTTAAAGGAGTGTTCCAAATCAACACCACTGACTTCAATCGGAAAGAGAATTGGCCTGTTCCAGTGGGGAACCCAATTTCCAGCAGCAACTGTGCAGAATGAGCCTGAAGCTGTGAACTTGCAACCCGACAAAATGTCAACACTTCTCCTGACTTCAGCTTTTACCTGGCTAAGTTTTAAGACCTGATAACGTGTAAAGTTTTATCTCTTTTCGTGCACACTTGGGTGTGTTTGTGTGTTTTTGCATTAGTGAATGTATTTGCGTATTTTAAACCTTTGTGTTAATAATTTCTGCATCTTCACCTGAGTGAGATTAGCAAAAAAAAAACTAAAACTCAAACTTAAGGCACCTGACTGGCTTACTTCTTACACTGAGCTGAACACAATCATTGGGGGCAGCATGGCGGCGCATTGGATAGCACTGCTGCCTCACGGCACCAAGGTCCCAGGTTCGATCCTGGCTCTGGGTCACTGTTCGTGTGGAGTTTGCACATTCTCCCTGTGTCTGCGTGGGTTTCGGCCCCACATCCCAAAGATGTGCAGAGTAGGTGGATTGGCCACGCTAAATTGCCCCTTAATTGGAAAAAATGAATTGGGTACTCTAAATTTATATATTTTTTAATGTCTTCCCTTTACCAATTCACACTGGATTTCCAGAGGCACGTTGGAAACAGAACCAGAGAGGACTAACAAAACCTTCAAGGCCTTCTACCAAGAGCTGTACACCTCAGAGCCCCCAACGGGGAAGGCTGGGATGAACCGGTTTCTTGACGGACTGAACATACCAGTTGTGGGAGAGGGCAGAAAACGGGATCTGGAAGCACCACTAGCACTGGGAGAGATCATGGAGAGCATTAGCTCCATGCAGGCGGGGAAGGCGCCGGGACCGGACGGATTCCTGGCGGACTTCTACAAAACATTCGCGACAGCGCTGGCCCCGCACCTGCGGGAGATGTTCACAGACTCGCTAGCTAGGGGCACGTTGCCACCCACGTTAGCACAGGCCTCAATCTCGCTGATACCTAAGAAAGACAAAGACCCAACGGAATGTGGGTCATACAGACCCATATCTCTGCTGAATGCAGACGCCAAAATACTGGCCAAAATCCTAGCCAAAAGGCTAGAAGACTGTGTACCTGAGGTGGTCACAGAGGACCAGACGGGCTTTGTCAAAGGTAGACAGCTGACCGCGAACATCAGGCGCCTGCTGAACGTGATAATGACCCCCTCCGGGGAGAGAACACAAGAGGTGATCGTCTCCCTGGACGCAGAAAAGGCCTTCGACAGAGTCGAGTGGAAATACCTCATAGAGGTACTGGAGCGGTTCGGGCTTGGAACAGGGTTCACCGCTTGGGTAAAGCTCCTGTACAACGCTCCCATGGCGAGTGTACAGACCAACAATACCAACTCCCAATACTTCCAGCTGCACAGGGGCACCAGACAAGGATGCCCACTGTCCCCGCTGCTGTTCGCACTAGCAATTGAACCGCTAGCAATCGCGCTCAGGGCAGCAAAAAATTGGAGGGGGATCCGAAGGGGAGGTAGAGAGCACAGAGTCTCACTCTATGCGGATGATCTGCTCCTCTATATCTCGGACCCACAAAGCAGCATGGACGGAATCATCGCGCTCCTGAAAGAGTTTGGAGCCTTCTCGGGCTACAAACTCAACATGAGCAAAAGTGAGATCTTCCCAGTACACCCGCAAGGGGGGGGGGGGGGGGGGGGGGGCAGCACTAAAGGGGCTGCCGTTCAAACAAGCCCGACATAAATTCCGCTACCTGGGGATCCAAATAGCCCATGACTGGAAAGGGATCCACAAATGGAACCTCACCAGCCTGACGGAGGAAGTTAAAAAGGACCTGCAAAGATGGAACACACTCCCGCTCTCCCTCGCGGGGAGAGTTCAGACGATCAAAATGAACATACTGCCCAGGTTCCTCTTCCTGTTTAGATCCATTCCGATCTACATCCCCAAGGCCTTTTTCAAAGCGCTGGACAAACTCATCATGGCGTTCGTATGGGGGGGTAAAAATGCTAGGATCCCAAAGAAGGTCTTACAAAAAACAAAAACCAGGGGAGGGTTAGCCCTCCCGAATCTACAATTCTACCACTGGGCAGCAACAGCCGAGCGAGTAAGGGGATGGATCCAGGAGCCAGAAGCTGAGTGGGTGCGTGCGGAGGAGGCCTCCTGCATGGGAACCTCCCTCCGGGCCCTCGCCACGGCAGCACTCCCATCCCCACCCAAAAAACACTCCAGCAGCCCAGTGGTGACAGCCACCCTCCAATCCTGGAACCAACTGCGGCAGCAACTTGGCCTGACCAAAATGTCGAACAGGGCTCCCATCTGCAACAACCATAGGTTCAAACCAGCACTGACCGACGCCACCTTCAAAAGGTGGAGGCAGGACGAGGGGGACACTGACAGTCAGGGACCTATACACGGACGACAGGATCGCAACACTGGACGAACTGACAGAGAAATTTCAGCTAGCTGGGGGGAACGAGCTACGGTACCTGCAGCTCAAAAACTTCCTACGAAAGGAGACAAGGACGTACCCACAACCGCCACGACAGACACTACTGGAAGACCTACTGGACGCAAGTATCCTAGAGAAAGGGAACTGTAGTGACATGTATGACCGACTGGTAGATAGGGACGACACCGTACTGGACGCAACAAGGAGGAAATGGGAGGACGACCTGGGGATGGAGATCGGGTGGGGACTCTGGAGCGAAGCACTGCATAGGGTCAACTCCACCTCCACGTGCGCAAGGCTCAGCCTGACGCAACTAAAAGTGGTACATAGAGCCCACTTAACAAGAACCCGTATGAGTAGGTTCTTCCCGGAGGTGGAAGACAGATGTGAACGGTGCCAAAGAGGCCCGGCCAACCACGCCCACATGTTCTGGTCTTGCCCCAGACTCGTGGAGTACTGGACAGCCTTCTTCGAGGTAATGTCCAAAGTGGTGGGAGTGAGGGTGGAGCCATGCCCGATAGTGGCGGTCTTCGGGGTTTCAGAACAGCCAGATCTATTCCTGGGGAGGAGGGCAGACGCCCTTGCCTTTGCCTCCCTGATCGCCCGCCGTAGAATCCTGTTTGGCTGGCGGTCAGCAGCACCGCCCAGAGCTGCGGACTGGCTGTCCGACCTCTCGGAATCTCTCCAAATGGAGAAAATCAAATTTGCCATCCGAGGGTCGGACGACGGCTTCCACAGAACGTGGGAGCCATTCATGCAACTGTTCCGGGACCTATTTGTGGCCAATGTACAAGAGGAAGAATAGTCGGGGGAAGGTAGCGGGAGGGGGGGGGGCTACAGGTTCGTTACGGGGGTTCGATGGCTAGCTAAGGCCCAAAACCAAACTAAATAAACATGTTGAGGGGGGGGGGGGGGGGGGCGCAGTTACTACTACGAAGATGCTTACCTGTAAATATGTATGTTAATTTTTGCGTGTTTGTTTTTTTTCTTTTTTCTTTCTCCTAACAATTTGTAATTTGTTCAATATAAAATATGAAAACTGAATAAAAACATTTATAAAAAAAAAATTCACACTGGATTTTTCTCATCAACCGAAGACTTAGAAGATGTTCAGTGACCCTCTCCTTAATTATAGACTTTTTTTTTAATATAATTTTTATTGGAATTTTTTACAGAAAATATAAAACATAACGACAAACAATGAAATGCAACAAAATAACCCATAATAACTGTGACACCCCCAGACCGTATCGGCGCATGTATCACATCCCCCCACCCCCCCAACCCAAATGAACAACAAAAGAACTTAAAAAAATATTAAAATTAAATAAACAAACATAGTCATTGTCGGCCCCCCCCCCCCCCCCCCGGGTTGCTGCTGCTACTGTCCCAGTACCCTATCGTTGAGCCAGAAAGTCGAGAAAAGGTTGCCACCGCCTAAAGAACCCTTGTACCGACCCTCTCAGGGCGAATTTGACCTTCTCTAGCTTAATGAAACCCGCCATGTCATTGATCCAGGTCTCCACGCTTGGGGGCCTCGCATCCTTCCATTGTAGCAAGATCCTTCGCCGGGCTACTAGGGACGCAAAAGCCAGCACACGGGCCTCTTTCGCCTCCTGCACTCCCGGCTCCACCCCAACCCCAAAAATCGCGAGTCCCCATCCTGGCTTGACCCTGGATCCCACCACCCTCGACACTGTCCTCGCCACCCCCTTCCAGAACTCCTCCAGTGCCGGGCATGCCCAGAACATATGGGCATGGTTCGCTGGACTCCCCGAGCACCTGACACACCTGTCCTCACCCCCAAAGAACCTACTCATCCTCGTCCCAGTCATGTGGGCCCGGTGCAGCACCTTGAATTGGATGAGGCTAAGCCGCGCACACGAGGAGGAAGAATTAACCCGCTCCAGGGCATCAGCCCATGTCCCGTCTTCGATCTGTTCCCCCAGTTCCCCCTCCCACTTCGTTTTCAGCTCCTCTACTGACGCCTCCTCCGCCTCCTGCATAACCTTGTAGATATCAGATATCTTCCCCTCTCCGACCCAGACCCCCGAAAGCACCCTGTCGCTCACCCCCCTCGCGGGAAGCGAAGGGAATCCCTCCACCTGCCGCCTAGCAAATGCCTTTACCTGCAGATACCTGAACATGTTCCCCGGGGGGAGCCCAAATTTCTCCTCCAACTCCCCCAGGCTCGCAAACCTCCCATCAATAAACAGGTCCCTCAGCTGTCTGATGCCCGCTCTGTGCCAACCCTGAAATCCCCCATCAATGTTCCCCGGGACGAACCTATGGTTCCCCCTTAACGGAGCCTCCATCGAGCCCCCCACTTCTCCCCTATGTCGCCTCCACTGCCCCCAAATCTTGAGGGTAGCCGCCACCACCGGGCTCGTGGTATACCTCGTAGGAGGGAACGGCCACGGCGCCGTTACCAGGGCCCCCAGGCTTGTATCGCCACAGGATGCCCTCTCCATCCGTTTCCATGCTGCCACCTCCCCCTCCATTACCCACTTGCGCACCATCGACACATTGGCCGCCCAATAATACCCCGAGAGATTGGGTAACGCCAGCCCCCCACCATCTCTACCCCGCTCCAAGAAGACCCTCTTCACCCTCGGGGTCCCATGCGCCCAAACAAAGCTCATGATGCTGCTAGTCACCCTTCTAAAAAAGGCCCTAGGGATAAAGATGGGCAAACACTGAAAAAGGAACAAGAACCTCGGGAGAACCGTCATTTTGACGGACTGCACTCTACCCGCCAACGATAGCGGCACCATGTCCCACCTTTTAAATTCCTCTTCCATCTGCTCCACCAGCCTGGTCTTAATTATAGACTTGAGCAACTTTCTGACAGTGGATGCCAGGCGAACTGATCTATAATCTCTGGCTTCTACAGAAATGTATTATGTGGAATATTAATTTATTATGTCAGTGGCTGCATTTATATATACATACGGATGTTCAAAATAGGAGCAGAAGTTGGCCATTCGGCCCCTCGAGCCTGCTCCATCATTCAATAAGACCATGGCTAATCCTTTTGTGTTTCGAGTTCCACATCCCCATCTACCCTCGATAACATCTAATCACCTTGCCTTTTTAAAAGAATTATACAGTGTCCAAATATATATTTTTTTGCAATTAAGGGGCAATTTTGCGTGGCCAATCCACCTACCCTGCACATCTTTGGGTTGTGGGGGCGAAACCCACGCAAACATAGGGAGAATGTGCAAACTCCACACGGACAGTGACCCAGAGCCGGGATTCGAACCCAGGTCCCCAGCGCCACAGTCTCAGTGCTAACGACTGTGTCACATGCCGCCCTTGATCCCCTTGTCAAAGAAGATTCGATCTCCACCTTAAAAAATTCAGTCACTCCGCCTCCAAAGGCAGAGACCATAGAACAGTACAGCACCGAACAGGCCCTTCGGCCCTCGATGTTGTGCCGAGCAATGATCACCCTACTCAAACCCACATATCCACCCTATACCCATAACCCAACAACCCACCCCCCCTTAACCTTACCTTTTAGGACACTACGGGCAATTTAGCATGGCCAATCCACCTAACCCGCACATCTTTGGACTGTGGGAGGAAACCGGAGCACCCGGAGGAAACCCACGCACACACAGGGAAGACGTGCAGACTCCGCACAGACAGTGACCCAAGCCGGAATCGAACCTGGGACCCTGGAGCTGCGAAGCATTTATGCTAACCACCATGCTACCGTGCTTCCAAAGTCACACAACCCTCAGAAAAAACTTCTCCATCTCTTTCCGAAATAGCGACCCTAATTTAAAAAAACAGGCCCCCCTAGGTCTGGACTCACCCACACCAGGCAGCATCCTTACAATGCCCACTCTGTTAAAACTATTCAGGATCTTATATATGTATATGTTTTTAAAGAACGCTCTTATTAAGGACACCAGCTAACAGCAGTTATTATGTTGTATTTGCAAAGGACACAAGCTAGTGCTAACCACTGTGTCACATGCCGCCCTTGATCCCCTTGTCAAACAGTATTCGATCTCCACCTTAAAAATATTCAGTCACTCCGCCTCCACCGCATTCTAAGGCAGAGAGTTCCAAAGTCGCACAACCCTCAACCTTGTATTTGCAAAGGACACAAGCTATTTTATGGGGACACAGAGTCTATGATGCTCTCTGGGCCAGTGGCTATGACAAGTTCAGATTGAAATCAGAGAGAGGTCACGGGACCCAGCTCTTGGGTATAAAATATCCTGGATTTGAGCAGACACACTGTTAGCCACAGTGACAAATGGGATTTCCCCCCCCCCTCTTTCTCCTGAAGTATCTCTGATCAAAGTTGCGCTGTTTGTGGTTTGAAACCCCACCAGAAGACCTCATTGCTGCAAACCGAGAGTTTTTAAAGGAGTGTTCCAAATCAACACCACTGACTTCAAGCGGAAAGAGAATTGGCCTGTTCCAGTGGGGAACCCAATTTCCAGCAGCAACTGTGCAGAATGAGCCTGAAGCTGTGAACTTGCAACCCGACAAAATGTCAACACTTCTCCTGACTTCAGCTTTTACCTGGCTAAGTTTGAAGACCTGATAACGTGTAAAGTTTTATCTCTTTTCGTGCACACTTGGGTGTGTTTGTGTGTTTTTGCATTAGTGAATGTATTTGCGTATTTTAAACCTTTGTGTTAATAATTTCTGCATCTTCACCTGAGTGAGATTAGCAAAAAAAAAACTAAAACTCAAACTTCAGGCACCTGACTGGCTTACTTCTTACACTGAGCTGAACACAATTAAGTATATACATTGGGGGCAGCACGGTGACGCAGTGGTTAACACTGCTGCCTCTTGGCGTCGAGGGCCCAGGTTCGCTGCCGGCTCTGGGTCACTGACCGTGTGGCGTTTGCACATTCTCCCCGTGTCTGAGTGGGTTTCACCCCCACAACCCAAAGGTGTGCAGGGTAGGTGGATTGGACACGCTAAATTGCCCCTTAATTGGAAAAAAATGAATTGGGTAATTTAAATTTTTGTTTTAAAAAATATCTTCCCTTTACCAATTCACACTGGATTTTTCTCATCAACCGAAGACTTTTTAAAAAATAATAATTTTTATTGAAATTTTTACAAAATATAAACATCTCAACAATGTTAACAAAACACCCGCAGTAACACCCCAAGAACAACACCCACCCATCTTCAAACGCAACTACAAACAAAAGAAAAAACAAAAGAACACCCACACAACGAAAGGGAAAGAAATAACACCCGCCACATACCACAAACCCATGTACACAGTTTTCCCTCCCACCAAACCAAACCCCCCCCCCCCCCCTCCCGGGTTGCTGCTGCTGTCGGCCTATTTTCCTACCGTTCCGCCAGGAAGTCCAGGAAAGGCTGCCACCGCCTAAAGAACCCCTGTACTGAACCCCTTAGGGCAAATTTCACCTTCTCCAATTTAATCAACCCTGCCATATCATTGATCCAGGCCTCCACGCTTGGGGGCCTCGCATCCTTCCATTGGAGCAAGATCCTCCGCCGGGCTACTAGGGACGCAAAGGCCAGAACCTCGGCCTCTATCGCCTCCTGCACTCCCGGCTCCACTGCAACCCCAAAAATTGAGAGTCCCCAGCCTGGCTTGACCCTGGATCCTACCACCCTCATCACCGTCCTTGCTACCCCCTTCCAAAATTCCCCCAGCGCTGGGCATGCCCAGAACATATGGCCATGGTTCGCTGGGCCCCCGAGCACCTAGCACACCTGTCTTCGCCCCCGAAAAACCTATTCGTCCCAGTCATGTGGGCCCTATGCAGCACCTTGAACTGTCTGAGGCTAAGCCTCGCACAGGAAGAGGAGGAATTCACTCTCCAGGGCATCCGCCCACGTCCCCTCCTCAATTTCCTCACCCAGCTCCTCTTCCCATTTACCCTTCAGTTCCTCCACCGAGGCCTCGTCTATCTCCTGCATTACCCGGTATATGTCCGAAATCCTCCCTCCTCCAACCCATACCCCCGAGAGCACCCTGTCCCGCACCACACGTGGGGGCAGCAAGGGGAACCCCTCCACCTGCTGCCTGGCAAACGCCCTCACCTGCATATACCTAAACATGTTACCCGGGGGGAGCCCAAACTTCCCCTCTAACTCCCCCAAGCTCGCGAACCTCCCCTCCACAAACAGGTCCCTCAACCTCCGAACCCCTGCCCTGTGCCAGCCCAGAAATCCGCCATCAATGCTCCCTGGGACAAACCGATGGTTCCCCCGTATCGGGGCCTCCATCGAGCCCCCACTTCTCCCCTATGCCGTCTCCATTGCCCCCAAATTTTGAGGGTAGCCGTCACCACCGGGCTTGTGGTATACCTTGTTGGAGGGAGCGGCAACGGCGCCGTTACCAGCGCCTCCAGGCTCGTGCCCACACATGACGCCGCCTCCATCCTCTTCCACGCTGCCCCTTCCTCGTCCATTACCCACTTACGCACCATCGCTGCGTTGGCAGCCCAATAGTACCCACAGAGGTTGGGCAACGCCAGCCCCCCCAATCGCTGCCCTGTTCCAGGAACAGTCTTCTCACCCCCGGAGTCCCATGCGCCAACACAAATCCCGTGATACTCCTGTTGACCCTCCTAAAAAAGGCCTTCGGGATAAGGATGGGGAGGCACTGGAACAGGAACAAAAACCTCGGGAGCACCGTCATCTTAACGGACTGCACCCTCCCCGCCAGTGACAGCGGTAACATATCCCACCTCTTAAACTCCTCCTCCATCTGCTCCACCAACCTTGTGAGGTTGAGCTTGTGCAGGGCCCCCCAGCTCCCCGCCACCTGGACCCCTAGGTACCTGAAGCTCTTCCCTGCCTGCTTCAATGGGAGCCTACCAATCCCCTCCTCCTGATCCCCCGGGTGCACCACAAACAACTCACTCTTGCCCAGGTTCAACTTATACCCCGAGAAACCCCCGAATTCACTAAGAATCCTAATCACCTCCGGCATCCCCCCCACCGGGTCCACCACATACAGCAACAGGTTGTCCGCATAAAGCGACACTCGATGCTCCTCCCCACCCCGCACCAGGCCCCTCCAGATCCCTGACTCCCTCAATGCCATGGCCAGGGGCTCAATCACCAACGCGAAGAGCAAGGGGGACAGGGGGCACCCCTGTCTCGTCCCCCGGTACAGCCGAAAGTACTCCGACCTCCTATTTGAAATGAAATGAAAATGAAAGTCGCTTATTGTCACGAGTAGGCTTTAATGAATTTACTGTGAAAGCCCCTAGTCGCCACATTCCGGCGCCTGTCCGGGGAGGCTGGTACGGGAATCGAACCGTGCTGCTGGCCTGCTTGGTCTGCTTTAAAAGCCAGCGATGAGCTAAACCAGCCCCTAATTTTTGCCATATTTGTGGCTACACTCGCCATCGGGGACTCGTAGAGCAGCCTCACCCACCGGATAAACCCCTCCCCAAACCTCTCCAACACCTCCCACAGATACTCCCACTCAACCCTATCAAAGGCCTTCTCTGCATCCAATGCCACCACTATCTCCGCCTCCCCTTCCATGGCCGGCATCATAATGACATTGAGGAGCCTTCGCACGTTGGAATTCAACTGCCTTCCCTTCACAAAACCCGTCTGGTCCTCATGTATGACCCCAGGCACGCAATCCTCTATTCTAGTGGCCAGGATCTTTGCCAGCAGCTTAGCGTCGGCGTTCAGCAGCGAAATCGGCCTATATGATCCACACTGCAGAGGGTCCTTGTCCCTCTTCAGGATCAAGGAAATCAGCGCCTGTGACATAGTTGGGGGCAAAGCCCCCCCCAACCCCCCCCCCCCTTGCCTCGTTAAAGGTCCGAACCAACAGGGGGCCCAACAGGTCCACATACCTTTTATAAAATTCCGCCAGAAACCCGTCCGGCCCCGGCGCCTTCCCCGACTGCATGCTCCCTATCCCTTTGACCACCTCCTCCAGCTTGATCGGCACCCCCAGTCCCTCCACCTGCTCCTCCTCCACCCTCTGGAATCGCAGCTTGTCCAAGAAGCGCCCCATTCCATCCCCCTCCACCGGGGGCTCCGACCGGTACAGTTCCCCATAGAAGTCTCTGAAGACCCCCATTAACATCTACCCCCTCCGCACCACCTTCCCAGCCTTATCCATCACTCCCCCAATCTCCCTGGGCGCATCCCGCTTTCGGAGCTGGTGTGCCAGCATCCTGCTCGCCTTCTCCCCATAGTCATACACCGCCCCCTGTGCTTTCCTCCACTGAGCTTCCGCCTTTCTGGTAGTCAATAGGTCGAATCTGGCCTGAAGGCTATGCCTCTCCCCCAGCAATCCCTCCTCCGGAGCCCCCGCATACCTCCTATCCACCTGCACCATCTCCCCTATCAATCTCTCCCTCTCCCTCTGCTCCCCCCTCTCCCTATGGGTTCGGATGGAGATCAATTCTGCTCTAGTCACCGCCTTCAATGCCTCCCAGACCGTCCCCACTCGGACCTCCCCATTGTCATTGGCCTCAAGGTACCTCTCGATACACCCCCGAACCCTCTCGACCACCTCCAAGTCTGCCAGCAGCCCCACCTCCAAGTGCCAGAGCGGACGTTGGTCCCTCCCTTCCCCCAGCCCGAGGTCCACCCAGTGCGGGGCATGATCTGAAATGGCAATGGCAGAGTATTCAGCATCCTCCACCCTCGAAACCAACCCCCTGCTCAGGACAATCAATCCTCGAGTAGGCCTTATGTACATGGGAGAAAAACGAGTACTCCCTGGCCCTTGGCCTCGCAAACCTCCAGCGATCACCCCCCCATCTGGTCCATAAATCCCCTCAACACCTTAGCCGCCGCAAACCTCCAGCGTCCCCCGCTCTGCCAGTTCCCCACGGCGGCAACTCCCCCCCTCCAGCACCCCCTGCGTCCTCCAGCTCCTTCCTGACCGTTTTAGCAGCAACCCGGTAACCCCCTCCCTCCCACAGGCTAGGACCCCTCCTAGCCGCGCCCCTCCCTCCATAGCACTCCCGTGAGCCAGCTAACTTCTGCTGATCCCGGCGACCCCGCCCTACCTCCGATTCCTCCCCACGTGGGACTACCCCTCCTCCATCGTGCACGTCAACGGGTCTCCCCCCCCCCCCCCCCCCCCCCCCCCCCCCCGGCTCTTGTGCGGGAAAAGAAAGCAGCCAGCAACGACCCACGCTTCTCAGCCCCGCCCCCACCATCTCCCAGCGCGGGAAACCCGCAGAAAGCCCGCGCTTTCGCCCTGCCCGGCCCCGCCTCCTCCAGGGCTACTCCCATTGTCAGCCCCCCCCACCCCCCCACCAGCTCCCCGAACTCCCCGTTTACCCCCCTGCCCGAACCCGTCCACCCGACCCCTGCAGAAAAACCCATATAGAAAAGACAAATCGACATCACCCCACCCACCCTAAGGCCAACCCACATCTTACATTAAACCAAGCAAATACAAATACAGTATTATACAGCATCCCCCATCCTGGACCCTCAGTTTGAGTCCAATTTCTCGGCCTGCACAAAGGCCCACGCCTCCTCCGGGGACTCAAAATAATGGTGCCGATCCTTATAGGTGACCCACAGACGCGCCGGCTGCAACATGCCGAACTTCAAACTCCGTCTGTGGAGCACCGCCTTCGTCCGGTTAAACCCGGCCCTCCGCCTCGCCACCTCTGCACTCCAGTCCTGGAAGATCCGCACCTCCGTGTTCTCCCACTTGCTGCTCCGCTCCTTCTTGGCCCACCGGAGCACGCACTCCCGGTCAACGAACCGGTGAAACCGCACCAACACCGCCCGCGGCGGCTCGTTCGGCTTGGGCCTCCTAGCCAGAGTTCTGTGGGCCCCCTCTAACTCCAGGGGCCCTTGGAAGGACCCAGCCCCCATCAGTGAGCTTAACATAACAACCACATAGGCCGCCAGGTCCGACCCCTCCAGTCCCTCCCTGAGGCCCAGGATCCGCAAATTCTTCCTCCTCGACCGGTTGTCCAGCTCCTCGAACCGCTCCTGCCATCTTTTATGGAGTGCCTCGTGCATCTCCACCTTCCCCGCCACGGCCATGACCTCATCCTCCCTTTCGGAGGCCTGCTGCTGCAGGTCCCGGATCGCAGCCCCCTGGGCTGTCTGGGTCTCCATCAGCTCTCTGTTGGTTACCTTCAATAACTCCAGCAGCTCCAACTTCAGCTCCTGGAAGCAGCGCAGCAGACACGCCCACTGCCTCCAGTCCTCCGGGTCTCCACTGGCCGCCATTTTGTCTTCCTTCCCCCGCTTTTTCAGGGGTGCTTTCTCCGTTTTTCTCCTTACCCCACTCCTGGTCCGGACCATAGGACCGTTGGGGTCGACTCCTGACCTCTTCCCCTGTCGGGATTTGCCGCTACAGCTCCGTTGGGGGCCCTGAAAAGAGCCCCAAAGTCCGTTCTCAGCGGGAGCTGCCGAATGTACGGCTTAGCTCCGCATAGCCGCAACCGGAAGTCTCAACCGAAGACTTAGAAGATGTTCAGTGACCCTCTCCTTAATTATAGACTTGAGCAACTTTCTGACAGTGGATGCCAGGCGAACTGATCTATAATCTCTGGCTTCTACAGAAATGTATTATGTGGAATATTAATTTATTATGTCAGTGGCTGCATTTATATATACATACGGATGTTCAAAATAGGAGCAGAAGTTGGCCATTCGGCCCCTCGAGCCTGCTCCATCATTCAATAAGACCATGGCTAATCCGTTTGTGTTTCGAGTTCCACATCCCCATCTACCCTCGATAACATCTAATCACCTTGCCTTTTTAAAAGAATTATACAGTGTCCAAATATATATTTTTTTGCAATTAAGGGGCAATTTAGCGTGGCCAATCCACCCACCCTGCACACCTTTGGGTTGTGGGGGTGAAACCCACGCAGACACGGGGAGAATGTGAAAACTCCACACGGACAGTGACCCAGAGCCGGGATTCGAACCCAGGTCCTCAGCGCCGCAGTCTCAGTGCTAACCACTGTGTCACATGCCGCCCTTGATCCCCTTGTCAAACAGTATTCGATCCCACCTTAAAAATATTCAGTCACTCCGCTTCCACCGCATTCTAAGGAAGAGAGTTCCAAAGTCGCACAACCCTCAGAAAATAATTCTCCTCATCTCTTTCCGAAATAGCGACCCTAATTTAAAAAAACAGGCCCCCCTAGGTCTGGACTCACCCACACCAGGCAGCATCCTTACAATGCCCACTCTGTTAAAACTATTCAGGATCTTATATATGTATTTGTTTTTCAAGAACGCTCTTATTAAGGACACCAGCTAACAGCAGCTATTATGTTGTATTTGCAAAGGACACAAGCTATTTTATGGGGACACAGAGTCTATGATGCTCTCGGGGCCAGTGGCTGTGACAAGTTCAGATTGAAATCAGAGAGAGGTCACGGGACCCAGCTCTTGGGTATAAAATGTCCTGGATTTGAGCAGACACACTGTTAGCCACAGTGACAAATGGGATTTCCCCCCCCCCCTCTTTCTCCTGAAGTCTCTCTGATCAAAGTTGCGCTGTTTGTGGTTTCAAACCCCACCAGAAGACCTCATTGCTGCAAACCGAGACTTTTTAAAGGAGTGTTCCAAATCAACACCACTGACTTCAAGCGGAAAGAGAATTGGCCTGTTCCAGTGGGGAACCCAATTTCCAGCAGCAACTGTGCAGAATGAGCTTGAAGCTGTAAACTGGCAACCCGACAAAATGTCAACACTTCTCCTGACTTCAGATATTACCTGGCTAAGTTTGAAGACCTGGTAACGTGTAAAGTTTTATCTCTTTTCGTGCACACTTGGGTGTGTTTGTGTGTTTTTGCATTAGTGAATGTATTTGCGTATTTTAAACCTTTCTTTAATAATTTCTGCATCTTCACCTGAGTGAGATTAGCAAAAAGAAAAACTAACACTCAAACTTCAGGCACCTGACTGGCTTACTTCTTACACTGAGCTGAACACAATTAAGTACATACACTGGGGGCAGCTCGGTGGCGCAGTGGGTTAGCCCTGCTGCCTCACGGCACCAAGGTCCCAGGTTCGATCCCGGCTCTGGGTCACTGTCCGTGTGGAGTTTGCACATTCTCCCCGTGTTTGCGTGGGTTTCGCCCCCACAACTCAAAAGATGTGCAGAGTAGGTGGATTGGCTAAATTGACCCTTAATTAGAAAAACTGAATTGGGTACTCTAAATTTATTTTTAAA
This sequence comes from Scyliorhinus canicula, assembly GCF_902713615.1. Taxonomy (NCBI): domain Eukaryota; kingdom Metazoa; phylum Chordata; class Chondrichthyes; order Carcharhiniformes; family Scyliorhinidae; genus Scyliorhinus; species Scyliorhinus canicula. The sequence goes on from NC_052159.1 coordinate 5,275,870, forward strand.
AGTATATGTATTGAATTGACTATCAGGTTTTTAAATTCAAGTTTTGTTACAACTAACCAAGTAGTGGGGCAAAGAGAGGGCTCCGTTCACCTCTCCTAACATAGTCACAAGTGGACTGCAGTGGTTGAAGAAAGTGGCTCAACACCACCTTCTCGAGAGCAATGATGGATACACAACACACGCTGGCCTAGCTAATGACACCCATGACCTTCAAACAAAAACAAAAAAAAAATCCTTAATTCGTATTCCGTAGTGCAGAGACGTGCACAATTTCCAATTCTAAGGAATGGACCCCGAATCGAGAGGTCTTTTGAAAAATTATAGTCGGGGCATCTGCAATGTTCTCACTGACTTCCTTTAAAACCTTGAGATGGAAACCATCTGGTCCTGGGAATTTGTCATTCTTTCGCACCATTACCTCCTGTGGTGAATGAGATTCACACGGTATTATAAGTTACCAGTGTCACTCTGTTCCCATTGTATATATGTACCGATATTGTAAGTGCAGTTGCACTACCTGACCACCAGGGGGAGTAGCTCTGGGAGTACTTGAGAGTTTGTACTGGGCTCCCCCCTTGTCTCCGCCCAGAACTCCTCCCCCTGGAGCTGCTGTATAAAGATCTGTGCCACAGAGCCAGACGGCTAGTTCATCGAACGTTCAACGGCGAACAGGCTGGCTCTGTTGTAAGTATATTAAAACCGCTATTCTAATCCTACAAGCACGTGTCCGTAGAATTGATGGTTCCATCAATTTAATATACTTACGAAACAGTCAAAGTAAATCATGGAAGCAGCCCTCAAGCCAGGATGCCTAGAACTCGACCTGCAGGATGCAGAGGCTAAAGAAATTTTTTCCCACTGGCTGAGGTGTTTTAAAGCCTACCTGGCAGAAGCCAGCACCGCCGGAACAACGGAGGAACAAAAACTCAGCCTACTGCACGCGAGGGTAAGCCACAGAATCTCCACACAGCTAAATCCGGCCGGTTCTTACACCGCAGCGCTGGCGATATTGGACAAAATGTACGTTAGGCCCATTAACGAGGTTTATGCACGCCACGTGTTTACGACTAAAACGCCAGCACCCGCGGCAGCACTGCCCAGACCGATCCGCGACCTACAGCAGCTGTGGGAAGAAAGGCCACTATGCCAGAGTGTGCCTCGTGAAAAGGGCCCCAGTTTCTAACTCCCCAGTAGAGAGAACAAATCGCTCCCAGCACCAGCGGGCCCGCGGGGCCTGAAACGCTGCGGCCTACGCCCCGACTACGCCCCCTCCCGCCACGTGCGATCCATGGGGGCCGCCATCTTCGCAAACCCCCACCATGCGGCCGGACACGTGCGACTCATGGGGACCGCCATCTTCCTCGCCGCTCACCACGTGCGATCCATGGGCCCCATCTGCATCGGCATGCTCAGATAGCTCATCAGAAGACTACGACTTCCCCGGGCACTCAGCCCGCAACTCAGCGCAGCGATCCTGCATCAAGCTCGCCAGAACGTACCGGCATCTACTCGACCGGACGCCCACTCAGAAGACTACGACTTCCCCGGGCACCCATCACGCTGCCCGCAACTCAATGCGGTCACCCTAGATCAATCCCGCCCCAAGCACCTACAAAGTTCGATGGCGGAGGTCCAGATCAATGGGTACAGCACGCCATGCCTCTTTGACTTGGGCAGCACGGTGGTTAAGCATGGTGGTTAGCATAAATGCTTCACAGCTCCAGGGTCCCAGGTTCGATTCCCGGCTGGGTCACTGTCTGTGCGGAGTCTGCACATCCTCCCCGTGTGTGCGTGGGTTTCCTCCGGGTGCTCCGGTTTCCTCCCACAGTCCAAAGATGTGCGGGTTAGGTGGATTGGCCATGCTAAATTGCCCGTAGTGTTCTAAAAAAAAAAGTAAGGTTAAGGGGGGGGGGGGGGGGGGGGGGGTTGTTGGGTTACGGGTATAGGGTGGATACGTGGGTTTGAGTAGGGTGATCATGGCTCGGCACAACATTGAGGGCCGAAGGGCCTGTTCTGTGCTGTACTGTTCTAAAAGACTCTGGGAGCACCGAGAGCTTCATACATCCAGAGCTGGTAAGACGCTGTTCGCTTTCTATTTTTCCTGTGAGCCAACCTATCGCCCTCGCTTCGGGCTCCCACTCAGTCCAAATCCAAGGACGCACCGTCGCTACGCTCACAATGCGAGGAGCTAGTTATTCGAAATTTAAACTTTATGTCCTGCCTGACCTCTGCGCGCCACTCTTATTAGGCCTGGATTTCCAGTGTAACCTCAAGAGCCTCACCCTCAGCTTCGGCGGGCCCCTGCCCCCACTCACTATCTGCAGCCTAGCCACGCTGCGCATCGCCCCCCCTCCTCTCTTCGCCAATCTCACTCCAGATTGCAAACCAGTAGCTACTCGCAGCAGGCGATACAGCCTACAGGATAGGGTCTTTATCCGATCGGAGGTCCGACGGCTGCTCAGTGAGGGAATCATAGAGGCCAGTAATAGTCCCTGGAGAGCTCAGGTGGTGGTCGTCAAGACCGGGGAAAAATTTCACATGGTCGTCGACTATAGCCAGACCATAAATCGCTTTACGCTCCTAGATGCGTATCCCCTCCCCAGAATTGCAGACATGGTTAATCAGATCGCCCAATATCAGCTATTTTCCACGGTGGATCTGAAGTCTGCATACTACCAGCTCCCAATCCGCCCGGAGGACCGCCACTACACGGCGTTCGAGGCCGATGGCCGCCTCTTCCATTTCCTCCAGGTTCCCTTCAGCATCACTAACGGGGTTTCGGTGTTCCAACGAGCAATGGACCGAATGGTAGACCAGTACGGGCTGCGGGCCAAGTTTCCGTTTCTGGACAATGTTACCATCTGCGGCTATGACCAGCAGGACCACGATGCCAACCTCCACCGTTTTCTCCAAAGGGCACAGAAATTAAACCTCACTTCTAACAAGGAGAAATGTGTTTTCCGCACAAACAGACTGGCCATCCTCGGCTACGTCGTGGAGAACGGAGTCCTGGGCCCAGACCCGGACCGCATGCGCCCCCCTCTTAGAACTCCCCCTCCCTCATTGCCCCAAGGCCCTCAAACGGTGCTTGGGGTTCTTTTCATACTACGCCCAGTGGGTCCCCCAATATGCGGCCAAAGCCCGCCCACTCTTTAAGGCCACACTATTTCCCCTGTCAGCTGAGGCGCGCCAAGCCTTCAGCTGCATCAAGGAGGACATCGCCAAAGCAGCCATGGGGGCGGTGGATGAATCTACTCCCTTTCAGGTTGAGAGAGACGCATCAGAGGTAGCTCTAGCAGCCACTTTAAATCAGGCAGGGAGGCCCGTTGCATTTTTCTCCCGTACCCTATCCGCTTCAGAACTCCGACACTCCTCAGTCGAGAAGGAAGCACAAGCCATCGTGGAGGCTGTTCGTCACTGGAGGCACTACCTCGCAGGTAGGAGGTTCACCCTTATCACCGACCAACGATCGGTCGCCTTTATGTTTGACAACTCGCAAAGGGGCAAAATAAAAAACGATAAAATCCTTCGGTGGAGGATCGAACTCTCCACCTATAGTTACGATATTAAATATCGACCGGGGAAGCTCAACGAGCCCTTGGATGCCCTATCCCGCGGGACATGCGCCAGCGCGCAGATCAGCCGTCTGAAAGCCATCCACGTGGACCTCTGCCATCCAGGGGTCACCCGGCTCGCCCACTACATCAGGGCCCGAAACCTGCCTTTCTCCAACGAGGAGGTAAAAGCGGTCACCAGGGACTGCCCGATCTGTGCGGAGTGCAAACCACACTTCTATAGACCAGACAGGGCCCACCTGGTCAAGGCTTCTAGGCACTTTGAACGCCTTGTGATCGATTTCAAAGGGCCACTCCCCTCCACGAACAAGAACATTTATTTCCTCAACATCATAGACGAGTTCTCCCGATTCCCTTTTGCCATCCTGTGCCCCGACATGACCTCCCACACAGTCATTAGGGCCCTGCATAGTGTCTTCACCCTGTTCGGTTTCCCCAGCTACGTGCACAGCGACCGGGGTGCGTCCTTCATGAGCGACGAGCTGCGTCAGTACCTGCTCGACAAGGGCATCGCCTCGAGCAGGACTACCAGCTATAACCCCAGGGGGAGCGGGCAGGTGGAGAGGGAGAACGCGACGGTCTGGAAGACCGTCCTACTGACCCCCAAGTCTAGAAAATCCCAAGTCTCCCAATGGCAAGAAGTCCTCCCAGACACGCTCCATGCAATTAGATCCCTCCTCTGTACAGCGACCAATCAAACCCCTCACGAGCGGCTCTTCATTTTTTCTAGGGGCACTACCACCGGGGTCTCACTTCCGGCGTGGCTGAGGACACCAGGCCCGGTCCCCCTGAGGAAGCACGTCAGGGGGCACAAAACCGACCCCCTTGTTGAAAAGGTGCGCCTCCTCCATTCCAACCCCCAGTACGCATTCGTGGAGTTCCCGGACGGTCGCCAGGACACAGTATCCCTTCGGGACCTGGCGCCCGCTGGATCCAGCCCCCCCCCACCCCCACTGAGGAACCCCTTACCCCGTTCCCTATGCTGCCGCCCCCTCGCGACCCCGATTCTGCAAGCTCGCCCCACCGGTTCCACGCGCCAGCACCAGCCCGCCCCCAGCACCCCCAGTCTCCGGTCAAGCCAGAGGTGTATGAAGTTTGGACGAGACCCGCCCTGGAGTCTGCCATCGTACCCCAGCTCTCAACACCCACCCAGCCACCGCAAGAGGCTGCAACCCCGGTGCTCCGCAGATCGCAACGAACAATTTCCACTGGACAGACTAACTCTGTGAGCCACCACCCCGCCAGACTTGATTTTTTTCACAGGGGGTGAATGTGGTGAATGAGATTCACACGGTATTATAAGTTACCAATGTCACTCTGTTCCCATTGTATATATGTACCGATATTGTACGTGCAGTTGTACTACCTGACCACCAGGGGGAGTAGCTCTGGGAGTACTCGAGAGTTTGTACTGGGCTCCCCCCTTGGCTCCGCCCAGAACTCCTCCCCCGGGAGCTGCTGTATAAAGATCCGTGCCACAGAGCCAGCCGGCCAGTTCATCGAAAGTTCAACGGCGAACAGGCTGGCTCTGTTGTAAGTATATTAAAACCACTATTCTAATCCTACAAGCACATGTCCGTAGAATTGATGGTTCCATCACCTCCTTAATCCTGAGTGATAAATATTTGAAATGTTTCACCTGGTGCGATAGCAGGATAAAGAATAGGAATATTCAAACTGAAATTGGATTCCATATCGCTCCCAAGTACTGGATATAGTGTCAAGTACTGGATATAGTCCCAAGTACTGGATGCATGAACATTGATAGAAGTTTGACGAACTTTTCTCATCCCTGTGAGCTGCCTTGCGTAATGCGACAGTGTTTGATTTGCAAGTACAGATGAACCATCTCGCCCAAGCTGGCAATCGAAGGTGTGGGTAACTCCTGGAGCAGGGAATTAGTCCCTCCTCTTGGAATCAAGCCGGTGAACTTTGCATGCATGAACGCCAGGCGGGGGAAGTTGAAGAGCTTATTAAGTCTGCCGAAGATCATTGTGGGTGAGATATTGAATGATCATTGCTTCCCGGGATCAGTACCGAATGGGCAGGGGAAAAGATCATTGGAGGAAGAAAAGTAATAAAGGAGTTAATTTCTTGCAAATGATCAGATCTAACTTGGGGAAATTCAAAGCTGCAAACAGCTTTCTTTTTATCAGGGATGGAGTATCATCTCTCAGCGGAAAGCTCACAACGCAATAGTGGTCAAAGCGAAAAGGTGTCAGATAAATGGCACTGTCCTCGTACACAATTGGTGTTGTCAGCATGTATTTACAACGCTGTGAGCGTGACACATTCTGGGTCATTTCACTTTATGACTCCTAGAATTTTACAGCACAGAAGGGGAGGCCATTCAGCCCATTGTGCCTATGCCAGCCCTTTGGAAGGGCCACTCGCTTTTGGGTACCAACCACCCAAGTACAATTTTTGAAATTGATGGGGCTGTGAAAGTCACTGGGAAGCTGGTCATTATTGCTCGTCCCTGAGGAGGTGCCTTTGGCCTTCTGCCAATAACAGGTTTGATTCACCCATTTCAGAGAGCAGATGAGAGTCAACAACATGGGTGTGGAATCACAACTAGACCCAGACATGGTGAGGTCAGCAGCCCCCCCCCCCCCCCACCCCGCCTCCCTCCACCCAAAGGAACCAGGTCAATGGATTTGGATTTACCTTTGTATTATTCTGCGTACAATCCAAACAGATCATTCCATACATGAAAAGCATAGGATACACAAAATGTAAATACATAGTATAGGCATGGGTGAAGCATACGGAGTGTAGTACTACTCAGTAGAGAAGATGAGTGAAGTGATCAGTTCAGTCCATAAGAGGGTCATTCAGGAGTCTGGTATCAGCGGTTTTAGAATCTGTTAGTGGGTGTTCTCAAACTTTTGTATCTCCTGTCCGATGGAAGAGGTTGGAAAGTGAGTAAGCCGGGTGGGAGGGATCTTTGATTATGCTGCCCGCTTTCCCCGGGCAGCGGGAGGTGTAGACAGAGTCAGTGGATGGGAGGCGGGTTTGCGTGATGGACTGGGTTGTGTTCACGAATCTCTGAAGTTTCTTGCGGTCCTGTGATGCAGCCCGATATGGAGATGCTGGCGTTGGACTGGGGTGAGCACAGTAAGAAGTCTTACAACACCAGGTTAAAGTCCAACAGGTTTGTTTCAAACACTAGCTTTCGGAGCTGGTGAATTCACCTGAGGAAGGAGCAGTGCTCCGAAAGCTCGTGTTTGAAACAAACCTGTTGGACTTTAACCTGGTGTTGTAAGATTTATTATTGTGCAGCCCGATAGGATACTTTCTATGGTGCATCTGTAAAAATTGGTAAGAGTCAATGTGGACATGCCGAATTTCCTTAGTTTCCTGAGGAAGCACAGGCATTATTGTGCTTTCTTGGTCATAGCGTCGGCGTGGGTGGACCAGGACAGATTGTTGGTGATGTGCACACCTAGGAATTTGAAGCTGTCAACCATCTCCACCTCGGCCCTGTAGATGCAGACAGGGGTGTGTGTATGATACTTTGCTTCCTGAAATCAATGACCAGCTCTTCAGTTTTGCTGCGTTGAGTTTTTAGGACAATCCGACAGCTTTATGGTAACTTTTTTGTAATGCTAGATTTTTATATCAAAGCAGAGTTCCAGTCCTCAATCTGTGAGAGAGATTTGAATTTATGAACTGATTTGATGTCCCATCTTCTCGGTACCAGTAACTCGGTCACCACCAGCGATATAGAATCCAGTTTCATTCTGACTAAGCCCCATTCTCGATTGTAGTCCAGCAACATTTTTTCTTTGTAAATTTTAGAGTACCCAATTATTTTTTTTCCAATTAAGGGGCAATTTAGCGTGGCCAATGAACCTAACCTGCACATTTTTGGGTTGTGGGGGTGAAACCCCCGCAGACACGGGGAGAATGTGCAAACTCCACACGGACAGTGACCCAGAGCCGGGATTCGAACCTGGGTCCTCAGCGCCGCAGTCCCAGTGCTAACCACTGAGCCGCATTGTAGTTCAGCAACATAACCACTCACCTCTCATTGACGGTTGAGGGGCAAGATGGGGATTCTTGGGCGGCATGGTAGCGCGGTGTTTAGCACTGTTGCTTCACAGCTCTAGGGTCCCGGGTTCGATTCCCGGCTTGGGTCACTGTCTGTGCGGAGTCTGCACCTTCTCCCCGTGTCTGTGTGGGTTTCCTCCGGGTGCGTTTCCTCCCACAGTCCAAAGACGTGCAGGTTAGGTGGATTGGCCATATACATTTGACCTTTGCGTCCCAAAAAGGTTAGATGGGGTTATTGAATTATGGGGATAGCTCTCTGCCCCGCCTTGGGGAACTGGCAGTGGGGTGATTAAATTAGTGGACAGCCCGGTCTGTCCTGTCACACTTCCAGCTTTGGTGCTGATATTTAAGAACAAGGCTAGCAGCCTGCAGATCAGCATTTAACCACCAGGTGGTGGTGTTTCTCTGAGTTGCCAGTTCAATCCCCACCACGTGGAATAACAGAAATATTTACACACGAGATACCTGATTAACAGCGAGAGACTTTGCCAAGTGACTTTTTGTGGTAAATTTGAAATATTTTGATACATCCTACCGTAAAAGGTTCTGGATGCTGTTGTCAACTGATGTTTTGGACACGGAATCATAGAATTTACAGTGCAGAAGGAGGCCATTTGGCCCATCGAGTCTGCAATGGCCCTTGGAAGGAACACCCCACTTAAACCCAGACCTCCATCCTATCCCCGTAACCCCACCTAACCTTTTGGGACACTAAAGGCAATTTATCATGGCCAATCCACCTAACCTGCACATCTTTGGACTGTGGGAGGAAACCGGAGCACCCGGAGGAAACCCATGACTTTTTAATAATAAATTTAGAGTACCCAATTCATTTTTTCCAATTAAGGGGCAATTTAGCATGGCCAATCCACCTACCCTGCACATCTTTGGGTTGTGAAGGCTAAACCCACACAGACACGGGGAGAATGTGCAAAACTCCACACGGACAGTGACCCAGTGCCGGAACCGAACCTGGGTCCTCAGCGCCATGAGGCAGCAGTGCTAACCACTGCGCCACCGTGCTGACCTAGGAAACGCATGACTGGGTTTGATGGCGTTTTGTTGGGTAGGTGATGCGGAGCCAGGAGCTCCGGGTTCAGACCTGATTGGCCTGTAAGACCATAAGATATAGGAGCAGAATGAGGCCACTCGGCCCATCGAGTCTGCTCCACCATTCAATCATGGCTGGTATTTTCTCATCCCCGTTCTCCTGCCTTCTCCCCATAACCCCTGATCCCCTTATTAATCAAGAACCTATTTATCTCTGTCTTAAAGACACTCAGTGATTTGGCCTCCACAGCCTTCTGCGGCAAAGAGTTCCACAGATTCACCACCCTCTGTTCTTGTACCAGATTCTCTGATCTTAATCCTTGATGAATAGTTTTGCTAAATAAATACATTGTTCCTCTGAGGTTCTTCATCAAGTTTGGACTGCTGGTATCAATTAATAAACAAAACATAAACACCCATGACAAGGCAAGACAGTGCAACTGGTACATGAAGCCTTGTTCCTATTACTTCAGCTTTGTAAAATATGTAAAATATGCCCCTTTCTTTTCTGAAAGAAGCTAAAGTCGGTGGAGTTGTGGACAGTGCAGAAGGATGTTGCAGGTTACAAAGGGACATAGATAAGTTGCAGAGCTGGGCTGACAGGTGGCAAATGGAGTTTAATGCAGAAAAGTGTGAGGTGATTCATTTTGGAAGGAGTAACAGGAAGACAGAGTACTGGGCTAATGGTAAGATTCTTGGTAGTGTGGATGAGCAGAGAGACCTCGGTGTCCATGTCCATAGATCCCTGAAAGTTGCCACCCAGGTTGAGAGGGTTGTTAAGAAGGCGTACGGTGTGTTAGCTTTTATTGGTAGAGGAATTGAGGTTCGGAGCCATGAGGTCATGTTGCAGCTGTACAAAACTCTGGTGCGGCTGCATTTGGGGTATTGCGTGCAGTTCTGGTCGCCGCATTATAGGAAGGATGTGGAAGCATTGGAAAGGGTGCAGAGAAGATTTACCAGAATGTTGCCTGGTATGGAGGGAAGATCTTATGAGGAAAGGCCGAGGGACTGGAGGCTGTTTTCGTTAGAGAGAAGAAGGTTAGGAGGTGACTTAATTCAGGCATACAAGATGATCAGAGGATTAGATAGGGTGGACAGTGAGAGCCTTTTTCCTCGGATGGTGATGGCTAGCATGAGGGGACATAGTTTTAAATTGAGGGGAGATAGATATAGGACAGATGTCAGAGGTAGGTTCTTTACTCAGAGAGTAGTAAGGGCGTGGAATGCCCTGCCTGCAACAGTAGTGGACTCGCCAACACTAAGGGCATTTAAATGGTCATTGGATAGGCATATGGATGATAAGGGAATAGTGTAGAGGGACTTTAGAGGGGTTTCACAGGTCGGCGCAGCATCGAGGGCCGAAGGGCCTATACTACGCTGTAATGTTCTATGAAGCCATTTATTCAGTTGTGGAACTTTCTTTCGGTCTGCACAGATGCATATAAAAAGCAAGCCAAATACCAGGAGCCCATTGAAAGAATATACGTTGGCCGTGACTGCGGCCCGTCTCCTGACTCGCTCACTCTCCTCATGCGCGCTCCTTTATGACGCCGAATTTTCCATAGTAATTAACAAGCCTGAGGAATGGCCTCAGCTGTGTCTGGTGCAGGGGCCCGCTTGATAGCTCAGACTTTCTCTTCCACCTGGCGCAAACTGTCCTTGTCAACCCGGTACCCCAGGTACATGATCCCTCTACACCTGGAAGACACACTTGCCCCTTCTCAGGTGGACACCGACCTCTGAGAAATGGCGGACGACTTCCTCTAGGTTATCTAGCTGTTCCTTCTCGGAGGTTCCGGCAATTGATATGTGGTCCAGGTATTCTGCCATCCTTGGAAGCTGGTGAAGAATGCTTTCTGTAACTGTGCTGGAAGATTGTACAGGCGGATGACACTCCCAATGGGAGCCTGGTGTATTTATACAGTTCCCTGTGGGTATTGCTGGGTATTTCCTGGGCGCCGTGATGTCCTGGAGGTGTGCGTGGCTCATGCCCAACTTGGAGAAAGAATGGCCCCCAGCCAACTTCACAGAGGCCCTCCAGGCGTGACATGGGGTACCTGCAGCCAACTTCACAGAGGCCCTCCAGGCATGACATGGGGTACCTGCAGCCAACTTCACAGAGGTCCTCCAGGCGTGACATGGGGTACCTGCAGCCAACTTCACAGAGGTCCTCCAGGCGTGACATGGGGTACCTGTCCAAATGGCAGGTCCTGTTTACCATCACTGCCGCAAAGGCGGTTGGTCTTGTTTGACCTCAGCACCGGGACAACTGGGGCTGCCCATTCTGCGAACTGAACTGGGCAAATAATCCCCCAGTTCTCCAGCCAGCTCAGCCCATTGCCCACCTTCGACAAGAGGGCCTATGGGACTGAGCGGGCCCTGAAATACTTGGGCTGGGCCTCTGGGCCCAGGTAAATTTTCGCCATGGCCCCCTTTACCTTCCCTCAACCGTCTTGGAAAACTTCCAGATATTTTTCCAGGACCTCACCTGCTGCCAATCCAGTCGGAATTCTGTAACCGGTTGCGGCCCAGAAGTCAGGGTCTGGCCCCTGCACCACTGTCAGTTGAACTAATTGTTGCCCACAGGTAACTGGAGTCGTCATTGTCCCGATAATGGTTATGGTTGTCCATTGACAAAGACATCAGCCGCTGTATCTATTTCCATCTCCAAGGAGTGGCCATTCACCTGGATGGTTGTCTTAATTGGGGCTACTTTTGGTGCCGTGATGCAACTTAGTTGCATGGAATCATTCTCATCAGACAGGGCAATAGGTCGAGCCCTGGTTTGGGGTAGTTTTGTTACTCGATCCTGGCGTTCCCGGACTCCACGGTTCCTGCGGCCACAAAGGCAGCTCCGCTGTGAGCCTTCTGCCTGGACCTCAGGGGAGGTGTCTCCGTGGGTTGCAGTGGTCCTTGGCCAATGGATCTGACCACGATGGTGCTCAGGTGGCGGCAGGTTCCCGTACGTCCTCCTGGGGGGTGGGGGGGAGTTCCTCGCTGGAATGGGGCCGTGGCCAATGCTTTGTACATCCATGTCCATGGAGCCCTGGCATCCCTGGACCAATGTTTCCCGCGGTTTCATCAGGCTGGATAATTCTACGGCCCATTTAAAGTCTAAGGGCGGTTCTGTCAGCAGTTCCCGTCGGGTCGCCATGTTCTAGTTGCTGCACACTGGGCAGTTTCCCAGCTTCTCCGGGAGGGACGGGATGTAGCTGTGATGCTCGGTCAGCTCGCGAAGGTGCGTCAGGAATTCTGTGACCGATTGCCCCGGGGATCGCCCGGGCATGTTGAACCGGTATTTCTGCACGGTTTAGGGCGGTGAGGGTCTGAAACACGCTTCCCAGGTTTATTAAAGGTCTTTGAATCTGGGGTTGCCAGGTAGGTGAGGCTTGATCACACTGAAGATTGGGGACCCGCAGGTGGTCAGGAGGATTACCCGGTTCTCCCCTACAATACCATTCGCCTGGAAGAAACCGCATCCGCTCGGTATACTGGGCCCAATCTTCTGCGTCTGCGCCAACGGCCTTCCGCAAAGCGGCATTCTTAAATTCCCTCTGACCACACTGGGGAATTCAAGTGCGGTCCGGACGTCCAGAATCACAGCCATATTTCGTCCTCGTCGCCAGTGCAAAATCTTCTGGAGATCTGAGATGTTGATCCAAACAAAGGTTTATTTTCTGGTCGAAAGAAAGGTCGCAATGCGGCGTACAGCCCAGCCCAGCCCTCTTCCCTCACAGCCCTGCTACCTGGCTGGCCTCTGGTCGAGTAGCCACTCTCCTCTGCTCACTGGGGTGGCTGGGTCTTGACGATCGCGTGTGCTCCTGGTTGGCTGCTGAATTGCTGCTGCTGGCTATCTGGCCGAGTGGCCTCTTTTCTTCTTGGTGGCCACCCTCCTCAGCTGGAGGTTGGGAGTCGCCCCGCTGCTCCCCTCGATGGCCATTGGCCAGCAGCTCCTTCTTGCCTTGCTGGAAGCTTTGCGGGCTTGCGCCCGATGTTAGTTCGGTGAGCTGCCCATTGCCTCAGGCTGTCCGCCAGATCGAATGCCGGAAACGAGGCTGCTGCTTTGCACCTTTACTCAATGGAAGTTCAGGAACTTGGCACCAATTCAGGAGATCCGTGTCTGAGCTGCTCCAAATCTCCACCACCTGGCAACCTCTGGCAAACTGTTTGCCTGCTCTAAAGGGGAGTCCACCAATCAGAGCCCCATGTTGTTCTGTATTGCCTGCTGATAGGCTCAATAAATTAGAATGAGCCCATCAGCAATGTTAGAGCTACCAAGGCTCTGATTGGTGTTCCCATGACAACAGTCACCTCTTCGCATGGGGCCCCCATTGGGCGGGGCCCCTCACTGCAGCACTGTGAGTTTCATTGAAAAGCCACCTTTGGGAGGGAGTGAATGTTGGTGGATGGGCCGCCAACCAAGCAGAACTGCTTTGTCCTGGATGGTGTCACGGTCCTTGAGTGTTGTTGGAGCTGCACTCATCCTGCAGCTTAGGGTAGCACGGTAGCATTGTGGTTAGCACAATTGCTTCACAGCGCCAGGGCCCTGGGTTCGATTCCCGGCTTGGGTCACTGTCTGTGTGGAGTCTGCACGTTCTCCCCGTGTGTGCGTGGGTTTCCTCCGGGTGCTCCGGTTTCCTCCCACAGTCCAAAGATGTGCAGGTTAGGTGGATTGGCCATGCTAAATTGCCCTTAGTTTCCAAAATTGCCCTTAGTGTTGGGTGGGGTTACTGTGTTATGGGGATAGGGTGGAGGTGTGACCTTGGGTAGGGTGCTCTTTCCAAGAGCCGGTGCAGACTCGATGGGCCAAATGGCCTCCTTCTGCACTGTAAATTCTATGAAAAAAATCCTATGAACTCTATCCAGGCAAGTGGAGAGTATTCCATCACACTCCTGACTTGTGCCTTGTAGATGGTGGACAGGCTTTGGGGAATTAGGAGTTGAATTACTCGCCGTAAGGTTCCTAGCCTTTGACCTGCTCGGGTAGTGTTTATCTGGCTGAGTCCAGTTCAGATTCTGATCAATGGCAACACCCAGGCTGTTGATTGTGGGGGATTCAGCGATGGTAATGTCATTGAATGTCAAGGGGCGGTGGTTAGATCCTCTCTTGTAGGAGATGGTCTTTGCCTGTCACTTGTGTGGTGCGAATGTAACTTGCCACTTGTCAGCCCCAAGCCTGGATATTGTCCAGGTCTTGCTGCATTTGGCCATGGACTGCTTCATTATCTGAGGAGTCCTGAATGGTGCTGAACATTGTGCAGTCATCCGCAAACATCCCCACTTCTGACCTTATGATGGAAGGGAGGTCACTGATGAAGTAGCTGAAGATGGTTGGGCCGAGGACACTATCCTGAGGAACTCCTGCAGTGATATCCTGAGACTGCAGTGATTAATCTCCAACCTCCACAACCATCTTCCTCTGTGCCGGGTCTGACTCCAACCAGCGGAGAGTTTTCCCCTGATTCCCATTGACTCCAGTTTAGCTAGGGCTCCTTGATACCATACTCGATCAAATGCTACCTTGATATCAAGGGCAGTCATTCTCACCTCACCTTATTTAATTTAGTAAATAAATAAATAAATCAGCATGTTCCAAATGTTTAGGTGTGTCTGGTGCTGTTCTTGGCACACTCTCCTGCACTCTTCATTAAATATGTTAGAGAATCAAAGAGTGTACAGAAAATGCAGAGGAGAATTGAAGCAGGAAATGAGAGGTAAAGAGTGTGTAGGAAGCATCATTAATGGAAGACAGAAAATGAAACTCGAAAATATTTTATAAATACATAATGAAGAAAAGGATTGTTTGTGGGCATGGGGAGGATCGATTAGGTGTTACATGGATCCTGAGCCAGATGGTAACAAATGATGCTAGAAACTAATTACTTTATGAACATACATATGAATTTGGAGTAGTTTTATTTACAGAGTACAGCATTGTATATGTCTACCTCTGACCCACCAGTCCTGGTTAGCAGCAATCTCTGTATCGAGACCCTGTGAAGACAACCAGACTTTGACAAAGGGTTGGCAAAGTTGGCAAAATTGACAAATCCGTTCCTCAAGAAATCATCTTTATACGGCTTTGTTTCTGAGTTAAGTTTCTTCTTTGTAGACTGAGCTCCAGAGGACCTGGAACTCTATACAGAGCTAACACTAGCACATATATAGATACATAGAAGATAGGAGCAGGAGGAGGCCTTTTGGCCCTTCGAGCCTGCTCCGCCATTTATCACGATCATGGCTGATCATCTAATTCAATAGCCTAATCCTGCTTTCTCCCCATAGCTTTTGATCCCATTCTCCCCAAGTGCGATATCCAGCTGCCTCTTGAATATATTCAAAGTTTAGCATCGGCTATTTCCTGTGGCAATAAATACACAGGCTCACCACTCTTTGTGTCCGAAATGGTTTACCCTGAATCCTCAGACTGTGACCCCTGGTTCTGGACACACCCATCATTGGTAACATCTTCCCTGCATCTACCCTGTCTAGTCCTGTTAGAATTTTGTAAGTCCCTATGAGATTCCCCCCTTATTCTTCTGAACTCCAGCGAGAACAATCCCAACCTAGTCAATCTCTCCTCATATGACAAACCTGCCATTCCTGGAATCAGCCTGGTAAACCTTTGCTGCACTCCCTCGGGAGCAAGAACATCCTTCCTCAGAGGAGACCAAAACTGTACACAATACGGCAAGTGTGACCTCACCAAGGTCCTGTACAATTGTAGCAACACATCCCTGCTTCTATACTCGAAACCTCTCGCAATGAAGGCCAACATACCATTAGCCTTCTGATGTGACCATCAATTCACTCGAGACACGAGAGGAAGTAAACTGTGGCTTTAATAGACTTACAACTGAGCCTGCCTGCGACCAGAAGAACTGAGGGCAGACTCACAAGGCTGCAGCACTTTATACTGTGAATAAATCAAGCCCGGCGGGGGTGACGGGTCTACAGATTGAGCCGGTCCGGTGGCCGAGTCGTCCGTTGCGATCGGCGGAGCACTGGGGTTGCAGCCTTTTCGGATGGCTGAGTGGTGACGGGCGGTGTGGATCTGAGGGTGGACTCCGGGGGTGGTTCGTTCAGAGCTTCGTTCCTGACCTGTGCGACGGGCGAAGGGGCAGGAAACCTGTAGGCGTGGGGTGCAGGGCGTGGGGGGTTGGGTAGGGTGTAGTGTGAGGGGTACCTCGGCAGTGGTGGTGGCGGTAGATCCTGCAGGCGCCAGGTCCCGGAGGGAAACGGTGTCCTGACGGCCGTCGGGGTATTCAATAAAGGCGTAGTGTGGGTTTGAGTGTAGCAGTAGTACCCTCTCTACTAGTGGGTCCGTTTTATGTGTCCGGACCTGCTTCCGGAGGAGAACCGGGCCCGGTGTCCTCAACCAAGATAGGAGCGAAGCCCCCGTGGTAGCGCCCCTAGGGAAAACAAATAATCGCTCGTGAGGGGTCTGGTTAGTGGCAGTGCACAGGAGCGATTGCATGGAGCGTATCGGGGAGGACCTCCTGCCAGTGGGAGGTCGGGAGATTCCTGGACCGGAGGGTCAGTAGGACGGTCTTCCAGACCGTCGCGTTCTCCCTCTCTATCTGCCCGCTCCCCCTGGGGTTGTAGCTGGTAGTCCTGCTCGAGTTGATGCCCTTGTCGAGCAGGTACTGACGCAGCTCGTCGCTCATAAAGGACGCACCCCGGTCGCTGTGTACGTAGCTGGGGAAGCCGAACAGGTTGAAGACACTGTGCAGGGCTCTGATGACTGTATGGGAGGTCATATCGGGGCATGGGATAGCAAAGGGAAAACGGGAGAATTCGTCTATGACGTTGAAGTACACATTTTGATTGGTCGAGGGGAGTGGCCCTTTGAAATCGATGCTCAGGCGTTCAAATGGCCGGGAAGCCTTTACCAGGTGGACCTTGTCTGGTCTATAGAAGTGCGGTTGGCACTCCGCGCAGATCGGGCAATCCCTGGTGACGGCTTTTACCTCCTCGGTGGAGAAAGGCAGATTTCGGGCTTTGATGTAGTGGGTGAGCCGGGTGACCCCTGGGTAGCAGAGGTCATTATGGATAGCCTGTAATCGGTCGTCTTGCGCGCTGGCGCATGTGCCGCGGGACAGGGCATCTGGGGGCTCGTTGAGCTTCCCCGGCCGATATATGGCGGCCCCCATGAGTCGAACACGTTGGGCGGAGGCAGAGTCGGCAGACACCCTGCAACATTACGGGGTCTGCGGGACTGCAAGTTGGGGGAGTGATTGCTCTGGACAGCGGAAGAGTTAGAGGGTTTTGATTTAGACAGGCATACCTTAGCATAATGTCCTTTTCGACTGCAGCTGCTGCAGGTCACGTTGCAGGCCGGGCAATGCTGCCGTGGGTGTTGGGGCTGACCGCAAAAATGGCACGCTGGCGCTCCATAGTGGGTGGGTGGCTGCACGGCGCAGGCCTGGGGAAGTCGCTGGTCGGGGGTCCATGATGGGGTCGCGTGGTCTGCGGGGAACGAGTTCAGACTTTGAAACGCGACCTCCATTGAGGTCGCTAGCTTTACCGTGTCCTCCAGGTTCTGGGCCCCTTTTTCGAGGAGGCGCTGGCGCAGGTAGTTGGACCGGACCCCTGCAACATACACATCACGGACAGCGAGTTCCACATGCTGGGAGGCAGTTACAGCCTGAAAGTTACATTCCCGTGCAAGGGCTTTTAGATCGCGCAGGCAGTCCTCTAGCGACCCTGCGGGGCGCTGGCGGCAGGTAGCGAAAATATGCCGCCCGTAGACTTCATTTACAGGCTGCACGTATAGTCGGTCGAGCATAGCGAGGGCCTCGGTGTACGAGTCGGTACTGTTGAGTTGCGTAGAGATGCGATGGCTCACCCGTGCGTGCAGTAGACTGAGTTTCTGCGGAGGTAGTCAATGCAGCCAGGTAGGCCTTGAAGCACCGAAGCCAGTGTCGAAAGATTTCCTTCGCTTCTGCAGCCTGCGGGTCGAGTTCTAGTCGATCAGGTTTGAGGGCTGATTCCATAGTGGTTTTCTTAAGTCTATTAAATTGATGTGACCATCAATTCACTCGAGACACGAGAGGAAGTAAACTGTGACTTTAATAGACTTACAACTGAGCCTGCCTGCGACCAGAAGAACTGAGGGCAGACTCACAAGGCTGCAGCACTTTATACTTCCGGTAGTGGAAGGGGCCATGGGCGGAGCCAAGGGTGGAGCCCTGAACAAGCTCGTCATCCCCTATGGGCAGAGCCGCGCAACGGCTCACAGACAGAGCCCACAAGGACACAGTGCTATACAGTGTGAATTAAGCGATATACATTCATCACACCTTCTTTACCGCCTACTGCACCTGCATGCTTACCTTCAGCGAATGGTGCATGCTCTGCCATGTCCTGCCATGGATTCTGCTAAGCAGCTGTCTCCAATAGATTCTGTTGTGACATCCTGTCCAACAGGTAAACTGCCAATTTCAGTCTGTGGCCATCTCATATCTGTTGGGCAGCACGGTAGCACAAGTGGATAGCACTATGGCTTAACAGCACCAGGGTCCCAGGTTCGATTTTCCCGCTGGGTCACTGTCTGTGCGGAGTCTGCACGTTCTCCCCGTGTCTGCGTGGGTTTCCTCCGGCTGCTCCGGTTTCCCCCCACAGCCCAAAGATATGCAGGTTAGGTGGATTGGCCATGCTAAATTGGCCTTAGTGACCAAAAAGGTTAGGTGAGGTTGCTGGGTTATGGGGATGGGGTGGAGGTGTGGGCTGAAAAGGGGTGCTCTTTCCAAAGGCTGGTGCAGACTCGATGGGCCGAATGGCCTCCTTCTACAGTGTGAATTCTATGATTCTAAGCATGGCAGCTGCTGCCTGGAACCTGGGACCCTGAAGCTGTGAAGCAACTGAGCCCCTGCACTGTGGCCCCGCCCTGCGCGCTCCGCCCCCGCCCCCCGCTGCGGCCCCGCCTCCCGCTGCGGCCCCGCCCCCTCCCCCCCAGCCCGTCCCCAATCAGAGGCGCGTTGGCGGCCCGGCCCCGCCCCCTACGCTCCGCCCCGCCGCCGACCCCGCCCCTGATCAGTAGTGCGCTGGCGGCCCGGCACCCGGCCCCGCCCCCCGCGCTCTGGCCCCGCCCCCGATTAGAAGTGCGCTGGCGGCCCGGCCCCGCCCCCGGCCCCGCCCCTGGCCCCGCCCCTGATCAGTCGTGCGCTGGCGGCCCGGCACCCGGCCCCGCCCCCCGCGCTCTGGCCCCGCCCCCGATTAGAAGTGCGCTGGCGACCCGGCCCCGCCCCGATTAGAAGTGCGCTGGCGGCCCGGCCCCCTACGCTCCGCCCCCGGCCCCGCCCCTGATCAGTCGTGCGCTGGCGGCCCGGCACCCGGCCCCGCCCCCCGCGCTCTGGCCCCGCCCCCGATTAGAAGTGCGCTGGCGACCCGGCCCCGCCCCACGCCCTCCGGCCCCGCCCCCGCGGCCCCGCCCCCGATCAGAAGTGCGCTGGCGGCCCGGCCCTCCGGCCCCCCCCCCTGGCCCCGCCCCACGCCCTACGGCCCCGCCCCCGCCCCCGCCCCCCCCGGCCCCGCCCCCGATTAGAAGGGCGCTGGCGGCCCGGCCCTGGCCCCGCCCCACGCCCTCCGGCCCCGCCCCCCGGCCCCGCCCCCGATTAGAAGTGCCCTGGCGGCCCGGCCCCGCCCCCATTAGAAGTGCGCTGGCGGCCCGGCCCTCCGGCCCCGCCCCACGCCCTACGGCCCCGCTCCCGCCCCCCGGCCCCGCCCCCATTAGAAGTGCGCTGGCGGCCCGGCCCTCCGGCCCCCCCTGGCCCCGCCCTACGGCCCCGCCCCCGCCCTCCGGCCCCGCCCCCGCCCCCCCCGGCCCCGCCCACGATTAGAAGTGCGCTGGCGGCCCGGCCCTGGCCCCGCCCCACGCCCTACGGCCCCGCTCCCGCCCCCCGGCCCCGCCCCCATTAGAAGTGCGCTGGCGGCCCGGCCCTCCGGCCCCCCCTGGCCCCGCCCTACGGCCCCGCCCCCGCCCTCCGGCCCCGCCCCCGCCCTCCGGCCCCGCCCCCGCCCCCCCCCGGCCCCGCCCACGATTAGAAGTGCGCTGGCGGCCCGGCCCTGGCCCCGCCCCACGCCCTCCGGCCCCGCCCCCCCGGCCCCGCCCCCGATTAGAAGTGCGCTGGCGGCCCGGCGGGCTGTGAGGTGATTGTCGGTGGGAGCGGGGCGGCCGCAGCCTGACCGTCTGGCCCGGCCTCAGCACCCCCACCCCGCCCAGCCATGGCAGCCGGCTGCCCCAGCCCCGGACCCGGCCCCGCTCTGTGGTATCACCGGGACCTGAGCCGAGCGGCGGCCGAGGAGCTGCTGGCCCGGGCGGGCAGGGACGGCAGCTTCTTGGTGCGGGACAGCGAGAGTGTGAGCGGGGCCTATGCGCTGTGTGTCCTGTGAGTATCCGCCTCTCCCCGCTTTCCAAAGCTTCACAACTTATCCCTGCAGCCAGAGCCTGACCGCCCGCAGCGGCCCGGCACCGCAAACCCACACCGGGTATACCTCACCCTACACCGGGTATACCTCACCCTGCACCGGGTATACCTCACCCTGCACCGGGTACACCTCACCCTGCACCGGGTACACCTCACCCTGCACCGGGTATACCTCACCCTGCACCGGGTATACCTCATCCTGCACCGGGTATACCTCACCCTGCACCGGGTACACCTCACCCTGCACCGGGTATACCTGACCCTACACCGGGTATACCTCACCCTGCACCGGGTATACCTGACCCTACACCGAGTATACCTGACCCTACACCGGGTATACCTGACCCTACACCGGGTATACCTCACCCTGCACCGGGTATACCTCACCCTGCACCGGGTATACCTCACCCTGCACCGGGTATACCTCACCCTGCACCGGGTATACCTCACCCTGCACCGGGTATACCTCACCCTGCACTGGGTATACCTCACCCTGCACCGGGTATACCTCACCCTGCACCGGGTATACCTCACCCTGCACCGGGTATACCTCACCCTGCACCGGGTACACCTCACCCTGCACCGGGTATACCTCATCCTGCACCGGGCATACCTCACCCTGCACCGCGTATACCTCACCCTGCACCGGGTACACCTCACCCTGCACCGGGTACACCTCACCCTGCACCGGGTACACCTCACCCTGCACCGGGTACACCTCACCCTGCACCGGGTACACCTCACCCTGCACCGGGTACACCTCACCCTGCACCGGGTACACCTCACCCTGCACCGGGTACACCTCACCCTGCACCGGGTACACCTCACCCTGCACCGGGTACACCTCACCCTGCACCGGGTACACCTCACCCTGCACCGGGTACACCTCACCCTGCACCGGGTACACCTCACCCTGCACCGGGTATACCTCACCCTGCACCGGGTATACCTCACCCTGCACCGGGTATACCTCGCCCTGCACCGGGTATACCTCGCCCTGCACCGGGTATACCTCGCCCTGCACCGCGTATACCTCGCCCTGCACCGCGTATACCTCGCCCTGCACCGCGTACACCTCGCCCTGCACCGGGTACACCTCGCCCTGCACCGGGTACACCTCGCCCTGCACCGGGTACACCTCGCCCTGCACCGGGTACACCTCGCCCTGCACCGGGTACACCTCGCCCTGCACCGGGTACACCTCGCCCTGCACCGGGTGCACCTCGCCCTGCACCGGGTGCACCTCGCCCTGCACCGGGTGCACCTCGCCCTGCACCGGGTGCACCTCGCCCTGCACCGGGTGCACCTCGCCCTGCACCGGGTGTACCTCGCCCTGCACCGGGTGTACCTCGCCCTGCACCGGGTGTACCTCGCCCTGCACCGGGTGTACCTCTCCCTGCACCGGGTGTACCTCTCCCTGCACCGGGTGTACCTCACCCTGCACCGGGTGTACCTCACCCTGCACCGGGTGTACCTCACCCTGCACCGGGTACACCTCACCCTGCACCGGGTGTACCTCACCCTGCACCGGGTGTACCTCACCCTGCACCGGGTGTACCTCACCCTGCACCGGGTGTACCTCACCCTGCACCGGGTACACCTCACCCTGCACCGGGTACACCTCACCCTGCACCGGGTACACCTCACCCTGCACCGGGTACACCTCACCCTGCACCGGGTACACCTCACCCTACACCCCGTATACCTCACCCTGCACCGGGTACACCTCACCCTGCACCGGGTACACCTCACCCTGCACCGGGTACACCTCACCCTGCACCGGGTACACCTCACCCTGCACCGGGTACACCTCTCCCTGCACCGGGTACACCTCGCCCTGCACCGGGTACACCTCGCCCTGCACCGGGTACACCTCGCCCTGCACCGGGTACACCTCGCCCTGCACCGGGTACACCTAGTCCTGCACCGGGTACACCTAGTCCTGCACCGGGTACACCTAGTCCTGCACCGGGTACACCTAGTCCTGCACCGGGTACACCTCGCCCTGCACCGGGTACACCTCGCCCTGCACCGGGTACACCTCGCCCTGCACCGGGTACACCTCGCCCTGCACCGGGTACACCTCGCCCTGCACCGGGTACACCTCGCCCTGCACCGGGTACACCTCGCCCTGCACCGGGTACACCTCGCCCTGCACCGGGTACACCTCGCCCTGCACCGGGTACACCTCACCCTGCACCGGGTACACCTCACCCTGCACCGGGCACACCTTGTACACCTCGCCCGTACACCTTGTACACCTCGCCCGTACACCTTGTACACCTCGCCCGTACACCTTGTACACCTCGCCCGTACACCTTGTACACCTCGCCCGTACACCTTGTACACCTCGCCCGTACACCTTGTACACCTCGCCCGTACACCTTGTACACCTCGCCCGTACACCTTGTACACCTCGCCCGTACACCTTGTACACCTCCCCCGTACACCTTGTACACCCCGCCCGTACACCTTGTACACCTCGCCCGTACACCTTGTACACCTCGCCCGTACACCTTGTACACCTCGCCCGTACACCTTGTACACCTCGCCCGTACACTTGTACACCTCGCCCGTACACCTTGTACACCTCGCTTGTACACCTCGCCCGTACACCTTGCCCGTACACCTTGTACACCTCGCCCGTACACCTTGTACACCTCGCCCGTACACCATGTACACCTCGCCCGTACACCTTGTACACCTCGCCCGTACACCTTGTACACCTCGCCCGTACACCTTGTACACCTCGCCCGTACACCTTGTACACCTCGCCCGTACACCTCGCCCGTACACCTTGTACACCTCGCCCGTACACCTTGTACACCTCGCCCGTACACATATATCTCACCTACACATTATGTACATCGCCTTACACCTTGTATATCTCGCCTTACACCTTATATACCACACTGTACGCACATACTGCACCTTCCACATTATATACCTCACCATGCACCTTATATACCTCATCATACACTTTATAGGTTTAGCTCACTCAGCTAAATCGCTGGCTTTTAAAGCAGACCAAGCAGGCCAGCAGCACGGTTCGATTCCCGTACCAGCCTTCCCGGACAGGCGCTGGAATGTGGCAACTAGGGGCTTTTCACAGTAACTTAATTGAAGCCTACTCGTGACAATAAGCGATTTTCATTTCATTTCATCTCCAACCCTTACACATTATATACCTCACCGTACACATATAGCTCAGCTACACATTATACACTTCACCTACACATTATATACCTCACCTACACATTATATACCTCACCTTACACCTTATATACCTCGCCTTACACTTTATATACCACACTACACACATACCGCACCTTCCACATTATATACCTCACCATACACCTTATATACCTCACCTTACACATTATATACCTCACACCGTACACCTTGTATGCCTCACCGTACACCTTGTATGCCTCACCGTACACCTTGTATGCCTCACCGTACACCCTATATGCCTCACCGTATACCTTATATGCCTCACCATACACCTTATATGCCACTCAGTACACATTATATACCTCACCTTACACATATACCTCACCTACACATTATATACCTCGCCTTACACTTTATACATCACACTGTACACACATACTGCACCTTCCACATTATATACCTCACCATACCTCACCTTACACATTATATACCTCACACCGTACACCTTATATGCCTCACCGTACACCTTACATGCCTCACCGTACACCTTATATGCCTCACCGTACACCTTATATGCCTCACCGTACACCTTATATGCCTCAACGTACACCTTATATGCCTCACCGTACACCTTATATGCCTCACCGTACACCTTATATGCCTCACCGTACACCTTATATGCCTCACCGTACACCTTATATGCCTCACCGTACACCTTATATGCCTCACCGTACACCTTATATGCCTCACCGTACACATTATATACCTCACACCTCGCCTTGCATACTATATAACCTCACCTCACCTTACACATTATATACTTCACTGTACACATTATACATGATATATCTCACACCTTGCACATTATATACCTTCTGCACTGTAAATTCTATGAATGCTCTATGAATTTACCTCATTACACATTGTATACTTCACCTTACACATGGTATACCTCACCTTACACATTATATACCTCACACCTTGCACATATACCTCACACCTTACACATCGTGTACCTCACACCTTACACATCATATACTTCACACCTTACACATCATAAAGCTCACACCTTACACATCATATACCCCATACCTTACACATTATATACCTCACCCTGTACGCATTATATACCTCGCACCTTAGACATTTTCTACCTCCCAACTCACCTTGTATACCTCACACCTTACACATTGTATACCTTACACCTTACACATACCTCACACCTCACACATTATATACCTCACACCGTACACATTATATACCTCACATCTTGCACATACCTCACACCTTGCACATACCTGACACCTCACACATTATATACCTCACACATTATATACCTCACAGATTATATACCTCACACATTATATACCTCACACCTCACACATTATATACCTCACACATTATATACCTCACACATTATATACCTCACACCTCACCCATTATATACTTCACACCTCACACATTATATACCTCACACCTCACACATTATATACCTCACACCTCACACATTATATACCTCACACCTCACACATTATATACCTCACACCTCACACATTATATACCTCACACACTATATACATTATATACCGCACACCTTACACATTATATACCACACACCTTACACATTATATACCTCACACCTTATACATTATATACCTCACACCTTACACATTACATACCTTCAAGCAACTGACATTGGCTAAACTTCTAAATCTCTGTTCCGTATTATTTGCAAACGTTAAAATATATATTTAAATACTGTCTATAGATATTTATGTATCTGTTATATCTTTATGCTATATACTGTACTATATAAAGTATATGTACTGAACTATATACCATATACTGTGCTATCTATGTACTGTCTATGGATCTGTTATATCTATATGCTGTCTCTCTGTCTGGGCTGCCTCGCTCTGTCTGGGCTGCCTCGCTCTGTCTGGGCTGCCTCGCTCTGTCTGGGCTGCCTCGCTCTGTCTGGGCTGCCTCGCTCTGTCTGGGCTGCCTCGCTCTGTCTGGGCTGCCTCGCTCTGTCTGGGCTGCCTCGCTCTGTCTGGGCTGCCTCGCTCTGGAACCTCTGCGCCTGATCTCCTGAGTTTTGGGGATTTCTGTTTAATTGTTGCTCATTCCTCCCTTCCCAAGGAGACTCTGAATATGTCACGGTTCAATCCACCCCCTTCCTCTCTCAGTAATCCCAGCCCTTCAGTTTTCAGGAAATGCCAGTTGTGTTGTTTTTAGGTACAGCCCAGTATTTTTGCAGAGTAAATGTTTGCATGTGCGTGTTTGTGTGTACACACAACATGTTTGTATTCATAATGGCAGATCTGAAGGGGAGGGCAAATAGATTTGCATTCTGTCATCCCGTAGGGGACTGACTGAGTTGGCAAGCTTCCTTGCCGATTTGTTTCTTTTCTCTATGGATGTGGCTTGATGTGGCTTTTTTTGTGTGTAGTCAATTGAAGTGAGAAATCCTCTGTGGCATATTACAAATCTCGAGGGGAAACATGGTATGCACTCACTGAAAATAATTTGGGGAAACAGGATATATATTTACTGAAGATCTTTTGCATAGAATACTTTGCCTAATCTTGTTGTTTGCATGTGTTAATGGCTGCATTGACCAAAAGCATTGACCTAATCTTTTTAATTGCTCCAAATTGGACAAAGACTGGTTCAACAAGGATCAACAATACCTGAGGAAGTGAACACACACAATCGTGCAAGCAATGCCAATTTTCCTTTCTTTTAAAAATAAATAAATTTAGAGTACCCAATTATTTTTTCCAATTAAGGGGCAATTTAGCATGGCCAATCCACCTATCCTGCACATCTTTGGGTTGTGGGGGTGAAACCCACGCAGACACGGGGAGAATGTTCAAACTCCTCACGGACAGTGACCCAGGGCGAACCCGGGTCCTCAGCACCGTAGGCAGCAATGCTAACCACTGCCACCGTGCTGACCTCAATTTTCCTTTCTTCTCTCTCCCTGCTTCACCAATTTGGTAGAGCAGCTTTTAAAATCTTCAGCAGACTCGCGTACAAACAAACATGGGACAGGAGCGGACCGTTTGGTCCATGGAGCCTGCTCTGCCATTTGCTGAACTAATTGTGGCCTCAACTCCACTTTCCTTCCTACCCGTGACCCTTTGATTCCCTTGTCAACCCATAATCTATCTACCTAAACCGTAAAAATATTCAGTGACACTACCTCCACCACTCTCTTGGCGAAGTGTTCCACAGGCTTACGACCCTACAAGAGAAAAGAGAGTCTCCTAATTGCCATCTTAAATGGAAGCCACCTTATTTTTAAACGTTGCCCCCTGGTTCTAGCTTCTCGCTGTACCATGGGAGACAAAATCCAAAAACATTAGTTTTCTCATTGCCTGTCCGACAATCTCAGCTTTTACCTTTATAGAATTTAGGAGCTCAACTTGGTCAATTGCATCTCGAGGGAGTGAAATTTCTGAGGTGTTTGGGCACTGACCTCAATTTTCCTTTCTTCTCTCTCCCTGCTTCACCAATTTGGTAGAGTAGCTTTTTAAATCTTCAGCAGACTCGCGTACAAAGAAACATGGGACAGGAGCGGACCGTTTGGTCCATGGAGCTGCTCTGCCATTTGCTGAACTAATTGTGTGATGTGGGAGCTTCATTTGAGGTTGATAATATGATCTGATGTGTTTGCTTTGGGATGTTTGGAGTTGGTTTTGATGTGGGTGTTTGAGCATCACTGTCACCTGTCATCCAAGCAAGGCTATTAATACGCCATAGATTGATTTAATCCTTGGATGCCAACATTTTCATGGTTGAAGTTACGTTTGTCAGTTGCTGGCAATTTTCTTTCATTCCATAGACTGTGATGAACCAAATGAAGCTGTCATTCAGGCACAATTCTGTTTAAAACTAGAATCGCTGGTGGTTCTCTCAATACTAATTACAGACGAGGACCGTGATCGTTGGCAGCAATTGGGATTGTAATCATGATTTATGCTGCAATGTGCACTGTGTACATGGATGTCACGGATGGGTTTGGTTGTGAAGTTGAATAAATTACTAAAGGATAAGGAAAGACCTATTTTTATCACGTCTTTTATGACCTCAGAAAATTACAGCCAATGAAGTAGTTTTTGCAGGGCAGTCATTGTAATGTAGGTAACGGAGCAGCCAATGTACGCACAGCAAGTTCCCACAAACTGCAATGAGGTCATCTGATATTAGTGATATTTGAACGGTGGTGGTGGGAACAGCGCAAAGAACTCTTGATCATCTTCCAATAGCATGGTGAGGCTTTGATTTAATACCTTGTCCAAAAGATACCCCCTCCAAAGGTGCAGCATTTTCTCCGTACCGACTCCACCGACACGCTGTCTCTGTACTGGCCCCACCGACAACGTGCCCTCCCTCTGACAGCGCGTCGCTTCTTCCGTACTGGCCCCTCTGACAACGTGCGCATCCTCCGTACTGGCACCTCTGACAGTGCAGCGCTCCCTCTGCACTGACCTCACTGACAACGTGCGCACCGTTCGTACTGGCCCCTCTGACAGCGCTGCGCTCCATCCGTACAGGCCCCACCGACAACGTGCCCTCCCTCCGACAGCGCCGCGCTCCCTCCGATTTGGCCCCTCCCACAGCGCCACGCTCCCTCTGTACTGGCCCCTCCGACAGTGCCGTGCTCCCTCTGTACTGGCCCCTCCGACAGTTCCGTGCTCCCTCTGTACAGGTTTCCTCCCGCAAGTCCCGAAAGACGTGCTATTAGGTGAATTGGACATTCTGAAATCTCCCTCTGTACCCGAACAGGCACCAGAGTGTGGCGACTAGGGAATTTTTACAGTAACTTCATTGCAGTGTTAATGTCAGCCTTCTTGTGACACGAATAAAGATTATTATTACTGACCCCTTCAACAGCGTCGCGCTGCCTCCGTACTGACCCCTCTGACAGACACGGTGCACCGCATGGCTATGGTACACCTGCTAACCTATCCCTGAAATATTGCTGGTTGTGCTTTGCTAGTTTTAGTTACTTGGTTGTGCTACCTGCGGGGGTGGTGGGATAGGGTGGGGGATGTGCCAGTCACCACTTAACTGTGCTTTCAGGACTGGGAAGTTGGAGCCATGGCTATTCTATTTACTGCTAATGTCTCATTAATTACAGGTGACCCTGTAACGGGTAGAGTCAGGAGCACATTGGGAATTTTATTTGAAATGTATTTATAGTCCGTGATTGCATTCTGATCAGTGTCACAGATTGATGGCTCCCTTGGAAGGAGTGGCTGTTATTAGCTGTGTTGTGTAAAAGGATTAATGTCACTGAAGCAGGCCTTTGAAGGAGAAACCCAATTTTTGGCTGGTGAAAGTGATGAAAATCTCTTTCACACTCTGGGGGTTTTGAGAGAGGAGGAGAGACTGCTTTGAATGGCCAGTAACCAGGAGGGCTCAGCTTTTAAAAAAATTGACCAGAGTGGCAGAGGTGAGATACAATTTTTCATTAAGCAACGAGTTATTATGATCTGGAAGGCGCTGCCTGAAAGGGCAGTGGAAGCAGATTCAGTGATAACGTTCCAGAAGGAACTGGGTAAAAACTTGGAGCAAAAGCTACAGGGGAGAGAGTTCGGTAAGTGAGACCTTTTCAGAGAGCCAGCACAGGTGTGATGCGCCACATGGCTGTCTAAAAAAATTCAACCTGAATATTTCAAGTTTCTCAGTGGGAATGACCCTTTCAACACCTAACAGCAACTGTGCCGTACCTGGCACTCATTTGGGTGTTTTATACACTGAGTATCTCCTCCTGGCTGTCCCGATGAGTAGTTGGAATCTTTCCAAGTCCTGGATGCTGATCCTCACCATGTAATGTAGCAAAAATTAAAAGCCTGGCACCATCCGCTGATTTTGGATTGTGAGTGTTTCCCTTCATGGGCATCCTGCCCCAAGCACAGCAGGTACTGTGCAATAACTCAGACAGCATCAACTTTCATTTCTATAGTAAGAAGTCTTACAACACCAGGTTAAAGTCCAACAGGTTTGTTTCAAACACTAGCTTTCGGAGCACTGCTCCCTCCTCAGGTCCTTCCTCACACCTGAGGAAAGAGCAGTGCTCCGAAAGCTCGTGTTTGAAACAAAGCTGTTGGACTTTAACCTGGTGTTGTCAGACTTCTTACTGTGCTCACCCCAGTCCAACGCCGGCATCTCTACATCATGGCTTTCATTTCTATAGCACCTTTAATGTAACTGAATATCCCAAGGCACTTAACAGGAATGATATTCAAACAAAATTTGACAATGTGCCACGTGGATTGTTCGAGTAGGTGACTAAGAGTTTGGTTACAGATCAAAGATTGCAGACAGCCCGCGACATTTTTACATCTATCTGAATATGATTCAGCAGAGCAGCAAACTGGTGATAAATTCACCTTTTTGAAAAGAAGTGTTCTGAACAAAATGCCACCTTTTTGTGTGATCGAGTCTTGGTGCATTTTTGTACAAATCGTTTCTTTTTCGATTTGACCGCTTCTGTTGACCCATCATTTTGGTGGTAGATTAAATAGCTGCCCAGACAGGCGCAGCAAGCAATGGTTCACACTGTTGGGGGCCAAGTCTGTATGCCTCGTCGTGTGCTGGTGAATGCAGCATGTTACCATGCAAACGGCACAATGTGGGTCAGTAAAAGATCAGGCCAGTGTTAAAATATCTGATCGGAATTTAGGGGCCGCTGCTACAATTAATCTTTGACTCCTGGATCAGGGAGGAGAAACCATGCTTGTATGTCGACCTTTACCGCAGTAAGGTGATTCACAGGGGCCTTATTGAACAAAATTGAATACATAAAAAAGAGGCCAAAAACCTGGTCCGAGAGATAGTTTTTAAGGAGGAGAGCGCAGAGGGTTATGGAGGGAATTCTAGAGTTTTGCTGTCGGCAACTGAAGGCACGGCCCACCAATGGCAAAAGTAAATCAGAAAGCACAAGAGGTCAGAATTGGAAGAGCAGGGCGGCTCGGCGGCGCAGTGGTTAGCACTGCTGCCGATGGTGCTGAGGACCCGGGCTCGATCTCAACGCTGGGTCACTGTCCGTGTGGAGTTTGCGCATTCTCCCCGTGTCTGCGTGGATTTCACCCCCACAACCCAAAGATGTGCAGGTGGGTGGATTGGCCACGCTAAATTGCCCCTTAATTGGAAAAAAAATACTTGGGCACTCTAAATTTAAAAAAAATTGGAATAGCAAAGTTACGTTGGAGGGTTATAGAACAGGTGGTAGTTCTGGAGGCAGGACAATGGAAAGACCATTGAGGGTTTGACTTTGAGGATGCAATCGCACCATTTGGATTTGGTTGCGTTTCTCCCAAATGAATGGGTCAGTTCGTGAGACAGGCTTTGATTTTGTACTTTGTACATGTGTGGTGAGGAATGTTGCAGCATTACCTGTACAAATGCTTTCCAAAAGACTGATGCAATCTAAATATTGTTTCATTGTCGGCCTCTACTAACAGGAGCCGTGTGTACCATCTACAAGATGCACTCCAGTAACTCACCGAGGCTGCTTAGACAGCACCTTCCAAACCCATGACCACTACCATCTCGAAGGACAAGGGCAGCAGATAAATGGGAACCTCACCACCTGGTGGTTGCCCTCCCAAGTCACTCACCACCCTGACTTGGAAATATATCGCCGTTCCGTCCCTGTCGCCGAGGCAACAGCCCGGAACTCCCTCCCTAACAGCACTGTGGGTGTACCTACACCACATGGACTGCAGCAGTTCAAGAAGCCAGCTCACCAAGACCTGATCAATGGAAATTAGGATGATCAGCAAACGGTGGCCTCGCCAGCAAAGTCCATATCCCGTTTAAAAAAAAACACGACTAAATAACAAAATTAATGAGTTGAGTGGAGTCTGACATTAAGAATTTTGTGGTCTGTGGGAAGGAGCATTTGACAGTGTAGCCTGTTTTGCTATGTTTTCTGTTCTTTAAACAGGAACAGAGAGGCAAGTAGAGCAGAAATGAGGCAAAGTTGGGTGTCCAGAATGAAGGCACTGCCAGTTTTAGTTCTGTTTACAATGTGAGTGTCCCTCGATTGGGTTTGCCTCGTAATCTACAAACTGTCATTCTGTACTGGGAGTTGAGGATTGTGATACTTTATTGAACTATGGGACCAGTAATCTGTTATAGCATGCTGATTCTGAATTATTTTCTGCTATTTACTAACCCTTGTTGGAAATACATGTGTGAGGAGATCAGGTGAAGAGGGAAGTTGGGGCGGCACGTGGCACAGTGGTTAGCACTGCTGCTTATCGCGCTGAAGGCCCGGATTCGAATCCCAGCCCTGGGCCACTGTCCGTATGGAGTTTGCACATTCTCCCCGTGTCTGCGTGGATTTCACCCCCAAAACCCAAAGATGTGCAGGCTTGGTGGATTGACTATGCTAAATTGCCCCTTAATTGGAAAAAAAATAATTGGGTACGGTAAATTTATAAAAACAAAAAGAAGAGAGAAGTTGGCATGGTTATGATACCTGCTGGGGTTACAGAGACAGCTGAAACTTGTGCTTCCTGTGTGAATCTCCTTGTCCTGGTCAGTGAATGCAGCCCCCTCCAGGGCCGTTGTCATGTGTTGGACCAGACTGTTCACAAGGGCATGGTTCCTATTTGACCCCGAGCTGAGTTTCCCCCTCTCCTCTCCCATCACCAAGATTGTCCAGCTCACTGACTCACATTTGAGTCACACTGCCAGAAGTCCTGCAGCCCGATGCCACTTTTGCCTGATTACACTTTTGTTGAATACCAGAAAAGTAGTTTGGAAATTTACAGTCTTGGACTCTTTGCAATGTTCTAAGGTGTAGAAGGTAATTGACTTGGAAACGTTTTATGATTTTCCTACATTAATGGCACTATGTAAATGTAGTTTGGTAAGGTATCGGAACCTTCCAGAGTGGTGAGGACCCATTTCCCTGCGTTAGATGTGAATAAGAGACCATGATGATGACGCTGTGGTTTCGCACCTAAGCAGAATGCTCAATAAACACTAGTTGTGGTGTTTGTGGCATTTATTTTTAGCACTTCAGCTGTTTGTATTTAAGCTAAAGGTAAAGTCGCCGTGGTTCCCAGATGACCATAGGGTGCTTTCACCTTTGAGGGGGAGAGTTGACTGGTGGTGATTTAACCTGAGGGCTACCACACCTCCGCTGAGGGGCAAGGTCGTGAAGACGGGGCTTGATGAATAACATCAGCCGGTATTGAACCAGCGCTGCTGGCCTCGCTCTGCATCAAGAAACAGCTGTCTAGCCAAGTGAGCTAAAGAGGTTTTCTGAGATTAGCAAGTTATAGTCACTTCTACACCTCTTCTCCCTCAATCATCTCTCCTACTGAAGGAACTGCTTCAATCCAGTGCCAGCTTCCACATGTAATCTTGGCCCAAGTGTCCACTTTTCATTTGAGTGGAGACACTGAATGGCAGCGAGCTATTCCACCATGAGGGTGACACACCTAGGTCAGATCTTGTGCGCAATGCTTTTCCAGGGGTTAATGGATAGTGATTTGGAATGGGAACCATTAATCGTCTTTCCCCCCAAGCCCCAGGGTGCTGAGACTAACTCCAAAACTTGGAGGTATGAGGAAGCTAGACAAACATGAGGGAGAAATGAATTTATACTGTTTTCTTCAACACTCCCTGTGGTAATGGGTTCCACATTCTCCCCTGAGGTTTAACCAGAATTCCCTCTTCGATTTCTTGCTGACTATATTAGACTGATGATGCTCGTCTCCACAAGAGAAAACATTCTCTGTGCATCCACTTCTGCCAAAACCTTTCATAATTTTAAAGACCCCAAAAATCACCCCTCAGCCTTTCTTTCGTGAGGAAGCCAGGCAGCATGGTGAATCTGGTTATCAATGATCAAAGCGCATGATTTCTGTTAGCCTGGTGTGGACTCTTCTCTAATAACCTCGGAGTTGCTTTCCAGTCATGGTTGAAGTAGCTGATTGCTGCGATGGTAACAATTGGCCTGAATTCGGAGAACAAAACTAAATCAGTACGAATCATGTGTCATCCAAATAAAAGGGGCAATTTAAAAGCAGTTTATTTTAAGCGGATATGGCGGTTCCTGGTTTGATATCCTGTCTTTGTACTGAGTTATTTGAGGCAACAATCGAAGTTGCCCCTATTTATGTTCCTGTGAGTGCAACAATCAGCCTCAGCATCCTTTTGCTATTGTGACAGACACAATCAACCTGCTATTAGTTCAAATTCAATGACTTCTACATAGATCAAAATTGTTGGTCTGTCATAGAATCTTGCAGCATGCAAGTAGACCATTTGGTCCATCATGCCTGTGCTAGCTCTTTGAAAGATCTGTTCTTTAATCCCTGCAAATTTTCCACCTTTGCATATTTACCCAATTTGCTTCTGAAATTTCCTATTGCATCAGCTTTCATCGCCCTTTCAGGCAGCGCATTCCAGATCACCATAACGTCATTTTCTAAATTTTTTCGTGGGATTTGGGCATTGCTGACATCGGTATTGCCCTTACGAGTGGTTAAGTCAGTCACATTGTTGGAGTCACATGCAGGCCACACAAGTTGTGAACCAGATGGTCTTTTACGACGATCGATGATAGTAAAAGCATAGATGATAGTTCTGTGGTCACCATGGCTGAGACTAGCTTTATATTCCAGATTTATTAATTAAATTTAAATTCCACCAGCTGCCGGGATGGGATTTGAATCCTCTCCTGAGCAGTTGCCTGGTCTCTGGATTACTAGTTATTACCATTACGTCACTGTCTTCCCCCCCCCCCTTTAAATAAATTGTTTTGTCCTATTGCGTCTAGTTCTTGCACGTTCTCCCCATGTCTGCGTGGGTTTCTTCCGGGAACTCCAGTTTCCTCCCACAAGTCCCGAAAGACGTGCTTGTTCGGTGAATTAGATATTTTGGATTCTCTGTGTGTCCGAACAGACGCAGAAGTGTGGCGACTAGGGGGCTTTTCACAGTAACTTCACTGCAGTGTTAATGTAAGCCTACTTGTGACACTAATAAAGATTATATTTTCGCAATTATGTTAAGTTTGTGCAGTGAAGTAGTCAGTACAGACAGTTCTTTTTTTAAGAATAAATTTAGAGTACCCAATTATTTTTTCCAATTAAGGGGCAATTTAGCATGGCCAATCCACCTACCCTGCACATCTTTTGGGTTGTGGGGGTGAAACCCACGCAGACACGGGGAGAATGTGCAAACTCCACACGGACAGTGACCCAGAGCCGGGATTCGAACCCGGGTCCTCAGCGCCATAGGCAGCAATGCTAACCACTGTGCCACCGTGCTGCCCTGTACAGACAGTTCTTTATCTGTTCTGTCAGAACTCCTCATAATTTTGAATACCTCTCCTTAACTCTGCTGTTAGATGAGCAATTGCAGCTTCTCCAGACTCTACATAACTGAAGTGCCTCATCCTTGGTGTAATTGTAGTAAATGTCCTATGCACCTTCTGCAAGGTCTCGACATCCTAATCCAGCTGACTGTTATCTTCCTGGGCAATACTTTCAAATGAAGCGTGGCTACTTGGGTAAGAGAGTAAATGATGCCGTGGAACCCCTGGAAAGTTGGTCTCGACAAAAAGGGAGGGAAGTAAAATTGAGTGTGGTGGGTGAGGGAGCGCAAAGGGAAATGCACAGCGCACATTCAGCAGGAGGTAACAAAACATCTTGCCTCTACAGAAGATTAAAAACCTGACGCATCCAACTAAATGATGGAGCTGCCTGAGTTTCAAAAATGTAATGGCAGAAACCCCTACCAAATAATTGGGAGGTGTACTGAAGGTCTGCTGTCTGTATCCTACCTAGTTATCCATCAACCCTACTCTCTCTGATCTACATCTGGTTTCCTAATGCCTCCACTTAAGTTCTTATCATCATGTTGAAATCAGCTCATAGCTCAACTCCCATTCATCGAACTCTTACTCTGATTTTGGTCTCTTGTGCAATTCTCTCCCACTCACTTTATCCCAGTGTTGGCAACCATGCGTTCAGTTTTCTAGGCAAGTAGATAGGTGTTGCTTGGTGTCAGAGGATGTAGTGGACAGAATATAGTGAAGCTGCATCCTACACCTACATTGTCATGGGGCCTTGTTCATGTAAATTTACTTTAGTGGCATTTACAGCGTTGATATGAAAAGGGTGAAATTGAGGGAATGCTGCATTATCGGAGATGCTGTTTTTTGGATGCGATGTCTGACCACTTGGGTCGATAAACGACATTGCCCCTGCTCTTAATTCAAAATGGTGCTTTTTTTTCCCCCTGTGCCCGGGCCAATATTTAATCCTCCAGCATAATTTTAATGTGATCTGGTTTCCCCCCACAGTCCAAAGATGTGCAGGCTAGACGGATAAGCCCCCTAGTCGCCACACTCCGTCTGTTCGGATACACAGAGAGAATCCAGACTGTCCAATTCACCCAACAAGCATGTTTTTTGGGACTTCTGGGAGGAAACTGGAGCACCCGGAGGAAACCCACGCAGACATGGGGAGAACGTGCAAGAACTAGACGCAACAGGACAAAACAATTTATTTAAAGGGGGGAAGACAGTGACGTAATAGTAATAACTAGTAATCCAGAGACCAGGCGACTGCTCAGGAGAGGATTCAAATCCCATCCCCGCAACGGGTGGGATTTAAATGTAATTAATAAATCTGGAATATTAAGCTAGTCTCAGCTGGATGCATCATGTCAAATATTGATGCTGAGAGATTCAATGCCTTTTAAGCAATTTGCAAGTGGAATGGCTGACATGGGTACAAAGGTAGTTTTAAGAGATTTATATTTGTATTGGTAATGTTCGTGTGTGTGAGAGAGAGCAAGACGGGGTATTCTTCATGTCAAGTCTCAGAACTGTAAAGGAGCTGACTATTGAGAAGGCTGAAAGATACCTGAAGTGGTTTTAAGGTTTGTGAGATGTTAAGTGAAATAATTGCGGATCAATCAGTTGCTGCTTATCGGAATTTGTGTAAAACCAGTCAAGACAAAAATCTTAAGCGTTGGTGTAAAACCTGGAATGGATTCACTGGTAGAATCATAGAATCCCTGCCGTGCAGGAGACTATTCAGCCCATCAAGTCTTCACCGACCCTCTGAGCACTCCACCCAGGCCCACCCCACCCCGCCCTATCCCTGCAACCCACCAACTTGCACATCTCTGGCCACTAGGGGGCAATTTAGCATGGCCAATCCACCTAACTTGCTCCTCCTCTCAGGCTGTGGAGTGAGTGGAGCGGAACCTCTGTTCAAAAGAGTTCTTTGGAAAACGTGGAATGGATTTCTGAATGCAACCTGGTAATGGAAAGCCTCATTGCGGGAGAAGGTGTTAACGCATATTTTTGGGAGTGGAGCTTGGACACTCGTATGACAATCATCTGGGGGAATTCACAGACACAAACTTGGGTTCAGAGTGCAGTATGTGTTTAACCAGTCTGTCTTTTAAAAACAGGACTTTGTAGTGCTACTGAGACCATTGTAGCTTCAAATGGACTGTGTCATCCGTGTTAATCTTAAAGCCTGTGTGTAATTGTTAACCGAAGGGGTGTGGTGGGGGGGGGGGGGGGGGGGGGCGCGGAAGTAAAGGCGTATTGTATTAGAATCCATTCTTTCATGTTTAAGTTTTTGTGTCATGTTAAAACTAATGTAATCCTCTGACTCAAAGTACAAGTTGCGGCCTTTTGAGCCAGGGTTCCAATCTCTGGATCTTCCCGTCCAGTTACGACATCAACTGGGATCGTAACAATGTACAGTGAACATGGTCTTCCTGTATTACAGCAGTAACCACACTTCAGAAAATACTTTTTTGGTTGCAAAGCATTTGGGGATGTTCAGAGATTATAAAGGTCACTCTACGAATGCAAGTTTTTCCTTTTTGGGTAAAGAGGCACAAGGGAGGGCGACAATTATTTATGCAGTTTGAAAGGGTTTTTTCTTTCTGCAGGCTCGGTTTTCTTTTTGAAAAGTAAAGTAATGTAGGGATTAAATTACTGGACTAGTAACCTAAAGGGCACGAGTTGAAAGTCATGTGTGCCAGTTGAGAAGTTTGAATACAGGGAATAGAAATGTGTGATCACAAAGTGCTGGAGAGCTGTCAGATGGTCGTAAAAATTCAACTGGTTCATCAATATCATTGAGTAAAGGAAGATTGCTGTCCTTTCCTGGCCTGGACCTAAACATGAGACCAGCCCTGCACTTAGCTGCCTCATAAAGAGGCCTGTGTGGTGAGTGAGCCACGCTGTTGTCACAATAGCTCACTCACCACCTTTGAGCAATATATCCGTGAATGAATGAATAAAAAAGAAATCGCAAGCACCTTGGTTTTTTTTGTCCGCTTTAGGTTTGTGATGAAGAATTGTGGGTTTGTTGTGGTTTCAAATGATTACAGAGGAATGAAATGCATCAAAACTTGCTTATTCGCACAATTAGGTTGTGCTCTGCCCCCCCCCCCCCCCCCCCCCCCCCCCCCGCTTCTGTGGGTGTGATGTGGTAATTGAGTAAAGTTTCAAAACCGCTTGCTCTGCATTTAGCTTATACTTTGTACTACCTGTGAGCACGGAAAACCTGAAAAAGGAGGGCTTTGTTTTGTCCACGAGGGTGATTTGAAGTGTAAGGCTGGCTGACTTGAATGACGCCTAGTGCTCCCAGCTCCCCGGTACAGGAGGTTCCTTGTATTGATTTCTTCAAATTGATTCCAGCAAACCCGAGCATATGTAGGAGGTAGAGTAAATAGATTTTCAGGGCTAATAGTTGGTTGCAGTCCATTGCTAAGTTTTGTTTCAGTGTAGGAGTCCTACTTTATTTCTAGTACGATCTTTCTGATGCGGTGTTATACCTGGACCTCCTCAACCTGCTCAGGTGCACTTTAAGACCCAGTGGCACAAATCCTGCCTGGGACAGAGTTCCTCCAGAGGCTGAGCTTGGCATTTAACCTTCAGCCAGCAGCAGTGAAAAGGATGAACTAATTGTTGTCTTGCTGTGTGCAAGTAGGCTGCTGCATTTGCTACCCCGTTTTAAATTTGCGTAGTGTTTTGGGATGTGCTGAAAATACAACTCCTGCAGGTCTGATGGAATTGGGTTGAATTTAACAAAGACGATTTGTGACGGCTGAAATATTCAAAGCAACATCCCCTCGAATCGTGGAGAAACGGCAGGCAAATATTGCCCTCTTTTCCTGCGTTGTCTCTGGCGTGGCATTTTTCTGCTGTTTGTCACTAGCATTTAAGCACCGGTCTGCCACTGGACGTGGGAGCAATTTGAGGGGAGGCATATCATAGAAAGAAGCCACTCTGCCCATCGTGTCTGTGCTTGCTGGAAATGGGCCAAACCGCCTGATTCCATTTTTCAGCATTTGGTCTGTAGCCCTGCAGATTGCGGCAGAAATCTAGAGCAGTCTTTACTTTCATCTGCGGCTTAATGTCAATGAATTAACACCAGAACCCCCTCAGTCTGTAGTGTTGAGGAGGGGCTGATGTTGGGTGAGATGTGCTGCTAACACCGATGGGAAAACTCCCTCCCTGAAAGAGCTAAGTGCCCCCATCATACACTGCGCATTAGATCTGCCATTTTGATTCAATGTGCTGTTCTTCGTTCCTTTGCCAGAAGATTATGCACAGTTCTCACCAGGATTTAAGCTGTGTCCACGTTATTTATCAACTTTGAATGTTCAGTGGCTGCTCCAAGTGATGGAGGAGCCAGCACAACTATTGGACTGATTCCGTAATGTGGAACGGCATTGGAACAGCTCCGGAATAATGACATTTATATTTTGTAGTCATTTCACTCTCCCTTTTGGAACTGGTTTATTAAAATTAGACCTCCCCTGGAGTAATTGTGTTAAGTACTGGGTACCACACCCCCGGAAGGGGAGATTTGCCTCTGAGGGCGCAATGCAGGTTCACGAGAATAATACTGGTGCTAAGAGGGTTTGATTATTAGAATGGGTTGCAAGGCTTGAATTCTGTCAAGTAAAGAAGATTAAAGGCTGAATGAATTGAGCCATTTAAAGGATTTAATGAGAGGAGATGGAGAGAAACAATTTTGTCCGACAGGAGAGTCCGGAACCAGGGGACATAACCTTAAAATCAAAGCTAGAACATTCTCTGGCAGCGCAGATGGCGATATGGGTGGTGGAAATCTGGAATTCTTTCCCCTAGAAGCTGCTCAGACTGGGAGCCAGTTGGGTTCTAAACTGAAGGTGATAGATTTTAACAAAAGCGAAATACTGTGATGCTGGAAATCTGAATTAAAACAAAGTGCTGGATATACTCAGCAGGTTAGACGGTATTTGTGAAGAGGGAAACAATTCCGTGTGGATTTTTTTTTGTCAGACGGGACAGAGGTTTTTGTTGGACAAGGATATTCAGGGGAATGTAACCAAGATGAAACTAAGAGATACTTAACCATGATCTAATTTGAATGATGAGCAGGCTTGAGGGGCCGAATGGCCACCTTTTATTCTTGTGTTCCCAAAATAACGTATGTAACAGCATTGTTTTAGAGAAAATAGTGCAAAACGTCTTCAGGACACGGCATGGAAAGTATGATTTAATCAAGGAGTGGGGACCGGTTGGTAATCCATTGCGCCGTGTTGCAGAAGGAAAACGTGTGTTTGAATTTGTAGAATTTACAGTGCAGAAAAAGGCTACTCAGCCCATCAAGTCTACAGTGGCTCTTGGAAAGAACACCCCACTTAAGCCCACACCTCCACCCTATTCCTGTAACCCAGTAACCCCACCTAACGCAAGGGCAGTTTAGCATCACCAATCCACCTAACCTGCACATCTTCGGACTGAGGGAGGAAAACGGAGCACCTCGGAGGAAACCCACGCAGACATGGGGAGAGCGTGCAGACTCCGCACAGTGACTCAAGCTGGGAATCAAACCTGGGACCCTGGAGCTGTGAAGCCACTGTGCTACTGTGCCTCCCCTGCATGTTCAGTTTGGACATTCTGATTTTGGCTGTACTGAGTGGAAACCAGAAGTGGGGTGACTGGTTGCAGGTTCTAGGGTCATTCACCTCTGCAGTTTTCCCTTGACTCACAGGGTCTTGAAGCTGCGTCATCCATTTTGAGTTGGTGTGTGACCTGAGAATAACTGAATAGCTTTTTAATGTAAAGTAAAATCCATCCAAGATGTCACAGTTTAATTTTCATTTTTCACATTGGTTAGCACTGCTGCTTCAGCACCAGGAACCCCGGTTCAGATCCAACCTTGGGTGACAGTTTGCGTGCCGTTTGCATGTTTTCCCTGTGTCTGCGTGGGTTTGCTTCAGGTGTTCCAGTTTCCAATCCCATGATGTGCAGGCTAGGTGGGGTATGGGGGTAGGGTGAGGGTGTAGGCCGAGATAGAGTGCTCTTTCAGAGGGTCCGTGGAGATTTGATGGACCTAATCGTCTGCACTGTAGAGATTCTGTCGACTCTGTGAATTGATTAAGAACAATAGAGATTCTGGAAAATGTGGACTATTTTCCATATCTGCATGAAGAAATGCTAAAATTCTTCATCACCTCATGCACAAGCTTAGCCTTTTGACTGACTGACGAAAAGAGTATTTGAGGACCAGAATCTCAAACCTTAGACTTGGTTATAGTTTACTGGCCAGTAGTCATCCTCATGCTCTTGGATGCTTTGGAGACATGGACAACCTTCAGTAAACAAGCACTTGAGAAGTGCTACCAGCGGTGCCTTCATCAGATCCTTCAGATCCAGTCACAGGCGAGATGATCTAACAAAAGCACCCTTTTCCAAGCCATCATTGAGGTGCTGATCACTCAATTAGCTGAACTGTGGGACATGTTGTTCGCATGTTTGACACCGGACTCCCAAAGTAACTGCTTTACTCTGAGCTTGGCAGCAGCAAGAAGCTCTTTGGAAGATAGGGGCAATCCTTCAGGGATGTCCTCAAAGCATTGATGAAGACGGCAAATTTACCCACCGCCTCATGGGAGCCCCTGACTTTATGACTGACCAAAAATAGAGAAGGCTCATTCAGGAATGCACCAAGCACATCGAGAGACTGTCGGTGAACTGTCGAGGTGTCCACCACCACCGCCTGCCCCGCATGTAGCAGAGTCTGCAGATCGTGCTTTATCAGCCATCTCAGAACCCATCGAGTTGGAATGAAAGCAAGCCATACTCTATCCTGAGCAACTGCGTAAGAAGAAGAATGAAATCTCGAGGTGCTTCACAGGAGAGATCATCAACCAAAATCGACAGCAATATGTGAACGACCTGGTCAGGTGATCTGAAGCTTGGTCAAAGAGACAGATTTTGAGAAGCATTGTAAAGGAAGAGAGTGCAGGATAGAGGTGGAGAGACTGAAGGAATTCTTAAGATTACAGAGCAGCTGAAGATGTGTCTACAAATAAAACCGGGGATTCCAAGTATCCAATTCTTTTCCAATTAAGGGGCAATTTAGCGTGGCCAATCCACCTACCCTGCACATCTTTTGGGTTTGTGGGGGTGATACCACACAGACAAGGGGAGAATGTGAAAACGCCACATGGACAGTGACCCAGGGCTGGGATAGAACCTGGGACCTCAATGCCGTGAGGCAGCAATGCTAACCATTGCGGCACCGTGGGGGGGGGGGAGGAATTTGAGAACAGTGAGGATAATTTTAAAATGGGGGCTGAGCTTTACCGGGTGTCAAAATGAAAAAATGAAACGAAAATTGCTTATTGTCACGAGTAGGCTTCAATGAAGTTACTGTGAAAAGCCCCTAGTCGCCACATTCCGGCGCCTGTTTGGGGAGGCTGGTACGGGAATTCAACCGTGCTGCTGGCCTGCCTTGGTCTGCTTTAAAAGCCAGCGATTTAGCCCAGTGTGCTAAACAAGCCCCTTGCTAAACAAGCCCAATGTGGTGTAAACGCCGGCTGAGCATTGCAGTTCAATTTGCTTGAGGAGTCTTTAATACCTTATTTCCTGTCCTGGAATTGGTTGCCTTGTGAATCAAATGGAAAGAGCAGTCCCCGAAGTGTAATTATTGGACTTAGTATCGGATTTCACTTGCCTATATCTGTTTATAAACTTATTGTGGTCTAAAGGAATGGAAATGGTTCCAATGAGTATCATTCCCCAGTTGAAGCTTTCATTGAGGGTTGTTCCCAGAGCAGATAATTACTAGTCTGCTTTTTCATGTCAATGAAATATTGTGACATACCCCATCAGTTTTAAATTATATGTTTGTTTAACATGTACTATGTACGGTTAGTTACTTGAGAAATCCCAGGTTCTGGACTCCCCCACCATCGGCAACATTATTTCTACCCTGTCTAATCCTGTTAGAGTTTTCTAAGTTTCTATGAGGTCCCCTCTCACTCTTCTAAACTCCAATGAATATAATCCTAACCAATTTAGAGTCTCCTCATATGACAGTCCTACCATCCCAG
Organism: Scyliorhinus canicula; assembly: GCF_902713615.1. Classification (NCBI taxonomy): domain Eukaryota; kingdom Metazoa; phylum Chordata; class Chondrichthyes; order Carcharhiniformes; family Scyliorhinidae; genus Scyliorhinus; species Scyliorhinus canicula. The sequence continues at coordinate 5,318,552 of NC_052159.1, forward strand.
GAATCAGCCAGGCCAACTTTTGCTGCACTCTCTCCATAGCAAGAACGTCCTTCCTCAGATAAGGACACCAAAGTTGCACACAATACTCCAGGTGTGGCCTCAACAATGCCCTATACATTTGTAGTAAAACATTCCTATTCCTATACTCAAATCCTCTCCCTATGAAGGCCAGCATACCATTTACCTTCTTTACTGCCTGCTGTACCTGCGCGCTTACTTTCAGCGACTGATGCACGAGGACACCAAAGTCTCGCTGTGTCCACCTCTCGCAAGTTACACCCATTCAAATGGCTTCCTTTTTTTTTTCCAACCAAAGCGGATAACCCCACATTTATCCACATTATACTGCACCTGCCATGCATGTGCCAGCTCACTCAACCTGTCCAAACCCTGCTGAAGCATCTCTGCATCCTCCTCCCAGCTCACCTTCCCACCCAATCTTGTATCAACTGCAGATTTGGAGAAAATACATTGGATTGGATTTGTTTTATTTTCATGTGTACCGAGATACAGTGAAAAGTATTGTTCTGCGTACAGTCTAGACAGAGCATTCCATACATGAAAAAAGACATAGGACATGCATACAAACACGGTAGCACTGTGGATAGCACAATTGCTTCACAGCTCCAGGGTTCCAGGTTCGATTCCGGCTTGGGTCACTGTCTGTGCGGAGTCTGCACATCCTCCCCGTGTGTGCGTGGGTTTCCTCCGGGTGCTCCGGTTTCCTCCCACAGTCCAAAGATGTGCAGGTTAGGTGGATTGGCCGTGATAAATTGCCCTTAGTGTCCAAAATTGCCCTTAGTGTTGGGTAGGGTTACTGGGTTATGGGGATAGGGTGGAGGTGTTGACCTTGGGTAGGGTGCTCTTTCCAAGAGCCAGTGTAGACTCGATGGGCCGAATGGCCTCCTGCACTGTAAAATCTGATGATGATAAATACACAATGTAAATACATAGGCACAGGTATCGGGTGAAGCATACGAAGTGTAGTACTACTCAGTAGAGAAGATGTGTGAAGAGATGAGTTCAGTTCCCTCGTCCAAATCATTAATATTTAACGTGAACAGTTGGGGTCCTAGCATAGAAACAGGAGAGAGTGGACATGTGTTTGGTGTAAGTTGCCATGGCAGTAGCACTGCTGCCTCACGGCGCCGAGGTCCCAGGTTCAATCCCGCACCCACCCGGGTCACTGTCTATGTGCAGTTTGCACATTCTCCCCGTGTTTGTGTGAGTTTCGCCCCCACAACCCAAAGATGTGCAGGGTAGTTGGATTAGCCACGCTAAATTGCCCCTTAATTGGAAAAAATGAATTGGTTACTCTAAATTTAAAAAAAAAGTGCCATGGAACGCTCCTGATCTTTAATCCCGCCCCCCCATCTTCTATTTTGGCAAACCCTCTGAAGCCACGTGGGTATGTCGAGAATAAATCTTGCAAGACCGCTTCTTTTCACCGTGTCCAAGTGTTGGTGAACTCTCCATCCGTTCCTTATCTGTTGAGATATGCAATTTTAATGCATTAGGCTTTCAGTCTGTGCAATGGGGTATATATACTTTGTAGAGCACTCCCAATGCGATAAAGAGCTCACGAGGTTTGAATTCCTGATGTGCTCTGAAATGTGTAACAGCTGAATCTGGTTAATGCAGTCTTTATGCAAAAGAAAAAATGATCAGCTGCTGATGTATTCTCCAGGCTGGGGAAAGTCAATAATAGACATTTGACCCCATCATTCAGTGAGGCCTCGTGCGGCTACTCCACACCTGTCGGCATCCCGCTTGTTGAGCTTTAACAGGTGCCTCCTTTCCCCAAGACAATTTAGCCATTTCAGGTTCTTTGGTATTCTTCAGCTTTACAGGCCCAAGATGAAAAGCAGCAACCTGAAACCCTTTCCTGTTGTGGAGATGAATCTTTTGGTGCAGGAAGCTTTTTTCCAGCACAGATCTCTGCTGAATAAGCGGTGGTATGGTCGAGAGGGTGTTGAGTTGCCACAACCTCCTTTTGTGCCCCCCCCTTGCTGGTTAAAGATGAAAAAACAAGTCTCTTAAACCCCTGGTTGTTATCCAGTGACCTCTTGAAGGTGCACAAATGTGAACAACCGATGAAGTCGGGAGGAGAGACTAAATCGCTTAGGATTATATTAATTTGAGTTAGAAGTGTGAGGGGAGATCTTGTAAAAATGTATAAAATTCTAACAGGATTAGACCAGGTAGATTCAGACAGAATATTCCCGATGGCGGGGTTGTTCAGAACTAGGGGTCACAGTATGAGAATACAGGGTAACCATTTTAAGACGGAGGTGTGGAGAAATTTCTTCACTCAGAGCGGTGAATCTGTGGAATTCGCTGCCACAGAAAGTAGTTGAGGCCAAAACCTTGTGTAATTTCAAGAAGGAATTAGATATAGCTCTTGGGGTTAAAGGGATCGACGGATTTGGGGTGGGGGGGAAGACGGGATCAGGGTATTGAACTTGATGATCAGCCATGATAATGAATGGCGGAGCAGGCTCGAAGGGCCGAATGGCCTCCTGCGCCTATTTTTATGTCTGTGTAAATCAGGAATTGCGATCGTGTGATTGAATTCTCTCCATCCGTACGTGTGACAGAGGAGGAGGATAGAAAAAGCTGGAGCTCATTATCTTATGTAAACAAAGAAATGGCAGTCTGGTTTCAAGCCAAGTTTGTAGTACTTCTAGTCAAACACAGCTTAACTGGAGTGGGCAAAGTAACACTATTTGTAACTATGTCAGATGGTGAGAGTAACTTTTGACTTTGAACTATGCTAGCGTCATTTTATTGTCCATAATAAATGAATAATGAACAACGTAATAAATTAATCTCCTAAATCTGAAACAAGCTCTGTGGGGGAAAAGAACTGTGCCGTTGTGGGGAGAAAAACTGTGCCAGTCCCAACCTGAGTATCCAGCTGTTCATATCGGGGATAGTGTTTTATAAATATAGAATCACTACAATGCAGAAGAAGACTTTTGACATGTCGCGTTTGCACTAACCCTCTGCAACAGCACCCCACCCAGGCCCACTCCCTTGCAGTATCCTTGCAACCTCACCCAGCCATTGGGCACCAAGGGGAATCTAGCATGGCCAATCCACCTAACCTGCACATCTTTGGACTGTGGGAGGAAACCGGAGCACCTGGAGGAAACCCACGCAGCCACGGGGAGGACGTGCAGACTCCACACACAGTCGCCTGAGGTCAGGCTTGAATATAGGTCACTGGTGCTATGAGGCAGCAGTGCTAGCCACTGTGCGTCCCACGGTATTGGTAGGCTGGCAGCCTTCAGTCTTGTGACTGGTGGCCAACTCTGTTCAGCATCACCATAATATCCAACAAACGTTCTGTTTTCGTTTTACAAGTGTGGGCTGGTTGAGTACGGTCTGCATGTATTGTGAACAAGCGAAGGAACATGCTGTTTGATTTGATCAGTCAGTCCCTGGGATCCACGGCCTATGTACTTCATGGAAATTCATGCACTGCATTGCCCATATGTGGTCGGTAAAAAATTAGATGTGATTCCGCAATTAGGAAGCTCTTGCTAAATCTATTGTTTGTTTGGTACTTCCACATACCTTCAGAAATATGTTTCCTTTCAAATGGGGACCTTTCACGTGTGAGGCGAACGTGATAAACATTACGCTACAGGTACAGGGGCCATAACTATTAAGATTCAGGGTGGGACATATAGGAGGGATGTCCGAGGTAGGTTCTTTACTCAGTGAGTGGTTAGGGTGTGGAATGGACTGCCTGCTGTGATAGTGGAGTTGGACACTTTTGGAACTTTCAAGCGGTTATTGAATAGGCACATGGAGCACACCAGAATGAGAGGGCGTTGGATAGCTTGATCTTGGTTTCGGACAATGCTCGGCACAACATCGAGGGCCGAAGGGCCTGTTCTGTGCTGTACTGTTCTATGTTCTAAATCTTAGTGTGCTAATCTCTTCACTAATAACTAATTTAAGATGATCAGTTGAGCTGTAATGTGGCTTAGCTACACTTAGTGGAAGTGATGTATATCCATACATAGGGACTTGTTTTTTGCAAACAGAAGGAATATGCTCAAGTCTTGACCCCTTTTGAAATGCCCAGAAGCTTTTCATAAGTTCATAAAATATAGGAGCAGAATTAGCCATTTGGCTCATCGAGTCTGCTCTGCCATTTGATCATGGCTGATCTCATCCTGGCCTTAGCTCCACTGTCCTACCTGGTCTCCATAATCCTTCAACCCATCACCAATTAGAAGTCTGTCTAACTCATCAAATTTATTCACTGTCCCAGCATCCACTAAACTCTGGGATAGCGAATTCCACAGATTCGCAATTCTTTAGGAGAAGTAGTTTCTCCTCAACTCCGTTTTAAATTTGCTACCTCTTATCACAAGACTGACCTCTCATTCTAGAATGGCCCATCTTTGGCGTGGAATGCCCTGCCTGAAACAGTAGTGGACTCGCCAACACTAAGGGCATTCAAATGGTCATTAGGTAGGCATATGGACGATAAGGGAATAGTGTAGATGGGCTTTAGAGGGGTTTCACAGGTCGGCACAACATCGACGGCCGAAGGGCCTGTACTGCGCTGTAATGTTCTATGTTCTAAGGCGAAGCAATCTGCTCCACGTCTACTTTATCCATTCCTTTTATAATATTGATCACCCCTCATTCTCGAGACTCTGGAGAGTATCGGCCAACTGTTCAATCTCTCTTCGGATGACAAACCATTCATCTCTGGAATCAACCTAGTGAACCTCCTCTGAGCAGCCTCCAATGCCACTACATCCCTCCTCAAATAAGGAGACCACAGCCATGCACAATGCTCCAGGTGTGATCTTTATACTCTACCTTTATACTCTATTCCTTTAGCTATAAATGCCAGTATTCCTTTGCTTTCGTTATTACCTGCTGTACTTGCATGCTCGCTTTCTATGGCTCATGCACGAGGACACCCAGATCCCTCTGCATCGGAGCACCCTGACGTGTCTCCCCATTTAAATAATAAGTCGCCTTCCCATTTTTCCAACCAAAATGTATGACCTCGCATTTATCCATGTTAAACTCTATCTGCCACATTTTAGCCCACTTTCTTAACCTATTTATATCTATTTGTAAGGTTCTTATTTCTCATTGCAAATTACTGTCCCACCTATTTTTGTACCATCTGCAAATTTGACTATAGAACCTTCTATCCAAATATCCAAATTGTTAATATAGATTGTAAATGGTTGGGGCCCAAAGACCGAACTCTGTGGCACCCCACTAGTTACATCTTGCCATCCAGAAAAACATCCATTTATCCCAACTATTTGTTTTCTATCCGTCAGCCAGTCTTCTATCCAAGCTAATAAATTACCCCTAATTCCCGTACCAGCCTCCCCGGACAGGCACCGGAATGTGGCGACTAGGGGCTTTTCACAGTAACTTCGTTGAAGCCTACTCGTGACAATAAGCGATTTTCATTTTTCATTCAAGTGATCTAACCTCGTGAATTAACTTTCTGTGCGACACCTTATCAAACGCCTTCCAGGAGTCCAGACATACTACATCTACAGGATCCCCATTATCCACTTTGCGTGTTACAGCTTCGAAGAACTCTAGCAAATTAGTCAAACATGATTGACCCTTCATAAAACCATGCTGACTCTGATGGATAGCGTTTTGACTTTCCAAATGTCCTGTTATTACTCCAATTATTATATCAATTACTTGGTAATTGATTCTAACAATTTCCTAACAACAGACGTTAAACTAACTGGTCTGTAATTTCCTGCATTCTGCCTTCTCCCGTTTTGAATAAGAGTGTTACATTAGCATTTTTCCAATCCACTGGAACCTATCCTCTGTCCAGGGAATTTTGGAATATTATAACGAATGGATCCACTAACTCCACTGTCACTTCCTTTAACACCCTAGGATGTGGGCCATCAGGCCCTGGGGGCTTATCTGCCCTCAATCCCAATCATTTGTTGAGTACCGTTTCCCTATTAATGTTGTTTGTTCTAAATTTGTCCCTTTCTATTAGAACAAAGAAGAATAAAGAAAATTACAGCACAGGAACAGGCCCTTTGGCCCTCCCAGCCTGCGCCGATCCAGATCCTTTATCTAAACCTGTCACCTATTTTCCAAGGATCTACCTCCCTCTGTTCCCCGCCCGTTCATATATCTGTCTAGATCAGGGGTGGGCAAACTTTTCCGTGCAAGGGCCACATTCAGAAATTCACAATTCACAAAGGGCCGCATAGTATATTAAGTAAAATAATTACTTCACCCGGTTATGATTCTGGGCGCCTCATATAGAACATAGAACCGTACAGCACAGAACAGGCCCTTTGGCCCTCGACGTTGTGCCGAGCAATGATCACCCTACTCAAGTCAACGTATCCACCCTATACCAGTAAGTAACCCAACAGCCCCCCCATTAACCTTTAAAAAAAAATTTTAAAAAAAAATTAAAAAAAAAAAAAATTTACCTTTGGCGGGCCGCATGCGGCCCGCGGGCCGTAGTTTGCCCACCCCTGGTCTAGATGCATCTTAAATGCTGCTATCATGCCTGCCTCTATCACCTCCGCTGACAAAGCGTTCCAAGCACCCACCACCCTCTGCGTAAAAAACCTTTCCACGCACATCTCCCTTAAACTTTCCCCCTCTCACCTTGAAATCGTGACCCCTTGTAATTGACACCCCACTCTTGGGAAAAGCTTGTTGCTATCCACCCTGTCCATACCTCTCATAATTTTGTAGACCTCAATCAGGTCCCCCCATAACCCCCTCCATACCCTTACTTGAGAAAGGACGTACTGGCGCTGGAGGGTGTGCAGAGGAGATTCACTAGGTTAATCCCAGAGCTGAAGGGGTTGGATTATGAGGAGAGGTTGAGTAGACTGGGACTGTACTCGTTGGAATTTAGAAGGATGAGGGGGGATCTTATAGAAACATTTAAAATTATGAAGGGAATAGATAGGATAGATGTGGGCAGGTTGTTTCCACTGGTGGGTGACAGCAGAACTAGGGGCATAGCCTCAAAATAAGGGGAAGTAGATTTAGGACTGAGTTTAGGAGGAACTTCTTCACCCAAAGGGTTGTGAATCTATGGAATTCCTTGCCCAGTGAAGCAGTTGAGGCTCCTTCATTACATGTTTTTAAGGTAAAGATAGATAGTTTTTTGAAGAATAAAGGGATTAAGGGTTATGGTGTTCGGGCCGGAAAGTGGAGCTGAGTCCACAAAAGATCAGCCATGATCTAATTGAATGGCGGAGCAGGCTCGAGGGGCCAGATGGCCTACTCCTGCTCCTAGTTCTTATGTTCTTATAACCTCCGTCTTTCCAACAAAAACAATCCTAACCTACTCAACCTTTCTTCATAGCTAGCACCCTCCATACCAGGCAACATCCTGGTGAACCTCCTCTGCACCCTCTCTAAAGCATCCACATTCTTCTGGTAATGTGGCGACCAGAACTGCACGCAGTATTCCAAATGTGGCCTAACCAAAGTCCTATACAACTGTAACATGACCTGCCGACTCTTGTACTCAATACCCCGTCCGATGAAGGCAAGCATGCTATATGCCTTCTTGACCACTCTATCGACCTGCGTTGCCACCTTCAGGGTACAATGGACCTGAACTTCCAGATCTCTCTGTACATCAATTTTCCCCAGGACTCTTCCATTGACCGCATAGTCCGCTCTTGAATTAGATCTTCCAAAATGCATCACCTTGCATTTGCCTGGATTGAACTCCATCTGCCATTTCTCTGCCCAACCTTCCAATCTATCATTATTTTGCTGTATTCTCTGACAGTCCTCCTTGCTATCTGCAACTCCACCAATCTTAGTATCATCTGCAAACTTGTTAATCAGACAACCTATCCTTTGTCCAGATCATTTATGTATATCACAAACAACAGTGGTCCGAGCACGGATCCCTGTGGAACACTAGTCACCTTCTCCATTTTGAGATACTCCCTTCCACCACTACTCTCTGTCTCCTGTTGCCCAGCCAGTTCTTTATCCATCTAGCTAGTACACCCTGAACCCCATACGACTTCACTTTTTCCATCAACCTTCCATGGGAAACTTTATCAAACGCCTTACTAAAGTCCATGTATATGACATCTACAGCCCTTCCCTCATCAATTAACTTCATCTCTTCCTCAGAGAATTCTATTAGGTTTGTAAGACATGACCTTCCCTGCACAAAACCATGCTGCCGATCACTGATGAGTCTATTTTCTTCCAAATGTGAATAGATCCTATCCCTCAGTATCTTCTCCAACAGTTTGCCTACCACTGATGTCAAGCTCACAGGTCTAGAATTCCCTGGATTATCCCTGCTACCCTTCTTAAACGGTGACCGGTAAATTCCACTACGGTAAATTCCACTACGGTAAATTCCACTACAGTAAATGGTAAACGGTCTAAACGGTCTATAAAAAAACTAAACTGCTTGTTACACCCTCGTGACTTGCTCCAACATTTTATATTTAGAAGCCAGTTGTGAGCAGCATTCTTAAAAGCCAATCGTGGCCGGTTGGACGCTTCGTCCTCGATCGGGAATGCCGCGACTGATCGCTCCACGACTGTCCCTGAGTTTGAAAGTCCCACATTTGTAACATGATACATGAATATATGGCTGAGATTCTGTAAATGGTCTATAAAAACTAAACTGCTTGTTGCACCCTTCTTAACTAATTAGTCGTTAGTAAATGGTCTATAAAAACTAAACTGCTTGTTACATCCTTCTTAACTAATTAGTCGTTAGTAAATGGTCTATAAAAACTAAACTGCTTGTTACACGATTAAAGAAGCTAGTTGAGAATTATCAATTTGAAAACGCTCTGCAATTTTTAAGAAATATTGCACGCAATTTGTCATAAACGAATTTTCTTCAAATATTTTAACTTTTTTATCTTAATGTGTGAATAAAATGTGGGCTAAAATGTATTCATATTCTTTTATCAATTTTTATGTACTCGCCATCATTTTTATCTTAATGTGTGAATAAAAATTTTTCTTTTGAGGTGCTATAGTGGAATTTACCGTAGTGGAATATACCGGAGTGAAATTTACCTAAAGTGAAATTTTCCGAGTGGAATTTACCGTAGTGGAATTTACCTAGAACCTTCTTAAACATAGGAACAACATTAGTAATTCTCCAGTCCTCCGGGACCTCACCCGTGCTCAAGGATGCTGCAAAGATATCTGTTAAGGCCCCAGCTATTTCTTCCCTCGCTTCCTTCAGTAACCTGGGATAGATCCCATCCGGTCCTGGGGTCTTGTCCACCTTAATGCCTTTTAGAATACCCAAAACTTCCCCCTTCCTTATGACGACTTGACATAGAGTATTTAAACATCCATCCCTAGCCTCAACATCCGTCATGTCCCCCTCCTTTGTGAATACTGATGCAAAGTACTCATTAAGAATCTCACCCATTTCCTCTGACTCCACGCATAAATTCCCTCTGTTGTCTTTGAGTGGGCCAATCCTTTGTCTAGTTACCCTCTTGCTCCTTATTTACAAATAAAAGGCTTTGGGATTTTCCTTAACCCTGTTAGCCAAAGATATTTCATGACCCCTTTTAGCCCTCTTTATTGCGCATTTGAGATTCGTCCTACTTTCCCGATATTCCTCCAAAGCTTCACCAGTTTTGAGTTGCCTCGATCTTATGTATGCTTCCTTTTTCATCTTAACTAGTCTCACAATTCCACCCGTCATCCATGGTTCCCTAATCTTGCCATTTCTACCCCTCATTTTCACAGGGACATGTCTGTCCTGCACTCTAATCAACCTTTCCTTAAAAGATTCCCACATTTCAAATTACCTCTGAATTACCCATTCCTATAGGAATGGTACTAGAGTCCTCCACTGTGAAAACTGAGGTAAAGTATTGATTTAGCATCTTTGCCATTTCTGTGTTCCCCACTATTAACTCACCAGTTTCATCTTCCAGGGGACCAACATTCACTTTAGCGACTGGCTTCCCTTTAATGTACGATATAATCTTTTGCTATCCTTTTTGATATTCTGCACTAGTTTTGTAATTTACTGTAACTCTTATTACTTTTTTAGCATCCCTTTGTTTATGTTTGAAAGTTTCACAATCTTCTAGCCTGCCAGAATAACAGGGCATTGGGAAAGTCAAGTCTTTGCAATATGATATACCTTAGTTTTTGCCTTTTTATTGTCCTTTCCCTCCTTGTTTAACCATGGATGTTTTTTTTACCCCTCTTACCATCTTTCTTCCACACTGTGATATATTTTAGTTGTGAGGAATTGAGTATCTCCTTAAACAACTGCCACTGGGGGCAGCACGGTAATAATCACCAGCAGGGCTACGCCACCACCTTTTCTTTTCAGTCTATCTTTCCAAAATATTGCGTATCTGTAGATATTCAACTCCCAGACCTGGTCTCCCTGTACCCGTGTTTCAGTAATTGCCACCAAATCACACCTTTTTGTTTCTATTTGCGCTGTTAATTCACTGAGTTTGTTCTGAATGCTTTGTGCATTTAGGTACATTTGATCCACTGTTAAATTTCCCTACTCTCCTATAATTCCTTGGTGCATAAAGACATTCAGCCGTACTGTCCCTGACCTTTATTTTCTGGGAACCTCCGCCACATCGCTAACTTGTATGTTTACCGCCTCTTTTAATTTTGGTTTTCTAATTTCCCCAACAACTGACCCTCCCCCCCCCAATTTACAGCCCTAGTTACGCGATTCGCTAGTACTTTGGTCCCAGCATGATTCAGATGAAGACCATCCCATCAGAACAGCTCCCCCTTTGGATCTCTATTTTTAACTGAGCTCCGAGCTGTTCCTAGTCCCTTAGCAGAACCTCTGTCTTTCTTCCTATGTCGTTGGTACCTTCGTGGGCCACGACAACTGGATCTTTACCCTCCCACTCCCAAGTTCCTCTGTAGCCCAGATGAGATATACTAAACCCGACCACCTGGCAGGCAACACAACGTTCTGGATTCTTGATCCTGGTCACAGAGAAAGTGTCAATGCCCATATCTATATTTTCCCCAATTATGACTACATTGCTCTCTCTCTCTCTCGACAACATGCCCGTCCCTTGTTTTGACATATTTGATAATTGTTTTGAAAAAAATATAGTGCCAGAACACTGCCGGATGGCTAATGGAGGCGGTTGGGGTGGGGAATACATATCCCCGGGGAGTTATACACCAGATAGCTTCAAATCAATGGTAAGAAAAATGAAGTAGAATCCCCGAGAGAATAAAGTGTTGAGGAATGAAAAATATAATGATGAATAGTTGGCATGAATTTATGAAAGGAAAATCTTGCTTGACTGACCATATGAATTTCTTTGAGAAAGTAACAGACAGTGCCAACTGTATCTGAATTTTCAAACGATAACAGACTGATGAATAATGTCAGAGAATGTGGATTCCGAGGTAAGTGTCAGAAGGGTACACTGAAAGAACTGCTATTAGAGTTTCTAATTTGGGAGTTTGAATCCAAATTTGTAGATGACACCAGATTGGGGGTGTGAAAGTGGGATCGCCGAATGAGAGAAATTACTGGAAGAAATTCAATTTGAAGAATTTCAACACAGATTGACGAGAGGTAGTTGCAGGGAGATGCTGGTGTAGTGATAACGTCACTGGACTCGTCGCCATTTGCCTTTTAATAGAAATGTTTTATTGAGTTTAAATTCCACCATCTGCTGTGGTGGGATTCTAACCCAGGTCCCCAAAGGATTATCCTGGGTCTCTGGATAAGTAGTCCAGTGACAATGCCACTGCCTCCATCATGGCCTTGTTGGGTCGAATGGCCTGTTTCTGTTTTTGTTTTAGGAAAGATATACTGTCTTTGGAGGCAGTCCAGAGAAGGTTCACTAGGTTGATCCCGGGTATGGAGGGATTTTCTTATGAGGAGATTGAGTAGGTTGGGCCTGTAATTGGACATTAGAAGAATGAGGGGTTACCTTATTGAGACATATCAGATTCTCGGGGAGCTTGACAGGGTAGATGCTGAGAGGATGTTTCATCTTCTGGCAGATTCTAGGGCCGGAGGACATAATCAAAGAATAAGGGATTGTCCATTTAAGACCAAAATGTGGAGGAATTTCTTGTCTGAGGGGAGTGAATCTGTGGAATTGTTTACCGCAGAGAGCTGTAGAAGCTGGGTCGTTAAGTATGTTCAAGGCTGAGAGACAGATTTTTAGTCAAGGGTTATGGAGATAAGGTGGGAAAGTGGAGTTGGGGATTATATTAGATCAGCTGTGATCTCATTGAATGGTGGAGCGGGTTTGACGGGCTGATTGGCCTACACTTTACACACAGCTTTTGAAACATTGCTTCCGCAAAAGGCTGAATAGAGTGGGGGTCAATTGAAAAGTTTCAAAAGTGAGATTTTATTGATAAGGCATATCTTTTTGTTTTCTTGCCCCATCACCATTCCTTTTCACCCTATAATCCTCTGATTCAATCCCCTGCCTTCAACCCTCGGTGAGTCGGAGGTGTTGAAGATGTGAATCAGCCATGATGTAATTGAATGGCAGAACAGGCTAGAGGGGCTGAATGACCTCCTCTGCTTCCTACACTGCAGAATATGCGAATTCCATCAGCTGGTGATTTTCTGAAATGAATAATTGAAGCGATGGTGCTGATTTAATTTCTCTGCAAATCAGCCACCAATGCAGACTAATCCTTGTGGGGTTTTATTCTGTGTTCTGTGCTGTTCCCCATGTTATTGGGAGTATTATTGGCAGATAGGGTGCTGACTTTTGTGCGGCTTAATTGAAGGCGAGCAGAACTCTCCTTGCGCTGGGTTTGGTTCATGAAGCTTATGGGGCTCTCCCAACTGCGTAGCTGAAAATGGTCAAGAATTATCACCCCTGCCATGAAGTCACCACTTTTTACTTCTGATTCTGCTGCTGGCAGTTCTAACATGAAAATCGCTTATTGTCACGAGTAGGCTTCAATGAAGTTACTGTGAAAAGCCCCTAGTCGCCACATTCCGGCGCCTGTCCGGGGAGGCTGATACGGTAATCGAACCGTGCTGCTGGCCTGCTTGGTCTGCTTTAAAAGCCAGCGATTTAGCCCAGTGAGCTAAATCAGCCCCTATGATTGAGTTCATGGCATTGAGCTCAGTGTCTTGGCGGCCTGTACTGTACCCACAAACTCGAAAGAGGGCCCAGCAGCAACATTTATTGAATGTGCCCTTTCAGACTTGGCCGGTGTCTGGAGAGTTGTACTTTGAGCCTTATTGCATTGGAGCATTACTTAGCTACTGATAGGTTACTCCTCTGTCACTGCTGGTGAGAAACGTGGCGAGTTAAGAATGAACAGAAACAAGGCAGGATGTTAACTACTGAAATTGTAGATGGGAGGGAGGAGTGGAGGGATAAGGAGAAGTGAGAACAGTGTCAGAAGATATAACCATCAACGATGTGACACAGGAAGTGAGGGGATACACGAGTCCAGAGTGGAGGAACACCGACATCTCTTGGGGATGGAAGACAGAAGCGGGTTATGGAGATGGAGAAGAGCAAGGCCACGGAGAGACTTGATCACGTGGATGAAAATTTCACATCAGAGTTTGATGTGATCCCGTGTTTCCTTCATTTTAAAAGCAAGAAAATGCCTCTGAAACCGTGGGACACTGGACATCTCTGAAATATTGTTTTGGCTGTGCATCTGAAGGATCTATTAGCTTTGGTGAAAAGCCTGTGATTGTTTCGCAGGATGAGGGTGGAAAGGGTGAATTGTTAGAGTTATCTAATCCTAACTCACCAAATACTTAGCTAAATGCATCTCCCCTCAGATGACACTAAGGAAGAGGTATCACTCCTATCATTGACATGGGCAACACAAATTGACAATGAATGTTGGATAAAGAGGTGCCATCTTTTGGAGGTGGTGTTAAACTGAGCCCGAACCTGCCTCCTCTGATGGATATAAAAAGTCCGATGTCTCCATTTGGAGGAAGAGCAGGGGAATCCTCTCTCTTTTTCTCCCCAGCATTTAAATTTCAGCTGGTATCACTAAAACAGATTATCTGGTCATTATCACATTGCTGTTTGTGGTGCTCAAATTTGCTGTTGCATTTCCTGCAACACTTGAAAAGTACTTCTTTGGTTCAAAAGTGCACTGGCACATCCTGAGGTCATGAAAGGTGCTATAACAATGCAAATCTACATCATTCATTATTCGTGTCCCATCAAAATTCAAATTCATGGCATGCTTTCCTTGCCTGAGCTACTGTATTTGAACTTTGGGCAGGATTAGTGCACTGCTCTGTGTGTGTCTGTGTCCCTCTTTCGCTCCCTCTTGCCATCTTTAATTAAGCCCATTATTCCTTGATACTCTGTCCTACATTTTGGAACCCTATTAACCATTCCAACCAGTGACTTTTTTCCTTTGTTATTTCATCTCCATCCAAACGGATTCTACATAAGACTTGGGAGCAGGCATAGGTCATGGGGCCCATCAAGATCATGGGTGATGTGGGTGGCACAGTGGTTAGCACTGCTGCCTCACAGGGGCATAGGTTCAATTTCAGCCTTGGGTGACTGCCTGTGTGAAGCTTGTACGTTTCCCCCGTGTCTGCGTGGGTTTCCTCCGGGTTCTCCGGCTTCCTCCCACAGTCCAAAGATGTGCAAGTTAGGTGGGATTGGCCAGGCTAAAATTGCCCCCCCAGTGACTAAAAGGATAGGTGGGGTAGGGTTGGGTGTTCTTTCAGAGGGTCGGTGCAAACTTGATGGGGCAAATGGCCGCCTCCTGCACTGTAGGGATTCTATGATGTGGGGAAGAGAATTCCACGTAATGGGAGAACGAGATTCCCCTCCACCCACTTTGAGAGAGACACAAACACCCACACAAGCCCTGCTTGTTCAAAGTCTCTGCCAATTCCTTGTTTCCCAATAATAATTCTCCAGTTTGAATTTTAATTAAGAAATTATGACATATCCCCTTGTATGTCTGCCATTGCTTCTCTACCGTCTTTCTTTTTAACCTAGTTTCCCAGTCCACTTCAGGCAACTCTGTCTTCATACTCTTGGAATTGTCTTTCTTTAAGTTTGGTTGAAACACCAGTTTCCGACCCAAATTTCTCATTCACAAACTGAATGTGATCATGTTAATAGCACTCTTACCTAGAGGATCCTTTACTCTGAGGCAATTAAATAATCCTCACACATCGCCAGGAATAAAATACCTATTCTCTGGTTGGTTCCAGAACATTCTTTCAAAAACTGCCCTGAATACACTCTGTGCACTCATCCTTATCTTCCAGGCCGCTTTTGCCAGTTTGATTGCTATCTGAAGATTAAAATTCCTCACGATATTGCTGCATCTTTCTTAAAAGCCCATTATTTCTTGATTTATATTCTGTCTTAAGTTTGGGGCCCTATTAACCATTCCAAGCAGTGACTTCTTTCCTTTTGTTTTGTCTCATCTCCACCCAAACTGATTCTACATTTAATCCATGAGCCAAAATCATTTCTCACCACTGTACTGATCTCCCCGTATTAACTCACCCCCTTTTCCTTTCTTTGGCCTTCTGAAATGTTAAGTACCCTTGAGCATACAGGTCCCAGCCATGATCACTTTGCAACCATGCCTCCAATGCCTATTATATCATACTCATTTATTTCTGTTTGTGATGCATGCATTCAAATAACAAGCCGTTAATTCTGAATTTTTACCATTTCTCCCCACTCCGACCATATTTATTGGTGCACTCAGGAAAACGCGGGCAGTTTTAAGGCATTTATTTGTATTGGGAAACATTAGAAATAAGTTACAGTTTTAAGTGTATTTAATTTAATGTTTCTGTGCCTGGAAGAGTAAAATCTATTGTTAGATTCATGCTGGACGAAGGTGTTTGTATGTGTGGGGGTTGGTTAGTTAAGTTCCAGTTGTGTTTCTATTGTGCTTAGAGAGGGTTGCAGTGTGAGCATAAGAACCTCAAGAAGGATGAGGCGTTGCTTAGCAATAGGGGTCCACTTTCCAGAGGGAAGGGATTTCCTTTGTTTTTAAATTTAGCATGGATTACAATGTGCATCTTAATCCCAAATGATCTCATTAATACAAAGTCCCTTATAAGCAAGCAAGATTATTGTGGGCCAATACACCCTCCACTCTGAACCCCAAGAAATCTCCCCCCCCCCCCCCGGGGACGTGAGAGAAACATGGCGAAGGGAGGGACAAGACTGGCAGCTCAATATTCCAGGGTACAGATGCTATAGGAAAGATAGCACAGGAGGTAAGAGAGGAAGGGGGAGTTTTTGATTAGGGATAAATAGGCTACTCGAGGAGGCTGTAGTCAATTGTAATCTCTCCAACTCCATCTTGACTTGAGTTTAATGAACACTGTGCAAGCTGACAGTTGAATGGGAGGTTCCTAACATGTTTGATTATGCTCAGCACCAGGTTTGCATGTTTACATGCTGACTATTGGGGGAAAATCATTCCAACTTTAAACGCGGAATGACTGGCTCAGAACGTGCTGGACTTTGACGCAGCCTAATAGTGGGAGTTGACTGACATAGAAACATACATAGAAAATAGAAGCAGGAGGCGGCCCTTCGAGCCTGCTCCGCAATTCATTATGTTCGTGGCTGATCATCAAGTTCAATACCCTGATCCACCGTGCCCCCCTATCCTTGATCCCTTTCCAAGAGCTATATCTAATTTCTTCTTGAAATTATATAACGTTTTGGTCTCTACTTTCTGTGGTAGTGAATTCCACAGATTCATCACTCTCTGGGTGAAGACATTTCTCCTCACCTCAGTCCTAAAAGGTTTATCCCTTATCCTCAAACTATAACCCCTAGTTCTGGACTCCCGCACCATCGGGAACATTCTTTCTGAAAATACCCTTTCCAGTCCTGTTAGAATTTTATAAGTTTCTATGAGATTCCCCCTCACTCTTCTAAACTCCAATGAAGATGATCCTAACTGACTCTGTCTCTCCTCATATGACAGTCCCACCCTCCCACGAATCGACCTGGTGAACCTTTGCTCCACTCCCTCTGTAGCAAGAACATCCTTCCTTAGATTTTCCATGCAAAATGTAATGGAGTTTTATTATTTTTAAGAGGAAAAATTAAAGTACTTGGATTTCTGTCGCACCTTTTAATAACGTTTGGCTGTTCCAAAGTGCTCCACAACTAGCGCAGTGCTTTTGAAGTATAATCTCTGTTGTAACGTAGACAATGTGGCAGCCAGTTTGGGCACAGCAAGCTCCCACTAAGCACAATGAGATAATGACCAGATAAACTGTTTTTGGAGTGTGTTGAGGGATAAAAGGTGACCATAACACTGGGGAGAGCTCTGAATAATGCCATGGAATCTTCTATGTCCAGCTTACACCTGTTGTGTCTCATATCTTCCGTTTTCGTGTCTTCTCAACATCTCCATATTGCTAAAGATGTTAGTGCCTTGTAGCATGTCCTCTTCTATTTATGCAAAGCTCGTGTTTAAGATTTCTGCGTTTCCTTTTGCTGGTTAGGGTGCCGCCAGTAATCAATGGTGGGTGGATGAGTGCCTGACTTTGGCTTATGAGACTGGAGCAGAAATGGTTGTGTACCATGTAACCAGGACAGCAATCGTGTGGGGCTTTCATTGTGTCTTGCGTGGAATATCACTACCTGTGTGTGTGTATATATAATGTATAACATTGCTATGTGTATGTATATTATGGATGCATAACGTGCGTGTGTTTGAGTGTGTTCTCAGAAGCCTGATTCTGCACTCCTGGGAAATTGTGTTTGCTAGTTATCTCTGGCAGTCCTGCTTGCACTGTTTGAAATTGGTGAACGCATTTCCTGATCTTTCAGTCCTGTTGGCTGAAAATGTACATAAAGGAAACGGATACAATACGCACTTTGAAAACTAGCTACAGACTTGATAATGAAGTTTGAGCTTCTTGACAAGTGTTTGTTTTATTTTTTTGTATTCAAGAGTGTTAACCTGTTCCTTGCTGCAGGAGGTTTTAGTATCCAAGGATACCAGTGAACAGGGTTTTGATTCCTTTATCTTCCCAGTGCTCTTGCTATGGTTTTTATTCTTGTTTTACAATGCTAGCAGTTGTTTTCAGAGACCATTGTCTAGATTTGTTGTGCTGGAAATGCACTTTAAAACCTGATTTTTTTTCTCTCTCAATGAACTGACTTGTGGCACAGATACATGTGGGAGATTTTCTCGTGTTCCTGGGGAGGGTTTAAACTAGCTTCAGCAGGGCGACGGGATTTCGATAGGCGAGAAACAAAGGTGATAATGATTGGAGGAAAAGTATTAAGTGAAATTGCAAGGCAGTGGAAACAAAGGGCAGCATTAAATAGGGTCAAAGTACAGAAAACTGTTTAAAAAGGCAAAATTAAAGTCGTTCTATTTGAATGCAGGCAGCATTCACAATAAGGTAGATGAATTGATGCACGAACAGTAGTAAATGGGTATGATCTAATTGCCATTTTGGTGACATTGCAGGGTGACAAAGGCTGGGGACTGAATGCCCAAAGGGTGTTCAACATTTCAGAAGGATGGACAAAAAGGAAGAGGTGTGGTTGCGCCGTTTATAAAGAATGTGATCAGTACATCAGTGAGCGAGGATCTTCGGTCAGGCGATTAAGATGTATAGTCAGTTTGGGTGGAGTTAAGAAAAAGGAAGAGGCAGCAAATACCGGTGGGAGTTTTCTATAGGCCACCAAACAGTAGTGGTAATGTAGGTCATGATATAAATCAGGGAATTTTTCGTGCACCGTAATCATGGAGGACTTTAATCTACATTTTTCTTCACTTGTGGGATGTGGGCGTTGCTGGTTTAGGCCAACCTTTACAACCCATCCCAAGTTGCCCTTCAGAAGGTGGTGGTGAGTTGCTTTCTTGAACCGCTGCAGTCCTTGAGGTATAGGCGCACCCACACAGTGCTATTAGGGAGGGAGTTCCAGGATTTTCCCCCCAGCGACAGTGAAGGAATGGCAGTATATTTCCAAGTCAGGATGGTGAGTGACTTAGAGGGGAACCTCCAGATGGTGGGGTTCCTGGGTATCTGCTGCCCATGTCCTTCTAGATAGTAGTGATTGTGGGTTTGGAAGGTGCAGTGCATCTTGTAGATGGTACACACGGCTGTCATTGTTCATCGGTGGTGGAGGGGTTGAATGTTTATGGAAAGAGTGCCAATCGAGCGGCTGCTTTGCCCGGGATGATATCGAATTTCTTGAGTGTTATTGGAGCTGCACTCATCCAGGCGAGCGGAGAGTTGTCCATTACACTCTTTACTTGTGCCTTGCAGATGGTGGAGAGGCTTTGGAGGGGGTCAGGAGGTGAGTTTTCCACCATAGGATTCCGAGCCTTTGACGTGACCTGGTAGCCACAGTATTAATATGCTTAGTCCAGTTCAGTTTCTGATCAACCCCTAAGATGTTAATAGGGGGGAATTCAGTGATGGTAATGCCATTGAATGTCAAGGGGCGATGGTTAGATCCTCTCTTGCAGGGGATGGTCATTGCCTGGCACTTGTGTGGCGCAGATGTAACTTGCCACCTGTCAGCCCAAGCCTGGATATTGCCCAGATCTTGCTGCATTTGGACATGGACTGCTTCATTATCATAGGAGTTGCAAGTGGCGCTGAACATTGTGCAGTCAACTGCGAACATCCCCACATCTGACCTTATGATGGAAAGGAGGTCATTGGCGAAGCAACTGTAGATGGTTGGGCTTAGGACACTACCCTGAGGAACTCCTGCAGTGATGTCCTGGATTTGAGATGATGGATCTCCAACTACCACAGCCATTTTCCTTTGTGCCAGCTATGACTCCAACCAGCGGAGAGTTTTTCCACTGACTACAGCTTTACTAGGTCTCCTTGATGCCATACTTGGTCAAGTGCTGTCTTGATTCAGCTCTTTGTCTATGTTTGAACCAAGGCTGCAATGAGGTCAGGAGCTGAGTGACCCTGGTGGAACCCAAACCGAGTGTCTATGAACAAGTTCTTACTGAGTAAGTGCCATTTGATAGCACTGTTGATGTCTCCTTCCATCACTTATGATGGAGAGTAGACTAAAAAGGTGGTTGGTCCTGTTTCTTGTGTACAGGACATACCTGGGCAATTTGTCAAAAGAACAAAGAGAACAAAGAAAAGTACAGCACAGGAACAGCCCCTTCGGTCCCCCAAGCCCGTGCCGCCCAAGTTGCCCGACTAAACTACAGTCTTCTACACTTCCTGGGTCTGTATCCCTCTATTCCCATCCTATTCATGTATTCGTCGCTGTACTGGAACAGCTTGGCTAGAGGTGCGGCAAATTCTGGAGCACGTCTTCAGAACTTTTGTCGGAATATTGCCAGGGCCCATAGCCTTTGCAATATCCAGTGCCTTCAGCCGTTTTTTGGTATTACGTGGAGTGAACAGTATTGGCTGGAGATTGACACTGATTCTGGGGACCTCCGGAGGAGACCATTATCATTTTCGGTGCCTGGTTCAATGTAGAGTTAGTTGTCTGTCTGGTTTAATTTTTTTGTGATTTTTGTCGTGGTTGAATACCACTGAGTGGTTTACGAGGCTGTTTCAAGAGGGCTTTTAAGAGTCAACCACATTGCTGTGGGTCTGCAGTCACATGTAGGGCTGACCAGGTCGCAGTTTTCCTTCCTTAAAGGACCTCAGTGAACCAGATGGGCTTTTGTGACAATCAACAATGGTTTCATGGTCATCATTTAGAGTTTTAATTGCAGAAATTTTATTGAATTTAAATTCGAACCTAGTTCCCCAGAACATTATGCTGGGTCTCTGGATTACTAGTCCAGTGACAATACCACTGCTCCACCATCTCCCCACTGAATATGGAGTGAGTAATGAGAAAGGGCTAATTAATAATGTAAATGAGTCTTTAGGGAAGAGTGACAATAATATGAAGGATTTTTACATTGAGTTTGAAAGTGATGTAGTCAGTCTGAAACTAAGGTTGATAAGCAAAAGAAACAATGAAGATATGAGGGTCAAGTTAGCTGTGGTAGATTGGGAAACTACATTAGAAGGTGATAGACAGGCAATGACTAGCATTTAAAGAATTAATAAATAATTTGTCAACTTAAGCTCCTTTGAGGTCCAAAAACCCAGCAGTAAATGTGATCCAACCGTGGCTAACGAGCAGTTCAAGATTTATATTAGATCAAAGGAATTATATTAGATGGGTGGCATAACAGCACAGTGGTTAGCACTGCTGCTTCACAACGCCAGGGTCCCTGGTTGGATTCCTGGCTGTCTGCGGAGCCTGCACGTTCTCCACGTGTCTGCGTGGGTTTCCTCCGGGTGCTCCTGTTTCCTCCCACTAGTCCCGAAAGACGTGCTTGTGAGGTGGATTGGACATTCTGAATTCTCCCTCTGTGTACCCGAACAGGCACCAGAGTGTGGCGACTGGGGGATTTTTAAAGTAACTTCATTGCGGTGTTAATGTAAGCCTACTTGTGACAATAAAGATTATTTAAAATTAAAAAGGAAGAGGCTCCTTCCTTGAATGGGAGCTTTTTAGAATTCAGCAAAGGAGGACAAAGAAATGATGAAAGTAGAAAAGGATGTGAGAGTAAAATGGCAAGAAAAATAAAAATAGACTGTAAAAGCTCCTAAAGGTGTGTAGAACATAGAACATAGAATTTACAGTGCAGAAAGCCATTCGGCCCATTGAGCCTGCACGGCCCTTGGAAAGAGCACCCAATTTACATAGAACATAGAACGATACAGCGCAGTACAGGCCCTTCGGCCCTCGATGTTGCACCGACATGGAAAAAAAAAACTAAAGGCCATCTAACCTACACTATGCCCTTATCATCCATATGCTTATTCAATAAACTTTTAAATGCCCTCAATGTTGGCGAGTTCACTACTGTTGCAGGTAGGGCATTCCACGGCCTCACCACTCTTTGCGTAAAAAACCCACCTCTGACCTCTGTCCTATATTTATTACGCCTCAATTTAAGGCTATGTCCCCTCGTGCTAGCCACCCCCATCCGCGGGAGAAGGCTCTCGCTGTCCACCCTATCTAACCCTCTGATCATTTTGTATGCCTCTATTAAGTCACCTCTTAACCTTCTTCTCTCTAACGAAAACAACCTCAAGTCCATCAGCCTTTCCTCATAAGATTTTCCCTCCATACCAGGCAACATCCTGGTAAATCTCCTCTGCACCCGATTTAAGCCCAGATCTCCGCCCCATTCCCGCAACCCCACCCAACCCCTTTGGACACTAAGGGCAATTTATCACGGCCAATCCACCTAACCCCCACGTTTTTGGACTGTGGGAGGAAATCTGAGCACCCGAAGGAAACCCGCGCAGACACGGGGATAACGTGCAGACTCTGCACCGACAGTGACCCAAGCCGGGAATCGAACCTGGAGCTGTGCAGTGACAATGCTAACCACTGTGCTACCGAAGATTAGTAAAGACTAATGTGGGTGTGTTGCAGGCAGAGGCAAGAGAATTTCGAATGGGGAATAAGGAAATGGCAGAGAAACTAAACAAATATTTTGTATCTTCTCTGCACAGAGGCGATCTAAATAAACTCCCAGAAATTCTAGAGAGCCAAGGGACTAGTGAGATCGAGGACCTGAAATAAATTAATATTAATCAAAAAAAATAGTACGAGTGGGAGTGAAATTTGATAAATCCCCTGGACCTGTTAATTGACATCCCAGAGTGTGGCAAAAGGTGGCTGTAGAGATGGTGGATGCATTATCGGTCATCTTTCAAATTCTGGGGCGGCATAGTGGCACCGTGGTTAGCACTGCTGCCTCACAGCGTTGAGGACCCGGGTTCGATCCCGGCCCCACAAAATGTGTGGAGTTTGTACATTCTCCCCATGTCTGCGTGGGTCTCGCCCCCACAACCCAAAGATGTGCAGGATAGGTGGATTAGTCACGCTAAATTGCCCCTTAATTGGAAAAAAAAAAATTGGGTGTTCTAAATGAAAAGAAATCTTGCAAATTCAATGGATTCTGGAATGGTTCCCGCAGATTGGAAGGTTGCAATTGTTTAAGAAAGGCAGCAGAGGGAAAATGTGGAACAACAGACCTAATAACCGTAGCATGTAAAATACTAGAATCTGTTAGAAATAAAGTAACTGAATGACTGAGGTTGAGGGACGACCTGATAGAGGTCTACAAAATTATGAGGGGCATAGACAGAGTGGATCGTCAGAGGCTTTTCCCCAGGGTAGAGGGGTCAATTACTAGGGGGCATAGGTTTAAGGTGCGAGAGGCGAGGCTTGGACTGGATGTACGAGGTAAGTTTTTTACACAGAGGGTAGTGGGTGCCTGGAACTCGCTGCCGGAGGAAGTGGTGGAAGCAGGGACGATAGTGACATTTAAGGGGCATCTTGATAACTACATGAATAGGATGGGAATAGAGGGATATGGACCCCGAAAGTGTAGAAGATTTTAGTTTAGATGGGCAGCATGGTTGGCACAGGCTTGGAGGACCGAAGGGCCTGTTCCTGTGCTGTACTTTCCTTTGTTCTTTGAACACTTCCAAAATAATGGTAGAATTGGGCAGAATCAACATGGATTTATGAAAGGGAAATCATGCTTGACAAACCAGTTGGAGTTTTTTTTGAGGATGTAAGTAGCAAAATCGAAAAGGAGGAAACCATTGGATGTGGTGTACTTGGATTTTCAGAAGGCTTTCAATAAGATCCCACACAGGAGCTTAGTAATCAAAATTGGGCCATGTGGGATCGGGGGCAATATAGTGGCGTGGATTGGACAGAAAACACAGCAGGAATAAAGGTAGCAGGTTGTGTGTGACAAGTGTCGTGCCATGCAATCAGTGCTTGGGGCCCCAGGTATTCACAATATACCAATGATTTGGATGTGGGGACCAAATGTAATATTCCAAGTTTGCCGATGATGCAATTAGGTGGGAATGTGAACTGTGAGGAGGTTGCAAAAAGGCTTTGAGGAGAGTTGGACAGACTTAGCAAATGGGCAAGGACAAGTCAGGTGGAATGTAACGTGGAAAAATATGAAGTAATCCACATAGGTAAGCAAAACAAATGTGTATTTTCTAAATGGTAAGATATTATGAAGTGTAGGACGGCTTAGCACTCCTACCTCATGGCGCAGAGGACCCAGGTTCGGGTAGGTGGATTGGCCATGCTAAATTACTCGATTGTAAAAAAAAAAAAATTGAATTGGACACTTTAAATTTATTGATAAGAAATTATGAAGTGTTGATATCCATAGGGATCTAGGTGCCCTTGTTCATGAGTCGCTGAGAGTCAGTGTTGGTACAGCAAACGGATAGGAAAGCAAATGGTATGTTGAATTTTATTGCAAGAAGATTTTAGTGCAGGAATAAAAATGTCTTGTTGCAAAGAACCTTGATAAGACCGCACCGGGAACATCCTAAGGAAGCCAGGATGTACTTGCTATAGAGGGAATGCAGCGGAGGTTCTCCAGATTAATGCTTGGGATGGTGGGATTGTCTTGTGAGTAGAGTTTGGAGACCAGGCCTGTTTTCTCTTGAGGTTTAGAAGAATGAGTGGTGATCTCAGACAAATTCTTAAGGGCTTGTCCGGGTTAGATGCAGAAAGGATGTTTCCCCTGACTGGGGGAGTGGTCTAGAACCAAGAGAGACAGTCTCCGAATAAGGGGAAAGCCATTTAGGATGGAATTTCTTCACTGAGAGGGTGGTATATCTTTGGAATTCGCTATGTGAGAAGGCGGCAGTAGCTCGATCATTGAGAGTATGTTCAGGACAGAGATCAATAGATTTTTAGATAATAAGGACATGGATTATGGGAATCATGTGGGAAAGTGATGTTGAAGTACAAAAATCAGCCATGACCTTATTGAAGGCAGAGGAGCCAAATGGCCTAGCCCCATTTCCTATGTTACTATATGTTCCCTTCTTAAGTAGAGAACGCGGTTGTGCATCTGGATGAGTGCTCCAGAGGTCCAGATAAATGTTTCAGAGAAAGATATTTCCCATCTGCTTCAGCTGTTCAAAGATTTGAATTCAGATTTAAAATGCGTCTGGAAATAGAAAGCTAGGAGCTGCTGGATTGTTGTAAAGTCCCAACTGGCTTGCTAATGTACTTCAGGGAACATAATTTGTGGTCCTTACCTGGTCTGTGCCGATCAATCCCACACTGCTGTGTTTGATTTTAATTGCTATCTGAAGTGGCCCAGGAAGGTACTCGGTTGGAACCAGCTCTAACCAATGCTGTTCGGAATTCAGCATTAATTATTAACCCCGTCAGCAACACTGATATCCCAAGAGTGAATTAAAAACAAGTTTGTGTGAGGAATCTGTGCTGAGATAGAGGAATTCATCACAACTGAGCTGGATCTTGTATGCTTCCTACCGGGAATTATTTTTTCTTTTTAAATTAAAAAATTTAGAGTACCCAATTATTTCTTCTTCCAATTAAGGGGCAATTTTGCATGGTCAATCTACCTAACCAGCACATCTTTGGGTTGTGGGGGTGAAACTCACGCAGACACTGGGAGAATGTGCAAAGTCCACACGGACAGTGACCCAGGAACAGGATTCGAACCCAGGTCCTCAGTGCCGCAGTCCCAGTGCTAACCACTGTGTCACGTGCCACCCTTCCTGCCAGGAATTTGATGGATTGTCACCAAGTGTCCTGGATTTTATTTACCCCCCCCAAACTTTCATAATCCTGTCGTTCTGAAGCCAAAGACAGTGCTGTCTCATTGCTGAGATCAGCAAACTCGGTATTATTCACATTGAGAGTTAGCTGTGCACAGCAGCTTACTGTTAAGAGGGCCTTGTCACTGGGATCGCAGAGCACCGAGCAGGAAGTGGGTGAGGTGAGTGATTAAGCACTATTTCTGTAAAATGAAGATGTTGTCTACTATGCCTACACTGGTGCCTTCAATTGCTGTTTAAAACAATTAGCCTAAGAAAGGCCTATTTGATATTGCAAATAGGAGTGGGCTACAGAGCCCCTTGAGCCTGCCCCATCAGGCAATAAAATCATAGCTGATCATCTACCCCAACTCCACCTTCCTGCACTATCACCACATCCCTTACTTCCCTGGGTATCCTTTGTATTGCATGTACTGAGCGATTGAGCCTCCATAGCCCTCTGGAATGTAGAATTCCATAGATTTACAGCTCTGAGTGAAGACATTTCTCTTCACTTCAGTCCAAAGTGACTGATCTCTTATCCTGAGATCATAACCCCAGTACAATATTCTCCAGAAAGGGGGTCAGTTTCTCTATATTCCAGTATAAATATAATGAGTAAACAATTGGAAGAGGGGGGGGAGTTGTTTAGGCCTAGTCTGAAACAACAAGTCTGGGTACTGCTGCCAAATTGATGAATCATAATCTTGTTAGCTCCGTGGTGTGCGAGAGAGATCAGTGCTGGGGCCTCAACATTTTACAATTCATATCAATAACTTGGATGCAGGGACTGAAGATGCAGTTGCTAAATTTGCTGACTAGACAGGAAGGAAAGTAAATTGTGAAGAGAATGTAAGGAGGCAAGGGGATATAGATAGGATAAGTGAGTGGGAAAAGAGCTGGCAATGGAGCATAATGTGGGTAAGTGTGAAATTGTCCATTTTGGGAGGAAAAATAAAGAAGCATATTATCTAAACGGTGAGAAATTGCAGAGCGATCCGGAGATATGTGTGTCCTAGTACATGAATCACAGAAAACTAGTATGCAAGTACAAGTAATTAGAAAAACTAAGAATGGGGCAGCACAGTGGTTAGAACTGCTGCCTCACAACGTCAGGGACCCAGGTTCGATTACGACCTTGGGTGACTAATGCAGTTTGTGCATTTTCTGTGTCTGTGTGGGTTTCCTCCCACTATCCAAAGCTGTGTAGGGTAGGTGGATTGGTCATGCTAAGTTGCTGCTTAGTATTCAAAGGTTAGGTGGGGTTGTGGGGTAGTGGGCCTAGGTAGGATCCCTGCACTGTGGGGATTCTATGGTTCTTGTGGGATAATCTAGGACTCGAGGTCACTTGTTTAAGACTGAAATGGGGAGAAATGTTTTCTGAGCGTCATAAGCCCCTGGGACTCCCTGAAAAGGCAGTGCAAGCATAATCTTCGATTAATATTTTTAAGACCGAGCCAGATAGATTCTTGATTAACAAGGGGGGATTGAAAGGTTATAACTTTAGCGTATGAAGTTACTGGGGAAAGCCCCTAGTCTCCACATTCCGGCGCCTGTTCGGATAAGCTGGTAGGGGAATTGAACCTGCGCTGCTGGCATCACAAACCAGCTGTCTAGCCCACTGAGCTAAACCAGCCCTAATATCTGGGTTAGGCAGGAATGTGGCGTTGAGGTTACAATCACATCATCCATGACCTTATTGAATGGCGGAGCAGGCTCGTGGGGCCGGGTGGCCCACTCCTGTTAACTTGTGTGTTTGTCTGTCATCAGCCCACATCAAGGGCGGTAGACATATACATCTCCCGGTGCCTATTTTCATTGAATCAGAACCACTACTTTTTCCCATTGTCCTAATTGCCCAGATCCATTGAGGAATGTCGCCCGGTTTCCTGCTGACGGACGATTGTGATTTATTAGTGTGCGTAACAGGTTCTTCCTCAACTTGACCTTCTGTTTCCTGGGATGGACTGTTTATGCTGCATTGTATTGTTTTTAATTTGTAACGGGCGAATGTTCATTGTCACTCTGCATATTGCCTCTTGGAAGTCAGAAAGGTTGAAAGAGAGTCTTTCAGAGGTGTGACGCCACAGCCTCCTTTATTTGCATAGTCATTTGTTTAAAAAGAAATATTGTTAAGCACCTGAAGTCAAACTTACATGGCAGGTAATTGTTCAGGTAGTTCAGCAGGATAGCATTTACATAGATATTTGCATTCCATTTTAACAGAAGGTGTTTTTACATTTCAAAAACGTAAAAACTGTGAGGACTCTATTGACTTGCTTTCAATTTGACTTTTTCATTCCCTCCTCCCAACCTTTTGTAGTTGTGGAGAAACAAACCCTGTTCTGTTGTGCAATTTCCCCCAGTCTTTGTTAATGATCTTTATTATTGTCACAGGTAGGCTTACATTAATACTGCAATTAAGTTACTGTGAAAAGCCCCTAGTCGCCTGTTCGGGTGCACAGAGGGAGAATTCAGAATGCCCCATTCACCTAACAGCATGCCTTTCGGGACTTGTGGGAGGAAACTCGGAGCACCTGGAGGAAACCCACGCAAACTCCGCACACAGTGACCCAAGGCGGGAATTGAACCGAGGTCCCTGGCGCTGTGAAGCAACAGTGCTAATCACTGTGCTACCATGCCGCCAACTTTCTCCAAGTCACATCCTCACCTTTTCTTGCAGGGTCAAAATCCTGGATCGCCTTTAACAGCACAGTGGGTGTACCTACATCACATGGACTGCACGGTCAACAAGGCAACTCAGCAACTCCTTCTCGAGGCCAATTAGGGATGGGAAATAAATGCTTGCCTAGCCAGCGACACCCACATCCCGTAAACGAATAAAAAAAATATATTGGCCTTGCTGTGCCTGAGCCATTAGGTCTTTATCCTCCCAGGTGAGACTGGGAAAGTCTTGTTTTTTTGAGCTGTTTACAATGCTAAAAGGATTTGATATCTGTCTACCCTAATTCCATCGGTGCATAGAGGCAAAGCCAGGTGATCATAGAATAGAATCGCTACAGTGCCGAAGGAGGCCATTTGGCCCATTGAGTATACACCGACCCTCTGAAAGAGCACCCTACCCAGGCCCATTTCACTGACCTATCCCCATAACCTAACCTCGTGGACACTAAGAGACAATTAAGAGTGGCCAATCCACCTAACCTGCACATCTCCGGACCGATGGGAGGAAACCGAAACACCCGGAGGAAACCCACACAGACACGAGGAGAACGTGTAAACTCCACGCCGACAGTCACCCGAGGTTGGAACCGAAGCCGTGCGGGAGCAGTGTGATATGGAAAAATGTGAACTTCTTCACTTTGGCAGGAAGAATAAAAAAGCAACACATCCAACTGGAGAGAGTTTGTAGAATCCTGAGGTGCAGCGGGATCTGTGTCCTGGTACATGAATCAAAAACAGTATGTATGTAGGTACAGCAAGTGATTAGGAAGGTAAATGGAATGTTGTTTATTGAAAGGGGAATGGATATAACAGTAGGGAAGTTTTGCGTCAGCTTTACAGGGTGTTGGTGAGACCACATCTGGAGAACTGTGCCCTGTCTTATGGTCTGACAGGTTTGGTCTCCTTGTTTAAGGAAGTATAGAAATGCGGTAGAAGCAGTTCAGAGAGGGTTTAGTCAACTGCAATTTGGGCTGGGGGTGGTGGATGGAGGTACAAAGAAAGGTTGGACAGTTTGGGCCTGTATCCATTGGAGTTTAGTAGGGTGAGTGGTGATCTTATTGAAACATCTAACATCCCGATGGGGCTTGACAGGGTGGATGTTTGAAAGGATATTTCCCCTTCTAGGAGAGGCAAGAACTAGAAGGCACATTTTAAAAAGAAGGGATCTTTCATTTTAAAATGGCGATGAGAATTATTTTGAGGGTAGTGACTCTTTGGACCCTTTTCCCCAGGGAGCGGTAGAAGCAAGTCGTTGAATATTTTTAAGACGGAGGTGGATAGATTCTTGACATACAAGGGAGTCAAAGGTATTGGGACAACGCGGAGTGTAGAGTTAAGACCACCGTGATCAGCCATGATCTTATTGAATCATGGAGCAGGCTCGTGGGGCCGAATGACCTACTCAATAGAACCTTAAAAACCTTACAACACAGAAAGAAGCCATTCAGCCAGTTGTATCTGTACCAGATGGAAAAAGTCTGGTGATCCCACCTACCAACATCTGATCAGTAGCCTTGCAAAGTTACAGCACGAACATCCAGATATCTTTTGAATGAGTTGAGGGTTTCTACCTCCACCACCGATCCAGGCAGTGAATTCTAGACCCCTTTAGTTGGGAGAGGTTTTCCCTCACCACTCTCCTACCAATCATTTTAAATCTGTGCCCCTGGTAATTGACCTATCCACAAAGGGAAAAGGGGCATTCATGTCTTCCCTATCTCGGCCCTTCAAAATCTTGTGCACCTCAGCCAGCCTCCTCTGTTCTACGGAAAATAACCCCGGCCTATCCAATCTCTCAATTTCGCCCCCAGGCAACGTTCTTGTGAATCTCTTCTGCACTGTGCCTTTCCTGTATTGC
The DNA here is from genome assembly GCF_902713615.1 of Scyliorhinus canicula. NCBI lineage: Eukaryota > Metazoa > Chordata > Chondrichthyes > Carcharhiniformes > Scyliorhinidae > Scyliorhinus > Scyliorhinus canicula. Next base: position 5,348,707 of record NC_052159.1, read on the forward strand.
AGTGACCAGAACGTACGCAACTCTAGCCACAGGAATGGCACACTATCACAAGAAAAAGGCTCAACATCCCAAGCTCCAGTGCGCAACAGGATACCAACCACAGGACCAGACCTGGCCTTGCCCAGCACCCTCTGACACACACAAGTCAGCACCCCTAGGACCTCCAGCACACCCCAAACCTATACACTAGCTGTCCTGCACTTCCCAAACCACCAGCAGGGCAGTGTACCTGCCCACTGAACAACGCACTCGCACCCAGATGAAGAGAAACAGAAAAACCCCAAAAGGGAAATGCACACGGGTTGGTCTCGGAACAATCAACAAAGCAATCCAGAATTAACTGTACTCACCTCTGCGTGCGTCACTGCACTTTCCCTAAAAATGACGATCTCAAAGAAAAGTCAGAAGGAACCCAGTCCTCCACAAGATACACAATCTGCCCAGGCCATCAACAGAGAATAGGCACGGATTCTTAAATTCAAAGTAATGAAAGATATAGGAGCAGAATTAGGCCACTCGGCCCATCGAGCCCAGTCTGCCATTCAATCATGGCTGATATTTTTCTCATCCTCATTCTCCAGCCTTCTCCCCATAGCCCCTGATCCCCTTATTAATCAAAAACCTATGTATCTCTGTCTTAAAGACACTCAGTGAATTGGCCTCCACATCCTTCTACGGCAAAGAGTTCCACAGATTCACCACCCTCTGTCTGAAGAAATTACTCCTCACCTCTGTTTTAAAGGATTGTCCCTTTAGTCTGAGACGAGTCTGAGTCTGAGATTTTCTCGCAGAAAAATACTTTTCACTGTACCTTGGTACATGTGACAATAAACAAATCCAAACCCCAGCCAATCCAAGATTGTATCCTCTGCTTCTAGTTTTTCCTACAAGTGAAACATCCTCTCCACGTCCACTCTATCCAGGCCTTGCAGTATCCTGTAAGTTTCAATAAGATCCCCCCTCATCCTTCTAAACTCTGAGTACAGATCCAGAGTCCTCAACCGTTCCTCATAAGATAAGCTCGTCATTCGTCGGATCATTCTTGTGAACCTCCTCTGGACCCTTCCACGGCCAGCACATCCTTCCTCAGATACGCGGCCCAAAACTGCTCACAATACTCCAAGTGGGGTCTGACCAGGGCCTTGTATAGCCTCAGAAGTACATCCCTGGTCTTGTATTCCAGCCGTCCCGACGTGAATGCTAACGTTGCATTCGCCTTCCTAACTGCCGACTGAACCTGCACATTAACCTTAAGAGAATCATGAACAAGGACTCCCAAGTCCCTTTGTACTTCTGATTTCCTAAGCCTTTCCCCATTTAGAAAAAAGGACACCAGGCGACTTTCAACCTTGTGCCCACACTTCGCACATCCTTACAGGAGAATAGACAAATAATCAACCGCATAATCCTAAGGGAGTAATGTCCAGGTTATTGAAGAATCCCAGGATAATGGTACCATCCATGTTGCTTGAAAAGCCCAAAGCCAAGGTGGCACGATGGTGCAGTGGTTAACACTGCTGCCTCACGACACAGATGACCTGGGTTCGATCTCGGCCCCAGGTCACTGTCCATGTGGAGGTTGCACATTCTCCCCGTGTCTGCATGGGTCTCACCCCCACAACTAAAAGATGTGTAGGTTAGGTGGATTGCCCCTTAATTGGGGGAAAAAAAAGAGAAAAGGTCAATGCCATGACAGGATCATCAAACACTGCTCAGGATTTCACAAGGATTCTAACAAATGAAGCACTGTACCAGGATGATATGAAGCTAGTGGTTGGGAGGCCTAATCGATCAACGGCCTTTAAGACCGGCTCCGTCGTGCTCGGTCGAACCAGATACATCAAGCCTCCAAATCAGGATTACTAAATCACAGCAACAAATCTTCAACCTCAGCCGGGAACGCGCCCTTCACTTTGTGCCAGAAACTGGATGCACGGACCCTGCCTCCCGAATCCGTCAGGATATGTGACAGACCATGCAGCAGGACCTCAACGAATCGAGAGCGCGTCCTTAACAGGGAAAGTGCTGTATTAAATACACGGATCCTCTTCTGCGCCTTCACCATTCTCTCAAGAATACTTTGCAGTTCCTCAAGGTGAGCACCAAAGACCTAAAGCGCGGAGCTGAGTTCACCATCCAGAACAACACGGAGCTGAGATCACCATCCAGAACAACACGGAGCTGAGATCACCATCCAGAACAACACGGAGCTGAGATCACCATCCAGAACAACACGGAGCTGAGATCACCATCCAGAACAACACGGAGCTGAGATCACCATCCAGAACAACACGGAGCTGAGATCACCATCCAGAACAACACGGAGCTGAGATCATCATCCAGAACAACGCGGAGCTGAGATCATCATCCAGAACAATACGGAGCTGAGATCATCATCCAGAACAATACGGAGCTGAGATCATCATCCAGAACAGCGAGGAGCTGAGATCATCATCCAGAACAACACGGAGCTGAGATCATCATCCAGAACAATACGGAGCTGAGATCATCATCCAGAACAACGCGGAGCTGAGATCACCATCCAGAACAACACGGAGCTGAGATCACCATCCAGAACAACACGGAGCTGACATCACCATCCAGAACAACACGGAGCTGAGATCATCATCCAGAACAATACGGAGCTGAGATCATCATCCAGAACAATACGGAGCTGAGATCATCATCCAGAACAATACGGAGCTGAGATCACCATCCAGAACAATACGGAGCTGAGATCACCATCCAGAACAACGCGGAGCTGAGATCATCATCCAGAACAACGCGGAGCTGAGATCATCATCCAGAACAACGCGGAGCTGAGATCATCAGCCCAATGTCCACTGTACGGCCGAGGTGTCGGCCAGCTCGTCAGTAACAACGCCCCTGCAAGCTTGCCCCACCCCAGGCAGCTACGACCACGTCAGTCACACGAGGATTCTTTAGGATTTAACTCTGTTTCTCATCGCAAAACTCCAATTAGGATCATTCAGGAACATATTACCATGAATACGTCCCAAAAAAAGGCACCAGGATAAAATAGCATTAAAAGAAGAATAGAGCCAGAGCTTGCAAAAATGCACCCACTCCTGCACTCCCATCACATGACTCCCCACTACACATACCTCTCTAACTAGAATATCTAAATCATTCCCCTCCTTTTGTCAAGATAAAATAGTTATTGAGAATCCTGCCCAAATCTTCATCAACGCATAAGTTACCGTCTAGATTCTTGATAGGTCTCCCCCTTTCCTTAGTTATTGTCCTGCTCTTGATATATCAATGAAATATCTTTGGATTTTCCAATCAAATGCCAACATTTTCCATATCCTCACTTTGCTTTCCTAAATTCCTTTTTTCCTTTACCCCTCTACTTGCTACACTCTAGGCTTTCTACAGTAGGACATTTTTTGTGCCTGTCATAACTTTATTTTTCTACCCTATCTTTCCTGTGAGCTTCTGGATAACCAGGGGGGTTCTAGATTTGGCAGTGCTGCCTTTGTTTCTTTGTGAGATTGTGTCTCCAGTGTGCCTGTAGAATCTCACTGTTGAATAGTCGTACTGGTCAGGGGAAGTAATGTTGTTCTGTTTTTGTCACTGGACGAGTAATGCAGAGAGCCAGAGTCATTCTCTGGGGACCTGGGTCTGAATCCCAGCATGGCAGATGGTGAGATTTGAAAAAAATCTGGAATTAAAAGTCTAAAGGTGACCATTAAACCATTGTCTATTGCTGTAAAAACCCATCAGGTTCACTAATGTCCTTTCGGGAACACAGCAGACACAGCAATGTGTTTGACTCTGAAATTCCCTCAGGGGTGGGCAATAACTGCTGGTGACTCCTACATCCCATGAACGAATAAAAAAAACTGGTCTGCCACTGATTTCCCTTCAAGTAGCTGTAAGCAGTCCACTTCGCCAGATCATCACAGCTGTGTAAAATTTGTGACCACACAAGTGCCTGTCTGTTCCCCTAACTATTTTTAAAAAGTAATCTTTATTGTCACAAGTAGGCTTACATTAACACTGCAGTGAAGTTACTGTGGAAAAACCCCTAGTCACTACATTCCTGTTCGAGTACACTGAGGGAGAATTCAGAATGTCCAATTCACCTAACAAGCACGTCTTTCGGGACGTGTGGGAGGAAACCGGAGCACCCGGAGGAAACCCACGCAGACACGGGGAGAACGTGCAGACTCCGCACAGACTGTGATCCAAGCTGGGAATCGAACCCGGGTCCTTGGCGCTGTGAAGCAATTGTGCCAACCACTACTACCGTGCCGCCCCTACCATTATTGCTATCCTGCCTTTTCTCCCTCGCTGAACAGCTGAGCCACCAATGGTGCTCATGACTGTTCCCTTCAGCGGAACTACCTCAGAACTGAGTATCTGTCAGAAAGTGGGATGTCTGGTACGTGTTACCTACCTTCTTTTTCTCGTCTACCTGACCGCCACCCAGTGCTGTCCCTGCCTGAAATTTCTTGAGCTGCAGAGTGACCATCTTCTGAAATGTGCTATCTACGTAGCTATCACCCTCATGGAATCACCTGGGCAGCACGTTAGCACAGTGGCTCGCACTGTGGCTTCACAGCACCAGGGTCCCAGATTCGATTCCCGGCTGGGTCACTGTCTGTGCGGAGTCTGCACGTCCTTCCCGTGTCTGCGTGGGTTTCCTCCGGTTTCCTCCCACAAGTCCCGAAAGACATGCTGCTAGGCGAATTGGACATTCTGAATTCTCCCCCTCTGTCCTCGAACAGGCGCAGGAATGTGGTGACTAGGGGCTTTTCACAGTAACTTAATTGTAATGTAAGCCTACTTGTGACAATTAATATTATTATAATTACCTCAATGACCTCAGCTGTTCCTCGAGTTCCAAGATATGATGCTCTGGTTTTTGCGTTTGGTGGCACTTTCTCCACATGTAGTTGTCCAGGACATGGGTAGCAACCTGGAGAGCCCACCTGGTACAGGGCATGTACTCGACAGGTGTGAGCAGCCCTGCCGTATCTTGAATTATTTATTTACTGCCCTGAATTTGGAAGTGAAGTAAAAGCAATAAAGTTAATTAACTCTCGCTCTGTCCTCTTACTGTTTTGTTTAAGCCCGGACTCCTCCTGGAACTCTGGCTTCTGTTCCTAATTAGTACGTTTGTATGTAATAGAACTATTCACAAAGACTTGGGTGAAGAATTTTCTCCTGATGTCTTTTCCAAATCTCTTGCATTTAATCTTGCAGCCCCTGATTCTAGAACCTCAAGTACTAGAAGCTGCCTGCTTCTAGCTCCCTGTCTCGTCATTTCTTAATTTGAATTTCTTCTGCATCGTTGTCCATAGCCTGTATTAGTCGAATGAAAAGGGACCTCAGTTTTTGGAGAAGTTGACCAGGGTCGTATTTGTTAGATGATAATTGGCCAAGGGTATAAAGAACAAAGAAGTAGACAGCACAGGAACAGGCCCTTCGGCCATCCAAGCCTGTACTGGTCATGATACCAACCTTTACCAAAACCCTCAGCACTTCTTGTGCCGTATCCCTCTATACCCATCCTACCTATGTGTTTGTTGTGATGCCTTTTGAACGCTGTTAATGTATCTGCTTCCACAACCTCCCCTGGCAACACGTTCCAGGCACTTGTCACCCTCTGTGTATAAAAAAAACCTGCCTCGCACATCTAGCCCCCTGGTGACTGACTCCTCCACCCTGGGAAAGAATGCCTGCCCATCCACTCTATCCATGCTCCTCATAACCTTGTAGACCTCTATCAGGTCAGCCCTTAACCTTCACTTTATAATGAAAACAGTCTGAGTCTATTCAGCCTCTCCACATAGCTAACACCCTCCAAACCAGGAAACATTCTGGTAAAGCTTCTCTGCACCCTGTACCCTTTCTGGTAGTGCGGCGACCAGAATTGTGCGCAATATTCCAAGTACGGCCATACCAAGGTTCTATACAACTGTAGCATGACGTGCCAGTTTTTATGCTCAATGCCCCGTCCAATGAAGGCAAGCATTCCGTACGCTTTCTTGACTACCGTGTCCATTTGTGTTGCCACCTTCAAAGATCTGTGAACCTGCACACCCAGATCTCTGACTTTCTATATGCCTAAGAGTTTTACCATTTACGGTATATTTCCCCTCTATGTTAGACCTTCCAAAATGCATTACCTCAAATTTGTCTGGATTAAACTCCGTTTGTCATTTCTCTGCCCAAGTCTCCAATCTATCTATGTTCTGTTGTATCTTCTGACAATCCTCAAAACTATATGCCACTCCACCAATCTTGGTGTCATCCGCGAATTTACTAATCAGACCGGCTACATTTTCCTCCAAATTGTTTGCAGCGAGTTCTGATACCGCCTGCCATCCCAGAGACAAGTTCTGAAATAAAGTTTTTTAAAAAATGCTAATTTGAGAGCAGGCATCTGCAAAAAAAAAACTCCACTCGTCGCTTGCTGGATTGTTCTTTAAAAAGTGAACGTGTTTGCTAACCTCCTTATTCAGTCTGGACCACATGGCTCCAGCCCATGCTGAATGGTTGACTTTTAATGCTTACCACATTTGAGGGCTGGTTATTTCTGCTGCTGCCCACACCCTGTGAACAAATGCAAAAATATATATTCCATGTGATTTGTCTGATTGCTAAACAGCGATCTGATATTCTAGATTACCAGCATTAATCTTATCCTGTCCTCTCGTCTAAAGCTTCCTGTCATATTCATACCAAGCTTATACACTTTAAAAAAAAATTTAGAGTACCCAATTCATTTTTTCCAATTAAGGGGCAATTCAGCGTGCCCAATCCACCCACCCTGCACATCTTTGGGTTGTGGGGGTGAAACCCACGCAGAAACGGGGAGAATGTACAAACTCCACATGGACAGTGACCCAGAGCCGGGATTCAAACCTGGGACCTCAGCGCCGTGAGGTTGCAGTACTAACCACTGCACCATCGTGCTACCTCCCAGATGCTGTAGACTCCCCACACTGTCCCTCCATCACTATTCGGGGAAATTTGCTTTATCCTAACTTTCTGCCAGCAATGCCAAGGGAGATTAAACGGTTAACGTTTCTGAATCTAAGCTGATGCATCTAACATTTATCCATCTTTTCTTGTTCTATTGCCGTGTAGTTCCAAAGTTGTACATGTGCCTAGAGTTGCTCTAGTTCAGTGAAGGCCAGTTATTGGCGCCAGTTTTGAAATTCTTGCACTGCATCTGTTTCAATATGTTCAGCGATGCCCTGCAGATCAAATCACTTAGAGAACGTGGCGGAGAGAGTGCAAACTTGAATTTGAACTGTTCTTCATTGGTGATAGCTGTGGCTCTCTGTGCCATGTTCTCAAACTATTTTTTCCCTTATTGTTTTCCAAACTTTGCAAGTCCCTTTCTCTATATAGACAAATATGCCGGCCATTTTGTTTCCAGCATTGAGTGACGGGCCATTTCTGCCCTTGGCGGTGATGGTTCAAGCAATGAAATGTTAGCTTCGACAATGGAAAAATTGCCTATTTTTCTTTCAGTAGCGGTGTGGAAACTTTGAAAACCTACCTGCACTACTGATACAGGTTTAATTAAAAGTCATTTGAATATTGGCTCTTTCAATAATGCAGTGCTTCCTCAGAGCTGCGCTGAGCTGTCACCTATCTGCTGTAGTCCGGGAGTGGGACTTGAGCCCACAAACTCCCGACTTAAGAGTTTGAGTGCTTCTCATTGAGCCAAGCTGACACTTGAAGAAAAAATAGAGGCCCAGAGGGTAATGACAATTTTGGCTGCCTTCATGCAACAGAACTAGGCTGAATACTGTAAAAAGTTTTACATTTCACACACCTTGCAAAATTGCTGTTGCGCTTCACTGAAGCATGATAGCTGCCTGCTTGGTCTCGGCTACATCTGTTTATATTAAGTTTGCAAAGTGTTTCTGGTCTTTGTTCATCCTAAGCTTGAAAATTGAATGTGCTGACCAATTCGGCAGCGATAATGACATCTAGTGGATGGGAGATTATCAGTTGCATAACACAGTGAACATTTGTTGGGGAAATACAGACATTGCAGGGGGAATTAAGATTTGGGACATATGAACTAGCCCATCTGCTTCCTTATTTGGAGCAAGAACCCCATAGGCCCCTCTATACACCGTATATATCTCCTGTCTGCCCAGGTCCCCTCATCAATTGTTTTCTTTTTCCTGAATGGTAAATTAGTTTTATATTGATCTCTTTTGGCACTGGGTTACTGGAACCACCTTGGGCCTTTCCCCAGTCAGCAACCTTTTCCTGTAACCATACCCAATTAGTCATTCTTATCTTGTGAGCCCAAGATGGCTGGTGTACTCGGGGCCCATGTGTTGAAGATCACAACCAAGCTCCCATCCTCCTCCTGAGAGTCATTAACTTGTGTAGAGTCTCAATTGGGACGTAATTGCATAGAAACCAACTTGGGGAAAAAAAACTCTTTGGAGTTTGAAACTTTAATTTTAAAATTAATTTCTGCTGTAATATATTATGGCGAGTGGATTTTAATCCAGATCCCTGTCGGCTTCGAGGAAGAGAACTGAGATTGATTACTGCCAAGCTGAAGTGAAGGTGGAGTTGAATTTTGAGGTTTGAGGGAAGTTGTTTGTTCCACAAAAAGGCTGACGGCTGTAGTGAATGATTTTGCTGAAGGCAATTTCTTGGTAACACCTGGAAAAAGAGTCACTTTTCTTCCCAACAAGGAATCAAAGACCCAGCAAGAGCCCTGATATATAGCTCCGTCTGCCCCGCCATTCTCATAATAATCTTTATTTGTGTCACAGATAGGCTTACATTACTGTTACTGTGAAAAGCCCCTAGTCACCACACTCCGATGCCTGTTCAGGTACACTGAGGGGGAATTCAGAATGTCCAATTCACCTAATAGCACGTCTTTCGGGACTTGTGGGAGGAACATGGAGCACCCGGAGGAAACCCACGCAGACACGGGGAGAACGTGCAGACTCCACACAGACATTGACCCAAGCCGGGAATCGAAACAGAGTCCCTGGAGCTGTGAAGCAACAGTGCTAACCACTGTGCTACCATACCGTCTTGTGCAGTTTTCTTGATGCCTAATATCAGGACAGATCTGTACTAGAATTTAATGTGAGGTCTGTTTTCTCGTTTGCTAAGGCCATTTGCTGACCTAGTTGCCTGTGATAAATTAGCCAAACCCTTTGGTGAACCATTCCTGTGGATACCTCCAACTTCGACTAATTACTGCTGTTTGGGCCCTCCCCAAACCAAGTTTTTCCTTCCATTGTGTGATACCTTCTAACCCTCTCAGCAGCATTAACTTTGATATTGCTTAGACTGCATTGGTAAACCTAGTCTTTATATCACTGTCTTGACTCACTGTGATCCTAACACTTGCCCCGCCAGCCACACTTAACCATCTATAAAGTCCAAGCCTACCGATGGCTTGGATACTGCTCCCATTATTTGAGGAATCCCTTTGAGTGCCTCTCACTCCTGGATAGATAGAATGCAAGAAAAATTGTGTTTGATCTGTCCGCAACCTTTTATCCACCACATTTCCTCTTGATATAATTCCTTTGGTTTCATGAGTGTTGCTATGGTGCTTAACTGGACAGTTAAATGGTGAATTAACTTTCATGTGAGAGGTAGGAAACCTAAAAATATTACCTACACATCAGAAAATAAGAAACTGCACGTGTTTGAAGTACAAAGGAATCTAAGGATACAATCCATTAAAAGCACCACTGCAATTCAGCAAAATCGTTAAAAAGTGCTGAAAAAGCACTGGGATTTATTCCTAGGGATTTTGAATCCTCAATTAGTGAAGTTGTTTTAACCTTGTGTAAAATGGGACGGCACAGAAGCACAGTGGTTAGCACTGCCGCTTCACAGCTCCAGGGTCCCAGGTGCGATTCCTGACTTGGGTCGCTGTCTGTGGAGTTTGCACTTTCTCCCCGTGCCTGCGTGGGTTCCCTCCAGGTGCTCCGGGAGTTTCCTCCCACAGTCCAAAGATGTGCAGGTTAGGTGGATTCACCATACTAAATTGCCTTTAGTGTCCAAAAGGGTTGGGTTGTGGAGGTGTGGGCTTAAATGGGGTGATCTTTCCAAGGGCCGGTGCAGACTTGATGGGCTGAATGACCTCCTGCACTGTAAATTGTATGATAAAACCCTGGTTTATATGCACCTGATGACCTTCTGGTTTTTGCACTATCAAATGGATGCAGCTACATCGGACAAAGTGCACAAGTCTTTCAAGGATGTTACCAGGCTGAGACACCACAGCTTTCAGGAAATATTGACAAGGTTAGGGCTTGTTCTTTAGAAAAGAGTAAGACTTTGATGAAAACTGATGGTGGACTTGACCCCTGTCCAACCTATTTATAAATTTAGTGATAATGGTTTCCCTTTGTGAGAGAATCTAAAACTCGGATCCAAAAATTGAAGACAGTTATTCATAAATTCAGAGGGGAAATGAGGTCTTTTGTCAGCGATGTGTGTAAGTCACAGGAATTGATTGAGGCCAATAGCTTATGAGAACCAAAAGAATTGAAATAAATAGATAGTGGGACGAGGATTATATGGAGTGTAAATACCTTCCCTGCATGGACTAGTTGGTCGCATGGGTCTCTTTTCTCTGCTGTATATTTATTCCATGTAGGATCCAGAAATTCAAGACAGTTACTAGTTAATTCAGTAGGGATAAAGGAACACACACGAGGTGTAGTGATATTGGGGAAATTGATGGGATTGCAGGCTGATAAACACCCAGTGCCTGATAATCTACAACCCAGAGTATTTAAGGTTCTAGAAATAGTGGATGCATTGGTGGTCATCTTCCAAGATTCTATAGACTCTGGAACAGTTCCTACAGATTGAAGGGGAACTAATGTAACTCCACTATTAAAAAGGGAGGTAGAGAGAAAACGGGGCATTGTAGCCAGTCAGCCTGATGTTGGTAGTGGGGAAAATTCTAGACTCCAATATCAAAGATTTTGTAGCAGAGCACTTGGAATACAGTGGCAGGATTGGACAGAGTTAGCATAGATTTATGAAGGGGAAATCCTGCTCGAGAAATCTACTCTAATTCTTTGGGGATTTAACTTTGTTTTATTCATTTATGGGATGTGGACGTCGCTGGATAGGATTGCATTTATTGCCCATCTCCAGTTGCCCTTTAGAAGGCGGTGGCGAGTTGCCGCCTTGAACTGCTGCAGCCCTTGAGGTGTAGGTACACCCACTGTGCTGTTCAGGAGGGAGTTCCAAAATGTTGTTCCAGCAACAATGAAAGAATAGCGTTACATTTCCAAGTCAGGGTGGTGAGTGACTTGGAGGGGAACCTCCAGGTGGTGGGGTTCCCAGGTATCTGCTGCTCTTATCCTTCTAGATGGTATGGTTGTGGTTTTCATAGAATTTACAGTGCAGAAGGAGGCCATTCAGCCCATCGAGTCTGCCCCGGCTCCTGGAAAGAGTACCCTACCCAAGGTCAACATCTCTACCCTATCCCCATAACCCAGTAACCCCACCCAACACTAAGGGCAATTTTGGACACTAAGGACAATTTATCATGGCCAATCCACCTAGCCTCATCTTTGGACTGTTTGGAAGGTGTTGTCTAAGGAACCTTGGTGAGTTACTGCAGTGCATCTTGTAGATGGTGCACACGGCTGCCACTGTGCGTCGGTGGTGGAGGGTTTGTATGTTTGTGGAAGGGGGAGCAATCAACCGGGCTGCGTTGTCCTGGATAGTGTCGAGCTGCACTCATCCAGGCAAGTGGAGAGTATTCCATTGCACACCTGACTTGTGCCTTGTAGATGGTGGACTGGCTTTGGGGGGGGGGGGGGGGGGGGGGGGGAGGTGAGTTAATTGCCATAGGCGTCCAAGCCTTTCACCTGCCCTGATAACCACCCAATGTTAATGTGGCTAGTCCAGTTCAGTTTCTGAGCAATGGTAACCCCAGGATGTTGATTTGGGGGATTCAGCGATGGTAATGCCATTGAATGTCAAGAGGTAGTGGTTAGATCCTCTCTTGTAGGAGATGGCACTTGTGTGGTGCGAATGTAACTTGCCACTTGTCAGTGCAAGCCTGGATATTGTCCAGGTCTTGCTGCATTTGGACATGGACTGCTTCATTATCTGAGGAGTCGCAAATGGTGCTGAAGATTGTGCAGTCATCCGCAAACATCCCCACTTCTGACCTTATGATGGAAGGGAGGTCATTGATGAAGCTGCCGAAGATGGTAGGGCCTGACTCTATCCTGAAGAACTCCTGCACTAATGTCCTGGAGTTTTTTTTTAGAATTAGAACAGCACAGAACAGGCCCTTCGGCCCTCAATGTTGTGCCGAGCAATGATCACCCTACTCAAGCCCACGTATCCACCCTATACCAGTAACCCAACAACCCCCATTAACATTATTTTTTTTAGGACACTAAGGGCAATTTAGCCTGGCCAATCCACCTTGAGATGAATGACCTCCAACCACCACAACCATATTCCTTTGTGCCGGGTATGGCTCTGACCAGCGGAGAGTTTCCCCCCTGATTCCCATTGACCCCAGTTTAGCCAGGGCTCCTTGATGCCATACTCGGTCAAATGCTGCCTTAATGTCCAGGGCAGTCACTCTCACCTCACCTCTGGCACTCTGCTCTTTTGCCCATGCTTGAACTAAGGCTGTAATGAGGTCAGGAGCTGAGTGTCCAGGAGCAGGTTATTGCTGAGTAAGTGCCGCTTGATAGCACTGTGATGACTCCTTCCATTACTTTGCTGATGATGGGGAGTAGACCGATAGGGCAGTGATTAGCTGGGTTGAATTTGTCCTGTTTCTTGTGTACAGGACACACCTGCACAATTTTGTATATTGTCGGGCGGATGCCAATGTTGTAGCTGTACTGGAACAGCTTGGCTAGGGGTGGGTCAAGGTCTGGAGCATTAGTAGAGTTAAGGAAGGGGTGTCAGTGGGTGTGGTTTATTTGAATTATCAGAGGGCTTTCAACAAAGTCCCAAGTAAGAGAATAGGGTGTAAAATTTAAACGTTTGGGATTATGGCTAGTGTATTGAGATGAATAGAAAACTGGGTGGCAGTCAGGAAATGAAGAAAAGGAACAAACGGATCATTTTCCAAATGGCAGGCAGTGACCATTGGGGTACCACATCTTTGTGACCCTAGCTGTTGCGCAATACATTTTAATGATTTAGATGAGGGAACTAAATGTAATATTTCCAGATTTGCCAATGACAAAAAACTGAGTGGGAGCGTGAACTGTGAGGAGGATGCCGAGACCCTTCAGTACGATTTGGACAAGTCGAGTGAGGTGCAAATGAATGGCAGATGCATTATAATTTGAATACCCACTTTGGTAGCAAAAACAGAAAAGCAGATTATTATCTGAATGGTGATAAATTAGGAGAGGATGTGATGAATGTAGAAATTTCAGATATACATATAAAATGGAAGCAGAAGGGGCCATTCAGCCCTCTGAGCCTCCACCGCCATTCATTATGATCATAGCTGATGAAGTTCAATACCCTGATTCTCCCCCCCCCCCCCCCCCCCCCCCTCCTCCTCCTCGTCGGGCTGGGTGACAGTGGGGAGGTGTTGGAGGAGGAAAGTGTGGTCAACTGTGTGGAGGGCTGTAAAGTCAAAAAGGATGAGAGATAGTTTGCTCCTGTGACACTCACAGAGGATGTCATTGTAACTTTGATTGGAGCCATCCGGGATTGTGCAATTTGGGCATCTAAAATTTAATTAATGTATTCACTACTTCTTGATTTATCATTTCCTGACTCCTCCCAACTTTGTGCTGCACTCAAGCATGGCCCCTTGCCCAGGTTCCCAGTAGTTCTGAAAATCTCTCCTTCCTCCAAACAAGCCATCGTAATTGAATCCAACTCTGATCTCATTTTCCATCATGGGACCACTGGATAGTGACCAGATCTGTAAAACATGGCCCAATCTCTCTCTTCCTCGAAAGTGCTGAGGGTGCTGTGACTAATTGTGGCATTGCAGTTACTACCCAGGCAGATATCTGCTAAGTTTCATCAGAAGTCAAGTGCTTTACTGAAGGAGTGCTGCACAGTTGCAGGGGCTTCCTTTCCGCTGAGAGATTAAACCATCTGCCCCCTCAGGTTTACATAAAATATTTGGAGGAAGAGGGGAATTTTCTCCAGTGCCATGGCCAATATTTATCCCTCAATCAAGGTGACTTAAAATTGCTCACTATGCCATTGCTTTGCGATGTCCACATTGACTGCCATGTTTACGATATTACGCGTTAATTGTACTTCGAGAATAATGTGCTTGTGCATGTCCTGAGGTTGTGAAAAGCGTTCTATAAATGCAACCACTCACTGGAAATTTGGCTTTCCCTGCACTACCCGGCGCTGATTTAACTGGCTGTGCCTTTGGGGCACCATCGCTGACTGATTCACCTGCAGTGTCAGTTAACAGCTGCAATAAGCATGTGGGTGGAGACCACAGGTGCTGTCATTTTATGTCTAGCAGTTCAGTTCTAGTGTGTTGGCTTTACATGATTGAAAAGAAGTAAGAATATACTAAACACCTTTTTTCTGTTGTGTATTCACATCAATCTGTCATGTTTAGTCATTAAAAAAGTTTGTTCCACCGCCCATTTCGTATTGTTTAGGTTTGTCTTCCCATCCTCTTTGTTTTTGCATCTTTTCCGTTCCATTCTGAACCCGTATCAAGGTGACTCTATCCCACTTTGTAACCTCATTTAACATTTGCTCTTGCAGTGTGGCATATTCTGCATTTATTGCCCCTCAATAGTTTTCTTTCCCCAAGAAGCTGCATGTTAGTATGAATCAATTATGTAGGTTGATACAACCCTCAAATAAGCAGATTTATTGAATGGGACACAACCCATAGATTGTTAATCAAGTGCCATGCTCTGTAATCGAGGCAGATTTAAGATTGGATTGGGGTATTGTTCGCTTCTGAATTTTCCATCTCTCTCTATCTTTATTCAACCTTCCCACTCCCTCATTCTCTTTTTCTGATTTTTAAAAATTCGTTCATGGATGTGAACGTCGCAGGCTGGACCAGCATTTATTGCCCATCCCTAATTGCCCTTGAGGGGGCAGTTAACCCTGACAAGTGTGAGGTTGTCCATTTTGGAAGGACAAATCTGAATGCGGAATACAGGGTTAATGGTAGGGTTCTTGGCAATGTGGAGGAGCAGAGAGATCTTGGGGTCTATGTTCATTGTTCTTTGAAAGTTGCCACTCAAGTGGATAGAGCTGTGAAGAAGGCCTATGGTGTGCTAGCGTTCATTAGCAGAGGGATTGAATTTAAGAGCCGTGAGGTGATGATGCAGCTGTACAAAACCTTGGTCAGGCCACATTTGGAGTACTGTGTGCAGTTCTGGTCACCTCATTTTAGGAAGGATGTGGAAGCTTTGGAAAAGGTGCAGAGGAGATTTACCAGGATGTTGCCTGGAATGGAGAGTAGGACATACGAGGAAAGATTGAGGGTGCTGGGCCTTTTCTCATTGGAACGGAGAAGGATGAGGGGCGACTTGATAGAGGTTTATAAGATGATCAGGGGAATAGATAGAGTAGATAGTCAGAGACTTTTTCCCCGGGTGGAACACACCATTACAAGGGGACATAAATTTAAGATAAATGGTGGAAGATATAGAGGGGATGTCAGAGGTAGGTTCTTTACCCAGAGAGTAGTGGGGGCATGGAATGCACTGCCTGTGGTAGTAGTTGAGTCGGAAAATTTATGGACCTTCAAACGGCTATTGGATAGGTACTTGGATTAGGGTAGAATAAGGGAGTGTAGGTTAACTTCTTAAGGGCAGCACGGTAGCATTGTGGATAGCACAATTGCTTCACAGCTCCAGGGTCCCAAGTTCGATTTCGACTTGGGTCACTGTCTGTGTGGAGTCTGCACATCCTCCCCGTGACTGCGTGGGTTTCCTCCGGGTACTCCGGTTTCCTCCCACAGTCCAAAGATGTGCAGGTTGGGTGGATTGGCCATGACAAATTGTCCAAAATTCTATGATTAACCTAGGACAAAAGTTCGGCGCAACATCGTGGGCCGAAGGGCCTGTTCTGTGCTGTATTTCTCTATCTCTATCTCTACAACCACATTGCTGTGGATCTGGAGTCACGTGTATAGAATCACAAAAAAAAAAGCTTGATCTCTGCATAGGCAGGAGCTAGAGACGCAAAACCAGTATGTTAGTGCTCCTGCATTTCACTTCAGATATGAGGTGTGGGCAAGGCAATTGAAGTTGAAAGGTTGAGATGGAACATTTGACTAAATGGTGGAGTACACTCGAGGAACTTTCTTTCACAAATGAAAATTAATCGATGGTAGATCAGTTAATTTTAAATCTGAGATGGATACCTTTTTGTTAAGCAAAGGTATTGAGGGATATAGGCCAAAGGGCGGGTATATGGAGTGAGTTAGGCCACAGATCAGCCATAAGCTCATTAAATTGCGGAACAGGCACAAGGGGCTGAATGGCCAATCCTGTTCCTATGTTTCTAAGGACTATGTAGCCTTTTATTTCTTAATTTATGTTGGAAATATCCTACTCGTGAGATGAGGGTAGCCCAGTGGTAGCACTGCTGCTTCACAGCTCCAGGGACCTGGGTACAATTCCGGCCTCGGGTGACTGTGCGGAGTCTGCACTTTCTCCCTGTGGCTGCGTGGGTTTCCCCCGGGTCCTCCGGTTTCCTCCCACAATCCAAAGATGTGCAGATTAGGTGAATTGGACGTGCTAAATTGCCCTTAGTGTAAAAAGGTTTAGTTGGGGTTACGGGGACACGGTGGAGCTGTGGGCTGAAGTAGGGAGCTCTCTCCAACGGCTGGTGTAGACCCGATGGGTGAAATGGCTTCCTTCTGCACTGTAAATTCTATGACTCGTGTGTTAAACTGAGGTTGCTAGTGATTCGGGTTGAATGTTAAAATCCTTGTGGCATATGCTGGAAGAGGAGATGGTTCAAATGTCCTGACCAACATTTTTCCTTTGAGCAATCCCCTCTTCCTCCTTCAGGTATCATTCCCCACAGGGTATGAAGACCATGGACTTCCATTGAATTAATGCGTGGTAAAGTATTGCAGTGGTTTGCTGTTGCCTTCTGGAATATGGCTGACCGAGAAACTGTCCACCTTCCTCTGCCATCAGGCGTATTGGAAGGATTTACAGGCTAATAATGAACTTTTTGGGCACATTATGAATGACATCAAGTCCTGGGATGAGAATTTAACCCGTAACATCTGGCCCAGAGGTAAGGATGCTACTCACTGTACCCAAGACCTCCGCAAGACAGATTGACAACTCAATTATCGTTACACTATTTTTTGATCCCTTTTTTGTGCAAAGTTGCTCCAATGTTTGCATATTTTTAAATTAGTTCATATGTGTGCATTTCTTACAAGGCCAGCAGCATTAGTTGCCCATCCCTAATTGCCTTGTGAAGTTGGTGGTGAGCTGCCTCTTGAACTGCTGCAGTTCATGCAGTATAGGTACATCCACTGTGCTGTTAGGAAGAGTGTTCCAAGATTTTGAACAAGTGATAGTGAAGGAACAGCGATATAGTTACAAGTCAAGATAATAATTGCTTATTGTCTCAAGTAGGCTTCAATGAAGGTATTGTGAAAAGCCTCTAGTCGCCACATTCTTGCGCCTGTTTGGGGAGGCTGGAACGGGAATTGAACCCGCGCTGCTGGTCTTGTTCTGCATTACAAGCCAACTGTCTTAGCCCACTGTGCTAAACCAGCCCCTGATACTGTGTAGCTTGAGGGGAAATGAAGGTGGTGGTGCTCCTGTTGCCTGCTGCCCTTGTCCTTCTAGACGACAGAGGTTGTGGAGGGTGAGTTGGGAGCGTTGTGGCGTGTTGCTACGATGCATCTTGTAGATGGTACACACTAGCTGCTGTGAGCAGGTGGAGGAAAAAGCAAGTGTTGGTGGTGGATGGAGAGCCATTCAAACGGGCTACTTTGTCGGGATGATGTTGTGCTTCTTGATTGTTGCCTGAATCAGTGCAGCTCCAACAAATGGAGCGTATTCCATCACGCCCCTGATGAATCTCCTCCCTCAGAGGACCATTGATCTTCAGAATTCTCTACGACAGCTGGCAATGGAGGTTGGGTCATTAAATTTATTTTTTGATTAATTTTTTGACAAGGGAAGCAGGCTTACCGGGAGGCAGATGGGAAAATGGAGTTAAGGCCATGTCCGATCAGCCATGATCTTATTGAAAAGTTCAAAGGCCTGAATGCTCGACCCAGTTCCTGCTCCTGTTTCTTCTGATCTTATGTGTATTTATTTGGCCAATCCAGTTAAGTCGAGATAAGCTACTTGCTCAACTTCCCAGCCGGGTGGGAACATCAGTTAGAGATGCATTTAAGAGAGAGCTAGATAAACACAAGGGAGAAAGGAACAGGAAGATGTGGTTAGATGAAGGAGGGTGGGAGGAAGCTGGTGTGAGCAAAAGCATTGGCAATGATCATTTGGACTCAATAGTCTGTGTTTTATTTTCTGTGGCCCTTTTATACCTGTCAAGATTTTAAGGAGGGTAATTTAACCAGCCTAATTTCAGATACAAGCATGCTTATCATACTTTTTAAAAGTTTAACATATTTATAAAATTGAGCCACTGCCAACTTTTTAAATATGGTTTGAGTAGAAGCTAGCGTCACAGATTAATGTGTTGCACATAAATGAAATGAAAATCGCTTATTGCCGCAAGTAGGCTTCAAATGAAGTTACTGTGAAAAGCCCCTAGTCGCCACATTCCGACGCCTGTTCGGGGAGGCTGGTACGGGAATTGAACCCGCGCTGCTGGCCTGCCTGGGTCTGCTTTAAAATCCAGCTATTTAGCCCTGTGCTAAACCAACCCCATATGTTATGTCCTTGATGGTTTGGTCAGGGTTTCCGCAGTTGCAGCTAGGTAAGGTTTTGAGGTTCCACTTGTACATTAGGAGACCACATTACTCATCCAGTTTGTATTCTATTCCGGCTTGTCCACAAGATTTGGGGGAGATTGAAACCTCAAATCCAGTGTATTTGTTAATTTGAGAGGGTGTTTTTTGCTCAAGCTTTCCTCCAGTATCATGGCGTTGGAGATGTTGATTTGTATCCAGAGGGTTTGGTGGAGCCATGTGGTGAGTTGTGGTCTTGAAGGCCTCTATGGATAGGGAGGACCAGGTAGCTTCGAATAGGAGTTATTTTCCTGCGTGTTTCTGTGCCCTGGTGACATTCACCTGAGGAAGGAGCTGCGCTCCGAAAGCTCGTGTTTGAAACAAACCTGTTGGACTTTAACCTGGTGTTGTAAGACTTCTTACTGTGCTCACCCCAGTCCAACGCCGGCATCTCCACATCATGATATTTAAGAGGGCTGGTAACTACTGAACTGGAGTAGATCTCTTGAGGTTCTAGAGATTATCCTCATTATTGAGTTCAGTTGTGTGTTGATGAGTTTGGTGTGACAATTTGAGGCCCAAATGGGTCTCAGCTGTTGAAAAGTCCAGAGCTACGGCAGAAGTGTGGAGAGTGGTGGTTTTTGCACCCCAACCTGTGCTGGTGAGATTATGGATGATGCTCAGTCGTGTTGAGACTTTTGGAGGTGGTGATGGTAACTCAGGGAGAGGTCAAGGGTCACTCCAAAACAGGTAGGTGTCAGGTCATGCTGCACTTCCACAAGTTGTGTGCCTGGTGATTTTCAAGGTGGAATGCAGAGATGATGGACTTGGCTAGGTTTGGTTGCAATCTCCACTTGTCGAGGTATTCACCCATTTTTGACAGGTCAGAGGTTAATGTGACTTCAATGTCCTGGAAATATTTTGCCTGAGTTTTCAAGGAAATATTGTCAGCATCAATACCGTTTCATGATGTGGTGAGTGTGTCGCCCGTTTAGGTGTTAAAACGTATCGGTGGCCAGGACATTGCCCTGTGGGGTGCCATTGCTGGGTGTTTTTGTGATTCTGATCTCGTCTTGTCGGGCGAACTTGTTATCTGTTGCCCAAAATTTCATTTCAAAAACGTCTGCAGCATAGTAATCTTTCTTAGTGTCACAAGTAGGCTTACGTTAACGCTGCAATGAAGTTACTATGAAAATCCCCCAGTCGTCACATCCAGCGACTGTTCAGGTACGAGGGAGAATTCAGAATGTCCAATTCACCTAACAAGCACGCCTTTCGGGATGTGTGGGAGGAAACCCACGCAGACACGGGGAGAACGTTCAGACTCCGCACAGACAGTCACCCAAGCCGGGAATCGAACCTGAGACCCTGGCGCGGTGAAGCGACCGTGCTAACCACTGTGCTACCGAGGCCCGGCTGGGATGGTTTGACATGTAGCAACAGGGACAGTTTGAGCATCAGTTCATGTTTCCACACAGTATTGAGGGTTGAGGATCGATCTATGAAAGCAGCTCCAGGATTGAGCTTGTGATGAAAACCCGCCTCAATGTTTGTGGCGATAGCAAGGACTTGCTCACAGAAAAGTCATTGGGATATAAAGCCAGCCTGCTCCTGGGGAACGGACGAGTGGTGATGGGACTAATTTTTAAACGAACGAAGCGCTCATTCCAACTCTGTGCAGCTGATCAGAAAACTGATCAGAAAACTAACCTGTTGACGGGCTGTCCAGTGTGACCATTCTGTTCTGTTCATGGTGGAGTGAGACTCCAGGCCTGATCAATGAGTGATGCTGACCATCGACTGTGTGGTTAGGACTGACCAGTTCATGTAATTATTGCTTAATAATTCTTTTTTTGGTA
Source organism: Scyliorhinus canicula (assembly GCF_902713615.1). Lineage (NCBI taxonomy): Eukaryota > Metazoa > Chordata > Chondrichthyes > Carcharhiniformes > Scyliorhinidae > Scyliorhinus > Scyliorhinus canicula. The sequence goes on from NC_052159.1 coordinate 5,369,446, forward strand.
TGAAAATTGTCTTAATGTGAAGGGACATTTGGCCCATGAGTGTAGGGCACCATCAAGGCTCAAAAACTGAGATGTGGAGCAGTGGTTGATGATGCTGTTCTTGGGTTTTCAAAGGCAGAGGTTTCGAAGAGGAAGGGAGAGCAGTGGGAGTGAAAAGCTCGTGGACCTTAATGAATGAGTTAGAATTGTATATTGGATAATAGATCTGCAAGATTTTGAAAAGGGTTTGATAGAGTGGAGAAAGATTTCCACTTGTGGAGGACACCAAAACTAGTCATCAGAGTAAATCCACCAGGGAACCCAGGAGAAAATTCTTTACCCAGAGTGGTGAGACTGTGAAACTTGCTACCACATAGTGGTCGAGGTGGGTAGCAGGGATACATTGAAGGAAATCTGAATAAATGCGAAGGACATAGTAATAGGAGGTTATAGAAAATGCCCTGGACAAAATAGGAAGGGTGTGTGACTGCCTCTTAAAAGATCCAGTGCATGTTTGAGGGGCCGAATGGCATTCTTCTGTGCTGGAAGATTTATTTTTTATGGTACACTGATAGGGTAGGAGGAGGCTTGTGTGGGCCTGTTCTTTCTGTGCTCTCAGCAATGCATGCAGATGTCAGCACGTGAAGTATGATGTCTATGGCACTTTGGAGGAACAAGAGGACAATTCATAAGAACAAATAACCATATTAGTGTCAGCATAAAATTAAGAATAAGAGATTGGAATTTATGCATTAAAAGCTACATATTTGTGTGTCTGTTCATATATTTTTATATAGTTTATGTGCATATGCACATCCAAATTTCACCGCGTTTTCAGTTTTAGTCACTTGTCACTCCTGAGAATTTAATGACCAGCTGCTTCCGCCTTAGTAGCAAACACAGCAAAGCTTGTTCAGTGAAATAAAGCTGTGTGTGTGAACCAATACAGTTCCCTCTCAGCTCCTGTTCCCAAAAGTGTTGTTGCCCAGTTCCTAGGGCGCAGCTTTCCTGATATAATAACCTCGGTGAGTGTTCACTCTTGCAACGCGTTGGGAGGGGAGGAAATAAAAATTCGAAGTCCCAGGTCGCATGTTCACTCGGTTACTTTTTGACTCCAGATTTGACAGAGAGTCTGCTAATCTTGATGAGTAATCACCAATAGAGGAAGCAGATAATTCTGATATTGGGTATTATTTGTATGAAGCCTTTGACTGATCAAGACTGACAGAGCAATTTACTGTAATTTCTGTTTTTTCCCCCTACACAGTGTCTCAAAAATTCAAAATGTTTCACCGCACTGTTACCTGCTGATTCAGCCAGTGCTGTTGGGAAAACCATATCTTTGCAAACTGCATTTTTCATTTAAAATTTGGGAGGACATTTCATTTTTGGATACTTGGATTATTTTTTGTTACAAAAAGGTCATAAATTCACCTTTTGCACTGGGACCAATTATTATTATTTCAAAAATAATTTTTTTGGGAATAAGCTCAGGAGGAAGGCTGCGTACCCTAACAGACGCACTCCCCGCCTTGCCTGAAATTCCGTGTGGTTATCAATCGTCACCTTAGTGTAACTTGTCTGCATTTGGAGACCAAACTTTTTTTCCAAACTGTTCATCTCTGCGGTGACGACTTGTGTGTCCTTTGCTTGTGTGTGTGTGTGCGCGCGCACACGTGGTGGGCAAGTTTTAGTAAGAGATGGATAGTTGTACTTCTGGGTTACCATTCCGTGTTAACCAGCTTGTTGAAACGAAGGGTTTGTTTTATAATCAATCAATTGTTCTGAGTTTGATGACAGAAGCTTGGTTAAAGTCTTTTATCCCTGGTACCATTAGTGAAGGTAAACATTTGGCCATTTTAGTGAGCCTGCTTTCCAGGTCACCAGTCTTCCTCTCTTGGGAGGTGGCCAGGGACCCCTCACCTCGTGGGTCTGCTGACCCGCTTCCTCGCTGCTCTTGTCCCGTTGCCGCAATTCCTGGTGTCTCTGTGGCTTCTCAAGCTGCTGCTCCCTGGCATTTTCCTCGTCTATTTTATCGTTGAGGGAGAGGGGATGTTTAAGATTTTGCGGGCTAAATTAAGCCAAAAATGCCTATTTTATTGTCTTATAGAGGATAGCCACCTGATGTGTGACTACTCATCACAACCCCCTTCACTAGAAATTAAGCACTCCATATCTTGATGCTTCAGACAGCAATGGTATTGCATTTTGACCATACTGTTAAGTTGGACTGTGTACTCGGACCAGACAAGTCACAAGCCTGGCAGGGTTGACAGAAGCAGATTGTTTCCACTATGCCAGAATAAACCCTGACATGAGTTAGTGGGCTGGATGGCCTGTTTCCCTTTGTAACTTGTGTATTTATTTTGCATATTCCTGACTTGTTGATCATCTGTGAGCCACTTCCTCATTGACTCCCGATTATGCAATTTCAATCTCTTCACAGAACCCCCTCTCCCCTTCCCCACATGCACTTTCTAGGTTAGTATGTGAAGAAAGGCAACTTTAGAAAAGGGAGCGAAGGCAGTGATATATGTGGAGCTGTACCCTAGCAAAGGTTGTCATGTTCAGAAGGGGAAGGAAGGAAACTTAGTCTCTCAAACTTGTTCCATTTTCCATTTCAGTCATGGCTGCTGATCTGAACCTCAAGTCCATTTGAAAGTTTCAGTAAATGTAAAGAATTGTTTGTTTGCTCCTGAGCTAAAAGACTGGCATAAGTAATTTTTCATTGCTTTTTCTTAATCTAAATTTGCACTTGATCTCAAATACTGAACTTTTGTACTGTCAGATATTTCAGGGCTAAGTTGTTGAAGAGATGTTGAATTGAATGTCGAGATTTTATTGACCGTGCACAAGGTCCGCTCTTAATGAGCTGGATTCTCGAGAAGCTGCACACTAAATTGCAAACCTTGTGGTGGTGCTGTGAAGATAAGAGGATGGGGAAGGAAAAGCCATGTGCTGAAACAGCGTGTAACGGAAATGGATTTGATGATTTAAACACTTGAGCTAACTATCAAGCAGACTTCAAGCCACTGAACTTCCTGTTGAGCAATTTAACTCACAGTCCTGGAATTGTGGTCAGAATGTTGATCAAAAGGTGAAGCTGTTGGGATGTTTTCGGGCTGGACGAGTGCTACACCAGACATAATCGCCTCAGTGGCTCTCCTCCTTTGTATTTATTGCATTAAAAAATTATTTCTCTTGTTTTCAAATCTTCCATGGCTTTGTGCCATCCCCTCCAAACAATCTCTGCACCTTCTCCACGTCTATAACCGTCCACTATCTCTGCACCTTCTCCAAGCCTATAACCTTCTATACTCGACTATACTCCTACACTCCCCACACATACACGACTGCGTGGCAAAATTCGGCTCCAACTCCATCTGCAAGTTAGCTGATGACACGGTCGTAGGTGATCGGATCTCGAACAACGATGAGTCAGAATACAGGAGGGAGATAGAGAACCTTGTGGTGTAACGACAAATCTTGGTCCACCCACGTCGACCAAGAAAGCACAATACCTCTTCAGGAAACGAAGGGAATTCGGCATGTCCACGTTGATTCTTACCAATTGTTACAGGTGCACCATAGAAAGCATCCTATCTGGCTGCTTCACAGCTTGGTATGGCAGCTGCTCGGCCCAAGACCGTACGAAACTACAGAGTCGTGAACATGGCCAGTCCATCACGTGAACCCGCCTCCCATCCATTGACTCTGTCTATACCTCCCGCTGCCTTGGGAAAGCGGGCAGCATAATCAAAGACTCCTCCCTCCAAGGTTATTCTCTCTTCCAACCTCTTCCATCGGGCAAGAGATATAAAAGTTTGAGAACACCCACTAACAGATTCTAAAACAGCTTCTTCCCCGCTGATACCAGACTCCTGAATGACCCTCTTATGAACTGAACTGATCTCTGTACACTTCTTCTCTACTGAGTAGTAAGTACTACACTCCATATGCTTCACCCGATACCTGTGCCTATGTATTTACATTGTGTATTTATGTATGTCCTATGTTTTTTCATGCATGGAACAATCTGTCTGGACTGTACTCAGAACAATACTTTTCACTGTACCTCCGTACACGAGACAATAAATCAAATCAAATTAATCAATTAATTCTACTATCTCTGCACCTTCTCCAGGCCTGTAACCTTCCACTAGCTCTGCATCTTCTCAAGTTCCAACCTATTGTCTGACTCTAATTTTCTTGGCTCCGCCTTTCCCAGTTGTCCTTTCAGCTGTGGTGGCTTTAAAGTCTGGATTCTTCTTCTGAAACTCCTCCGCTGCTGTCCCTTTAAGATGTTTTATTCACCTTTCCTAATATCTTTGCGTCAGTGTCAAATTTGGCTTAATTAAGACACCGTTGAAGCACTTTGTGATATTTTGTTTCGTGAAGGGTGCAATATAAATACAAGTTATTGCCGTAAGGGCTGAAGAGCAGTGTTTAATAGAGACTCTAACTTTAATAACGAGGATGCTGAAAATGTGATGACCAAGTGCTGAGAATAAAGCAACCTATTGGCGTCTAGAAACATAGTAAGGTTTTGGGTGTGGACCCTTTACCCAGAACTTTGATTCAGGACTCTGGTTTTGGGGAGTTAGATAGAGTGTAGAAAGTTTAAAGAGTGACCTCACAGCAAAGTCTGATCAACCGTTATTCTGGCGGGACATTGAACAGTAATTCTGAATGGGAGCTTTGTGAAATTTCTCCCACTGCAGCCTCCACACAATGCTCTGGCTGGAACCCAGCAAAGCTGCTGAGTTCCGGAATTAAATTGTGCCGTGTGATAGTTTACCTGTCATTCTGGTTAGCACTCGCGCCCCTTGAGATTATGGCTCTAAGTCCCAATGCAGAGATTTGAGCATGTAATTCAGGCAGGCATTCCCATTGCAACAGAGGTATCCCCCATTTAAAGCATGTAAATAATAGCACATTTTTGTTTCAATGCGGTTCATAAATTAGGGGAGTTTGTTAATGGCATTATCTCCATTTTTGTTTTAGCGCAGATATAATCTTTATTAATGTCACAAGTAGACTTATATTAACAGTGCAATGAGGTTACTGTGAAAATCTCCTAGTCGCCACACTCCGGCGCCTGTTCGGGTACACAGAGGGAGAATTCAGAATGTCCAGTTCACCTAACAAGCACGTCTTTCAGGACTTGTGGGAGGAAACCGGAGCACCTGGAGGGAACCCACGCAGACACGGGGAGAACGTGCAGATCTGCACAGACAGTGACCCAAGTCGGGATCGCACCCATGCCCCTGGCGCTGAGAAGCAGCAGTGCTAAGCGCTCAGCATGATCAATATTTTTACAAACAAACTGCTGCTTCTCTCACTGCTTTCCCCCTCGCCTCTTCTCCTCCCCACCACCCAACTCTCCCGCCTGTCACAGCCCCCCCCCCCCCACTCGATGCCTCCCTCCCTGATCCCTTCCCCCGCTCCCTCCCTGACCTCCCCACTGAGTGAGGGCTGGGGGAAGGGGCGGTGAGAGGGATGGAGTGAACTAGGAAGCAAGAGTGTTGACGAGTGGCCAGTGGGTGGGGGATGGTGGGGAGGGGGGGGGGGGGGGGCAGAGGCATGTCAGGGAAGGAGGTGGTGGTCAGGGGCGGAAGAGGCAAGCAAGAGGCGGAGTATTAAGAGTTCATAAGAGGATTTTTGGGCCAGTTAGGTTCAAGGCAACCAAAACGTTTTTGATTTAAGAGATCAGGAATGTCTGCCACCCATATTACATAGTTTATTTTGGGAAAATGTTTTAATTTTGCATGCCATTATTTTAAGATTGCTTTAGGAGCCCTAAACGAGGGATGGCTATCCTGAGGAGTGCTGCACTGTTGTAGATGTGTTCAGTTTGGAATTATGGAGACAGCAGTACTGCCCAATCTAATGGAACATATTAACAGGAGGGAAACAATTCAGCCACTCCAGCTTGTTTACATTATCAACCAGATCATGGCTGACCTGATCTGCATTTTATCTACAATCCTTAATAGAACCCCTGCATATTTCCTTCCATAAAGAACATTAGTGAACCAGGTAGGTTTGATGACAATTAATAGCTTGATGGCGCCATTACTGAAACTAGCATTCCTCGGTAGCACAGTGGTCAGATTTTATAACTCAAATTTAAGTTCCATTAGGTCCCCCCACCTGTCCCAAATCTAGGCCATCTAGTGGAATGCTGATCATTCCTTGTGTCCAGGACCTTCTGTTCTGTATTTTCCATTCCAACCAATGTAGTGTTCTTCACGCACTAAACGAGGGTAGGAAATCCAACTCATCTTTCGATATTCCAGAACCGTGCGATGCTATTGAGTGGAATGTGGACCTGATATTTGTGTCATGGACAGGGGAATTTGAGACACTAATTTAAGAGCAGCACACAAGTGGATTGAACAGATTGCAGGAAGCTTGCTTGTTCTCTGTGCCTGGCTTTAGCTGGTTGAAATTAAACATTGGCAGGGTTCCTGAGCCTAGGTTGGCCTTTCACTGAAGGGCAGCTGAAGGCCACTCAGATCCTTGAACCTAGTCCACCATTTAGTTTAATTTGATTATGGTTGCTCTGTATTGTAGCTCTATCTTGGTTCCGCATCCCTAAGAAATTTGTAAATCTGTTTTGAAATTTTCAGTTGACCCCACCTCGGCCTCAAGTATTCCATGGAAGATGGCGCCAGATTGCCACCAAAAATGCTTCCTGACATCACCGTGGAAAAGCTTGGCACTACTAAGGTTGTGCCCCTTGCTCTAGACTCTGTCCACCAGAGGAAATAAATTCTCTCTATCCTATCAAATCCTTCAATTACCTCCATTTGATCACTCCATAATCTCCCATACTCAAGGGAGTGCAAAACTGGTCTATGCAACCTATCCTGATGATTTAGTTCTTTGTGCCTTGGAGTGAATGTCTGCTGCTTCTTCAGGGCTAATTTATCCAGATGCCAACCTGTGATCAAGTTCCCTGGACTTGTGTTAGGTAGAGCTTGTGCACTTGATGTTGGGAAACTCCAACTTGGTGGCTTGTTTCTTTTGCATGATCAGACGCTAACCTGACCCAAAAAAAACCTCTTCTGTAATAAAAAGGAAAAAAGTAACCCGTGCATATTTACATAACACTTTTCAACCACCTTGAGATGTCAAAGCAATTCATGTCTTTTTTTTGAAGCATAGTTCTCGTGTAGGAAACACAGCAGACCATTTTCACACAGCAAGCTCCCACAAACAGCAATATGATGATCAGATATTAATAGATTAATTAAGCATCCTGTTCATAACGAGTAATCGTGCCCACACAAACCTCAGCTAATTGTGGGGTGCGCTGGATTAAGGTGAATGAGTTGAAGTCTGGTTGTGCCTGCGCTGGCAGTTGTCTGGATTTGTCACAGAAGCACGGTTTGTCTGGAATGTTAGGTTTCTGTTTTCTATTTTGACTGATCAGAAATTCGCAGAGGCTGGAAACTGGTCTGGGCTAAAACGGTTTGTTAAACCCTGGCTAGATAAACGGTTTCAGAGTAAAGAAACACAATGTAAAGAAATTGTAGTGGGCAGATTGTTACGAACACGGATAATTAGACTTGCAAATACTTTTGTACTTCTACACAAAATATGACGAAGTGCTACACCAGTGATACCACAATTTTCAGTGTTTGACATTCCACCCCCCCTCTAGTCTGCACAGAAAAAGACCTGCATTTATGTGGCCCGTCTTCATAATTTCAGCTGTTTCAAGTGCTTCACAACTGATGAAACTTTTGAAATGTAGTCCCTGTTGTAATAGAGACTATTGTTGCATGCATTAACATTTGAAAGCTGGAGAGGAACTGATAGCTGCAAGAAAGCTTTGACAAGCTAGAGAACACATGTTCCCCTTCTCCCCCCCCCCCCCCCCCCCCCCCCCCTCATTGTGGCTAAAGACTCTACCCTATTCTGAACTCTGCTTTTAAAGCTGGAGCTAGTACTTGTATAGCACCTGAAATGAGGCGAGGTGAAATGGGCAGCCAGCAGTGATAGACAAACTGAGAAAACTTGACTGAAGGCAGGGGGAGGCGTTGCAGGAGAGGTTAGTGAGCGATTTTGGAGAGTAGGCCGACAATAGCTGAAGATTCAGACTGTGTGCTGCAGAAGGGAGGAATAGTGAGGGAAGTGCAGAGAGTCCTTCAGAAAGAATGCTTGATTTGATTTGATTTTGTTTATTGTCACATGTACCGAAATACAATGAAAAGTATTTTTCTGCGGCCAAGGGAATATACACAGTACATACGTAGTAGACAAAAAGAATAATCAACAGAGTACATTGACAAACATTGACAAATAGTGCGGAACAAGGGCCCAAATAAAGCAAATTAATGAGCAAGAGCAGCACAGGGCGTCGTGAATAGTGTTCTTACAGGGAACAGATCAGTCTGAGGGAGAGTCGTTGAGGAGTCTAGTAGCTGTGGGGAAGAAGCTCCCTATGGCTGGATGTGCGAATCTTCAGACTTCTGTACCTTCTGCCTGATGGAAGGGTCTGGAAGAGGGCAAAGCCTGGGTGGGAGGGGTCTCTGATAATGCTGTCTGCCTTCCTGAGGCAGAGGAAGGTGTAGACAGAATCGATCTGGGGGTGGCAAGCTTGTGTGATGCGTTGGGCTGAGTTCACCACACTGCAGTTTCTTGCGATCTTGGACCGAGCAGTTGCCATACCAGGCTGTAATGCAGCCGGATAGGATGCTCTCTATGGCACATCTGTAGAAGTTTGTGAGAATCGATGAAGACATGCCGAATTTCTTTAGCTTCCGTATGGGAGAGAGACGACATTACGAGGCAGCGGGGATGTAGGGGGAAGGAGGAGCTCCCTGCCCCATGCAATTTCTCATTTCCCAAATGTTGGGGGCCAGGCCAGACAGGGCACACAGTACAGCACAACATGAAGCTTTACAGCTTCTGCTTGCTACAGCCCCGGAGAATCTGCTCAATCGGAGTAAGCTATCTGTGACACACATTCACTGCAGAACCCTCCAGCTTCTGTCAATTTAGAAGAAAGGGGGATGTGTTTTCTGTCTAGAAGAAAGTGGGCATGTTTTCAGTCAGAAAGACTGCAGTCAGTTTGAGCAGTTTGTAAATAGCTACTGAGTTTGATTGGGATGTACACTCTTCATAAATAGCCACCATCACCCATCCTTTCATCAGAGGGGAAAATGATTGGAAGCTCCTCACTGCAGTTCCCGAGATGTGGGGTTATAATGCAAGGCTATACTGGCTTCCAGGCATGTATAGCCTTTTCCCCTTCAAAAAGAAAATACTATTTAAGGGAAGAGCTAGGATAAACACACAAAGGAGAAAGGATTAGAACGATATGTAGTAATAATAACCGTTTATTGTTACAAGTATGAAGTTACTAGTCGCCACATTCCGGCGCCTGTTCAGTTAGTGGGGTGAGATGAAAATGGATGGGAAGAAATGTGGAATGTAAAGACTCACATGGACTAGAGGGGTGGAATGGCCTCTCTACATAGTATTTATTTGCGATTTTTCCAAATCAATTTTCAAGTTGAAATAGAAAGGGATAAAAACACAATTGCTCTCAAGTTGAAATATTCAGGCACTAGATTCACCCACTAGATTGTGAACACCTCTGAATTTGTGGATCAGTTAAACTTTCCTGTATCAATAGTTTGTAATAGAGTTCCACTTTATACATTTTCATACTTTTTGTGTGAAGAATTTTTCAAAACTTCAACGTTGATATTTTGTTAAATTAGTCATCTGGCACGGTAGCACAGTGGTTAGCACAGTTGCTTCACAGCTCTAGGGTCCCAGGTTCGATTCCTGGCTTGGGTCGCTCTGTGTGGAATCTGCACGTTCTCCCCATGTCTGCGTGAGTTTCCTCCGGGTGCTCTGGTTTCCTCCCACAAGTTCCGAAAGACGTGCTTGTTAGGTGAATTGGACATTCTGAATTCTCCCTCTGTGTACCCGAACAGGTGCCGGAATGTGGCGACTAGGGGATTTTCACAGTAACTTCATTGCAGTGTTAATGTAAGCCTACTTGTGACAATAAAGATTATTATTATTAACAATAATCTCTAGTAACTGCTTCACAACCATTTCACTGGTGGGCCAACAGTGCCACTCTTCAGTTTCTGTACAAAATACTTGTTTTTTTTTACATAGAATTTACAGTGCAGAAGGAGGCCATTCGGCCCATCGAGTCTGCACCGGCTCCTGGAAAGAGCACCCTACCCAAGGTTAACACCTCCACCCTATCCCATAACCCAGTAACCCCACCCAACACTAAGGGCAATTTTGGACACTAAGGGCAATTTATCATGGCCAATCCACCTAACCTGCACATCTTTGGACTGTGGGAGGAAACCGGAGCACCCGGAGGAAACCCATGCAGACACTGGGAGGAAGTGCAGACTCCGCACAGACAGTGACCCAAGCCGGAATCGAACCTGGGACCCTGGAGCTGTGAAGCGATTGTGCTATCCACAATGCTACCATACTGCCCCTAGAGGTTTGTATCCTCTAATCCAGGGGTGGGCAAACTTTTCCGTGCAAGGGCCACATTCAGAAATTCACAATTTTAAAGGGCCGCATAGTATATTAAGTAAAATAATTACTTCACCCGGTTATGATTCTGGGCGCCTCATATAGAACATAGAACATAGAACAGTACAGCACAGAACAGGCCCTTCGGCCCTCGATGTTGTGCCGAGCAATGATCACCCTACTCAAGTCAACGTATCCACCCTATACCAGTAAGTAACCCAACAGCCCCCCCCATTAACCTTAAAAAAAAATTTTTTTTTTTTTAATGACTTGGTGGGCCGCATAAAGACCTTCGGCGGGCCGCATGCGGCCCGCGGGCCATAGTTTGCCCACCCCTGCTCTAATCCCTCATTACGTTGCAAACTTGTTTCATATATCATTGAGTGGCTCTAGGCTTACAATGATTATTCTCTCAACACAAATATGCCAAAAGCGAGCCATTTGATGTTTGTGGTCATTTTTATTCTCTTGCTTGCTTTCTGGACATTCTCAACTTTTGCTTTTGTAAATTTCCTGGCAACTGTTGCCCTTGAATTGCTAACTTTTTGAGTTTCACGTTTGTTTTGATTATTGTCCTCATTCATGGAATCCTTTTCCTTGCTTCGCCCTTGACTGAGTTGTATCCTTTCCGTCTCCTTTCTAGGTAGTCCTAATCGCTGATCTAAAGTTTTATTTACCTTCCATTTAATCTTGACACGAAACCTAATATCACAGTCACCAGTTTCCAAATCTGCTACTTGTTAGGCAGCTTACTTGGCTTGCTCTGTGCCTGAGTCAGATCAAGTGAGCATTTTGTCCTTAATGGTGCAGCAACATCATGCCTGAGAAAACAATCATGGAAAGAAATGCAGGAAATAAATCCTGTCGGTCTCACCAGAAGCATTTTTCCCATCCCAGACTATTTTAGGGAACTAAAATCTACGGCCATAAAACAATATTTTACGATACCTTTCGCAATTTGGGCTTTATTTTACACTGTAGAATGGGGCCAATCTTTGGCAATTCTCCAGTTGAGACGAGAAGGATTATATATCAGGATTATGCACTGTTGGAGGTGCCATTTTTCAGAGGTGGCTTTAAAATTGAGGTCCTGTTTGTGTGCTCCAGTAGATGCAAAGGATTCTGTGTATGTTTGTGAGGAGGTCAGGGAAGTTCTCCCTCTGTCTTGGCCTTATTTATCCTTCCACCGGCATCACTGAAATAGATTTTCATTATCATGTTGCACAAACCGGCACAGGCAGAAAAAACTCTGCCGCAGGAGACTCAATGTGGCTGGACTCAAAGACGCTGAGAAGAAAGAGCTGCTCAGTCAGTGCCTGGCACCTAACCTGGCAAAGACCAATGGGCCGGTGCCGCAGAATGCACACAGCGCCGGGTCCGCCTTAAAAGCCACCATAGTCAGCACCTGCGAGGACACACTTGGGCTCTCGAGCAGGAAACACCAAGACTGGTTCGACACGAACGATCAGGAGATCCAGGACCTCCTTGACCGCAAATACAAGGCGTTTATGAACTGGCAGCTCCATCAAGACTGGAGTGAGAGGAAACAAGCCTACAGGCAACTGGAGGCTGAGGTATAACACACAACGCGCAGAACAGATGGCGGGTGGAAGGAGTACAGGAGACTCAGCAACTTGCCAACAACCACAATATGTGCGGCTTCTGTGCAACTAAAACCATCTATGGTCCAACTACCCAGGGACCCACCCCGTTGAGAGTCGAAAACGGAGAGGAGCTCAAAGACAGAGAAGCAGCCAACACTCGCTGGAGAGAGCACTTCGAGGACCTCCTCAACCAAGACATAACCTTCGACGCAAGTGCCCTTGACACCATCCTGCAACACGCTACCCGCCACCATCTCAGCGCAACCCCAGCCTGCCGCAAGATCGAAAAAGCCATCCGACAGCTGGAAAACAAGGCCTCTGGCACAGATGGAATCCCCGCAATAGGATTAAAATACGGCAGGGGGCACTTTTGACAAGAATCCATAACCTCATTACCTTGTCTGGAAGGACAAGAGCATGCTGGGTGATCTTGGAGGCGTCTTCATTGTGATCATCTTCAAGAAAGCAGATGGGTCAGACTTCCAGATATTGCAAAGAAATTTCCCTACTCGGCCTCAGGAAAGGTCAACATGAGAATCCTCCTCAAATGCCTCCTCCCAGTGGCTGAAGAGCGACTGCCTGAGTCTCAGTGCGGCTTCCGGCCATTAAGAGACTCAATGGACGTAATCATCAGCTTGCGACAAATCCAGGAAAAGTGCACGAAGCAGCATCAACCTCTGTACATGATCTTCAATCTCGTGGAGACCTTCGACTCTGTCAACTGTGAAGGCCTGTGGGATACCCTCCTCAAATTCGGCTGCCCGCAGAAATTCATCACCATTCCCCACCTGCGCCACGATGGCATGCAAGCCGTGATCCTCCCCAGTGGAGCCACCACAGAACCAATATGTCTGCAAACTGGGGTCAAACAGGGCTGCGTCATCGCACCAACGCTCTTCTCCATCTTCCTCACAGCAACACTCCACCCCTTCATCCTGAAGCTCCTCGTTGGAATGGAGCTAACCTACCGGACAAGCCGGAAACTGTTCAACCGACAATGCTCCAGGCCAGAACCAAGACCACTCCAACCTCTTATTGTGCTGCAGTGTGCAAGCGACGCCTATGTGTGCATACACTCAGGCCAAACTACAGACCATTGCCGACACATTCACCGAGGCATATGAGAGAATGAAATGAAATGAATGAAAAAATGAAAATCGCTTATTGTCACAAGTAGGCTTCAAATGAAGTTACTGTGAAAGGCCCCTAGTCGCCACATTCCGGCGCCTGTTCGGGAAGACTGGTACGGGAATTGAACCGTGCTGCCGGCCTGCCTTGGTCTGCTTCAAAAGCCAGCGATTTAGCCGTGTGCTAAACCAGAATGGGCCTCAGACTAAACATCTGGAGAACAAGGGTTCTCTACCAGCCTGCTCCTGTGCTCCTGCCAGACAGAACTGCCCCCCCCCCCCCCCCCCACCCCAACCACCAATGGCCAGAGGATCACTGTGGATCATTTCCCATACTCTGGAGACTCCTCATGCCGCGAGCAGACATTGACGATGAAATCCGGCATCGACCCCAATGCGCCAGTGCAGTCTTTGGACTCCTGAGGATTGATGTTCGAAGACCAAGACCTCAAACCCAGCACCAAGCTCATAGTCTACAGAGCAGCTATGGTCCCTGTATGCATCAGAAACATGGACAACGTATAGCAGACTCCTCAAATTGTTGGACAGGTATCACCAATGTTGCCTCTGCAAAATCCTGCAAATCTACTGGCAGGATAGGCCGGGCAGGATAGGTGTGCCAATGTGCGTGTCCTCCCAGGCCAATATGCCCATTATCGAGGTACTGGTCAGAAGCTCTTGAAACAAATGCTCTACTCCGAGCTCCATAGTGAAAAGCGATCACTAGGACAGCAGAGGAAACGCTACAAGGACACTCTGAAAGGCCCCTTAAATAAATGCAACATCTCTATTGACAAATGGGAATCGCTAACCTTGGAACACAAACTGGAGAAGAAGTATCCACAAAGGTGCCAATCACCCCGAGAGTCACCGTGTGGAGCAGCTGGAGGCCAAGCGTAAACAGAGGAAAGAGCACGCAGAATCCTGAGCGTTCCACCCACCTCATCAAACACCACTTGCCAAACCGGTGGCAGAGTCGGCGGATCCAGGATTGGGCTATTCAAAGAACAAAGAAAATTACAGCACAGGAACAGGCCCTTCGGCCCTCCCAGCCTGTGCTAATCCAGATCCTTTATCTAAACCTGTCCCCATATTTTCCAATGATCTACTTCTCTCTGTTCTCCACCCGTTCATATATCTGTCCAGATGCATCTTAAATGATGCTATCGTGCCCGCCTCTACCACCTCCGCTGGCAAAGCGTTCCAGGCACCCACCACCCTCTGCGTAAAAAGACCTTCCACGCACATCTCCCTTAAACTTTCCCCCTCTCACCTTGAAATCGTGACCCCTTGTAATTGACACCCCCACTCTTTGGAAAAAGCTTGTTGCTATCCACCCTGTCCATACCTCTCATAATTTTGTAGACCTCAATCAGGTCCCCCCTCAACCTCCGTCTTTCCAACGAAAACAATCCTAATCTATTCAACCTTTCTTCATAGCTAGCACCCTCCATACCAGGCAACATCCTGGTGAACCTCCTCTGCACCCTCTCTAAAGCATCCACATCCTTCTGGTAATGTGGCAACCAGAACTGCACGCAGTATTCCAAATGTGGCCTAACCAAAGTTCTATACAACTGTAACATGACCTGCCGACTCTTGTACTCAATACCCTGTCCGATGAAGGCAAGCATGCTGTATGTCTTCAGTCACTGCAGAACCCACCTCCCCGGAGTGGAAGAAAGTCATCCTCAACACTTGAGGGACTGCCTAAGAGGAAGAGGAGGAGAGCCTTCTGTGGGAGATTGTGTGCAAATTGGCTACCATTTTTCATACATTACAACAGTGATTACACTTGAAATTGGCTGAGAAGCACTTTGGGGCATTGTGAAAGGTGCTACATAAATGCAAGCCTTTGTTTGGAGCATTTTTTTCATATCTTTGAGCTTTAATACTGCCATTATGATACTGTTAATGCAATCCTTTCCTCCTCCCCTAACTCCTCTGAAAGGAATATTTACTTGTGAATCCTCACCCATTTGCAGTTTTCAGTTTTAAATACAATATTTTGATCTGTTCCCCAGAATTACTTGTTCTATATATACATATACTCTTTAAACAAAGAAATAACTTGTAGTTATACAGCGTCTTTCTCACTTTTTTTGGCTATGGTACCTTCCTGGCACCTTGTAGCATTCCCTCAGCCAAGGCTATGTGCTCAAATCTCTGGACTGGCACTGGAATCCACAACCTTCTTATTCTAAAGAAACTACCAATGAATCAATGTTGACTCCTTCGGATTCTCTTGGTTTCACATTCTTTGACAACCCACCTCCTGGTTTCCCGTTAACTATATTGTCCTGTTAACCGTTCCATCTTCTTAATCACTCCAAATCCAAAGCTGACTTTACTTAATTTATCTACTCTGTTCCCTTCCCTTCCTCCACCCCTATTAATTTAAGCCCTCACCCTAGTGATCTTCCCTATGAGGATGTTGATTAACTAATGGGCCATGGGAAAATAAGTTTAAAATGTAAATGGTAGAGAAGCCGTGGCAGAGGCTTACAGTGATATACTTCACAACAAAGATACATTCCCTTGGGAAAGACTCTATGAGAAGGATGCGTCACCAGTGGCTAACTGAGGAAGTTATGGATGATATCAAATTGAAAGGAAAGATGTACAATGCTGGAAAGATTAGTGATAGCCCAGAGGGTTGGGAAAAAATTATAATCTAGCATAGGATGGCCAAAAAAAGGAGTTTAGAATTGGAGTACGAGAGAGAACAAGCAAAATAAAGACAATAAAAGCTTTGACAAATATATAAAAAGGAAGAGAGTAGCTAAAATAAGCATTGGTCCCTTAGGGAGAAAGACTGGGGATTTAATAATGGGAAAACAAAGAAATGACAGAATTTGAATTATTGAAGTATTTTGTCCGCGTTTACAGTGGAAGACCCAAAGCATTCCAGAAATATTAGAAAGGCACAGGGCAAAAGAGAGTGAGGAAACAGTCTTGATCACTAGAGGAGAAATTGAGGAAAACTCATGAGACTCTTTTTAAAAAAAAATAATGCATTCATGGGGCGTTGCTAGGTGGGCCAGTGTTCATTGCCTATCCCTAGTTGCCCTTGCTAGGCTATTTCAGAGGGCATTTTAACAGTCAACTACCGCAGGATAGGCGTGCCAATGTAAGTGTCCTCCCCAGTGCATCTGGAGTCACATGTCGGCCAGCCTAGGTGAGGATGGCAGATTTCCTGCCTAAAGGACATTAGTGAACCACTTGTGTTTTTATGACAATTGACAATGGTCTCATGGTCATCACTAGATTTTTAATTCCAGATTTTTATTGAATTCATATTTCACAATCTGCCATGATGGGATTCAAACCCGGTCCCCAGAGCATTACCCGAGGTCTCAGGCTTACTCCTGCAATGGCAATATCACTGCGTTACTGACTCCCCCAAAAGGACTAAAGGCTGACAAGTCCCCTACGCTTGATGACCTGCATCCTGGGGTCTTTTGGCTGCAGAGATGATTGATGTGTTGGTTGTAGACACTGATCTCATCAAGCACAGGAAACGAGCATACATGCAGCATCTAAATAAACCTCTGTCTCTGCTGGAGGGAGGGGTCGGTGCCTAGGATATGCGTGATGTGTAAAGCTTATGACACTATACAAGAACAAGGGTACCTATAGTGATTGCAACAGTTGTTGAGCCATCTCCCTGCTGAGCCTTGTGGGAAATAAGTTGCCCATGTTGCCTTCGTCAGACTGTAGACCTTGCCTGAACCTCTACCTCTATAATCCCAGTGATTTCAGAACTGGAAGATCAGAAACTGCAGGAGAAATGCCATGTGGGCGGCAGGGTAGCACAGTGGTTAGCACTGTTGCTTCACAGCACCAGATTCCCGGCATGGATCGCTGTCAGTGCAGAGTATGCACGTTCTCGCCATGTCTGCGTGGGTTTCCTCCGGGTGCTCCGGTTTCCTCCCACAAGTCCCGAAAGACGTGCTGTTAGGTGAATTGAACATTCTGAATTCTTCCTCTGTGTACCCGAACAGCTGCCGGAATGTGGCACCTAGGGGCTTTTCACAGTAACTTCATTGCAGTGTTAATGTAAGCCTACTTGTGACAATAAAGATTATTATTATTATGAATAAAAGAGACCACTATATATCGCTTTCATCGATCTCACTAAGGCATTAGACCGTATGAGCAGAGGTGTTTTTAATAAAAAATTGCTGGAGCAACGTGATGTGCAAGGTCAGCAATCGTAGAACAACATCAAAACTCTTTGAGATCTGCAGTGTTGCCTAACGGTTGTGTTTTGGCACTGACACTCTTTGGCATAGTCTTCTCTTTGCTTTTGACATGGACCTTCAGGTCATCTACCAGAACTAGCGGAAAGCTGTTCAGCCTTGCTCGCCTGATCTCCAAGGCAAAGCTGCGTCATGCCGTCATCATAGAGTTACTCTATGTTGGAGATGTCACACTAATGTTCATATTGAGGAACACCTTTAGCAGAAAGTGAACCGAGTTTGGTTTGACCATCAGGAAGAGGCACGTGTTATGGTCAAGAATTTTTGCCGTATCCCCCCCCCCCCCCCCGCAGCATTGAGAGTTTGATGGTGGAGGTTGTGGATAACTGCACATATCTCGGCTGCACAATCACTGGCAATCTGTCACTTGATACTGAAACCAATGTGCTGCATTGCAAAAGCTGCAACTGTTTGGTCCAAACTGAATAAGACCATGTGGAGCAACAGTAACCTGACAGAAAAACAGACTGTGAATCTAACAAATGGTTGTTCCGGTAGAAAGTTGTGAGATGTGGACAATATCTGCTCGGCCAGGGTTTTTTAAACTGCAGGTTGCAACTTGTGGGCAAGTTTCGGAAAGGTTGCGGAGTGATCAGTCACAGCATTCCCAAGAGTGGGAAAAGCTGAGAGCACTAACCGCGCCCGGCTTTTAAATTGAGAGCACCAACCGCGACCGGCTTTTAAATGTGAACAATGCAGTCTCCCGCCGGTAGCGGCGGCAGAAAGCAGGTCACGCGGCCGGCATGTACACTGACGTCATGCTGTGATTTTTGGCGTGAAATCCTGGAGGAGAGATTCCTCCATTTTCTAGCTGCGCGCAAGAAAGGCAACAGGACTGTGAATAACAAGATTATCATAGATCATAGAATTTACAGTGCAGAAGGAGGCCATTCGGCCCATCGAGTCGGCACCAGCTCTTGGAAAGAGCACCCTACCCAAGGTCAACACCTCCACCCTATCCGCATAACCCAGTAACCCCACCCAACACTAAGGGCAATTTATCATGGCCAATCCACCTAACCTGCACATCTTTGGACTGTGGGAGGAAACCGGAGCACCCGGAGGAAACCCACGCACACACGGGAAGGATGTGCAGACTCCGCACAGACAGTTACCCAAGCTGGAATTGAACCTGGGACCCTGGAGCTGTGAAGCAATTGTGCTATCCACAATGCTACCGTGCTGGATCATTTTATTATAAGGAAGAGAGGACCAGAGACACAAACATGCCCGGATCTCACAACTGAATCTGCTGCAGAGAGCTGATCAGGAGAGTCCTTGGCAGGACAAAGCAGTGCTGGTGTGAGCTGTATCCAGAGCTCCAGGGCCCACTAAGAAGAAAGTGAAACAAAGCAGAATAATGACTATTTCTTGAGGTATAGCTTTATTATAGAAACATATAAAATTATGAAGGGAATAGATAGGATAGATGCGGGCAGGTTGTTTCTACTGGCGGGTGAAAGCAGAACTAGGGGGCATAGCCTCAAAATAAGGGGAAGTAGATTTAGGACTGAGTTTAGGAGGAACTTCTTCACCCAAAGGGTTGTGAATCTATGGAATTCCTTGCCCAGTGAAGCAGTTGGGGTTCCTTCATTAAATGTTTTTAAGATAAAGATAGTTTTTTGAAGGATTAAGGGTTATGGTGTTCGGGCCGGAAAGTGGAGCTGAGTCCACAAAAGATCAGGCATGATCTCATTGAATGGCGGAGCAGGCTAGAGGGGCCAGATGGCCGACTCCTGCTCCTAGTTCTTATGTTCTTAATTGTGCCAATGCAAATCAGGATGCAAAGCCCATGTGTGTTGTATGCAGGCATGTACCGGCAAATAAAAGTTCAAAACTCTCAAGATTTCAAAGGCATTTGGGCAGCACGGTGGCACAGTGGTTAGCATTGCTGCCTACGGTGCTGAGGACCCGGGTTTGAATCCCGGCCCTGGGTCACTGTCCGTGTGGAGTTTGCACATTCTCCCCGTGTCTGCGTCCACAACCCAAAGATGTGCAGGATAGGTAGATTGGCCACTCTAAATTGCCCCTTAATTGGGTACTCGAAATTAAAAAAAAAAAAGATTTCAAAGGCATTTGAAGACCATGCATGGCGAGTTCGAGGACAAGCCCCTTGATTTTGTTTCAAAGGATGCAGCGAGAACTTAAATCATCAGTTGAAGACCTTAGCAGAAATGTAACATTGAATGACAAAACAAGGCTGGCCAGCATGGGTCGCGAAGGTCGGCCAGTTGGTAAAAGTGGGGGGGGGGGGAAAAAGTTTGAAAAACACTGAACTAGGCAGCAGAAAAGGCGGAACAATTTCCACCCTTGCTGTCTTGGAAAGCTCAGCTGGCCAAGGAGAGGGGCCAGACAAAAGAGTGGCCAGTGAATTGTGCACCTACTCAGCCCAATGTCTTTCTCTGCAGTATATATGGCAGAGCTCAGAGTGGCTCCTGAGCCACATCAGGCGATGCTTAACACAAGAGTTGACCACCACGGCATGAATCATTGTCTTGTGTCTTATTAGCAAGAGGCAGTATGGTTTTGTGAAGGGGAGGTTGTATCTCATTAACTTGATCAAGTTTTTTGAGCAAGTGATGGAAATTATTGATGAGGGTAGGGCAGTGGATGTTATCCACAGACTTCAGTAAAGCCTTTGACAAGGTCCTTCATGGCAGATTAGTACCAAAGGTGAAGTCACACGTGATCAGACGCGAGCTGGCAAGGTGGATACAGAACTGGCTCGGTCACAAGACCGAGGGTAGCAGTGGAAGGATGCTTTTTGGAATGGACTAGTGGTGTTCCACAGGAATCAGTGCTGGGACCTTTGTTGTTTGTAGTATATATAAATGGTTTGGAGGAAAATATAACTGGTCTGATTAATAAGTTTACAGACGACACAAAGGTTGGTGGAATAGCTAATAGTGATGAGGATTGTTAGAGGATACAGCAGGATATAGATCGATTGGAGACTTGGGTGGAAAATGTCAGATGGAGTTTAATCTGGACAAATGTAAGGTAATGCATTTTGGCACGTTTAATACAGGTGGGAAGTATACAGTAATTGGCAGACCCCTTCGGAGTATTGACAGGCAGAGAGATCTGGGCGGACAGATCCGCAGAAAGTGGCAACGTAGGTGGAAAAGGTAGTCAAGAAGGCATATGGTATGCATGCCTTCATCTGCCGGGCATTGAGCTTAAAAATTGGCAAGTCATGGTGCAGCTGCACTGAACCTTAGTTAGGCCATACTTGGAATATAGCCTTCAATTCTGGTCGCCACACTACCAGAAGGATGTGGAGGCTTTGAAGAGGGTACAGAAGAGGTTTACCAGGATGTTGCCTGGTATACATAAATCCATACGTAGGAGCAGGAGAAGGCCTTTTGGCCCTTCGAGCCTGCTCTGCCATTCAACACGATCATGGCTGATCATCCAACTCAAAAGCCCGATCCTGCTTTCTCCCCATTGCCTTTGATCCCATTCTCCCCAAGTGCGATATCCATCCGCCTCTCGAATATATTCAAAGTTTTAGCATCAACTACTTTCTGTGGTAATGAATTCCACAGGCTCACCACCGTGTGAAGAAATGTCTCCTTATCTCTGTCTGAAATTGTTTACCCTGAATCTTCAGGCTGTGACCCCTGGTTCTGGACACACCAATCATCGGGAACCTGTTCCCTGCATCTACCCTGTCTAGTCCTGTTAGAATTTTATGAGTCTCTATGAGATCCCCCCCTCATTCTTCTGAACTCCAGCGAGAACAATCCCAACCTAGTTGGGAACAATCCCAATCTCCTCGTATGACAGTCCCGCCATCCCTGGAATCCGTCTGGTAAACCTTCGCTGCACTCCCTCGGGAGCAAGAACATCCTTCCTCACAGAAGGCGACCAAAACTGCACACAATACTCCAGGTGTGGCCTCACCAAGACCCTGTACAATTGTAGCAACACATCTCTGCTTCTATACTCGAAACCTCTCGCAATGAAGGCCAACATACCATTAGCCTTCTTTATGGCCTGCTGCCCCTGCATGCTCACCTTCAGCGAATGGTGCACGAGGACCCCCAGGTCCTGCTGCACACTCCCCTATCCCAATTTACAGCCATTCAGGTTGACTTCCTGTTTTTGCTTCCAAAATGAGTAACCTCACACTTATCCAAATTTTACTGCATCTGCCATTGGTTTGCCCACTCGCCCAACCTGTCCAGATCTTGCTGTAGGATCCCTGCATCCTCGTCACAATTCACCTTCCCAGCTAATTTGGTATCATCTGCAAACTTTGAAATGTTACATTTTGTTCCCTTATCCAAATCATTAATATATATTGTGAATAGCTGGGGTCTCAGCACCGATCCCTGTGGTACCCCACTGGTTACTGCCTGCCAATTTGAAAAGGGCCCATTAATCCCTTCTCTTTGTTTCCTCTCTGCCAACCAGTTTTCTATCCACCTCAATACATTTCCCCCAATCCCATGCGCTTTAATTTTGATCAATAACCTCTTATGCGGGCTTTGTCAAACGCCTTCTGAAAGTCCAAATATAAAACATCGACTGGCTCCCCCTTGTCGACTGTACTGGTTACCTTTTCAAAGAATTCCAACAGATATGTCGAGCATGATTTTCCTTCATAAATCCATGCTAACTCTGATCCTGCCACTGCTTTCTAAATATTCCGCTATAAAGTCCTTGATAATGGATTCAAGCATTTTCCCCACTACCAATGTTAGGCTTACTGGTCTATAATTCCCTGCTTTCTCTCTACCTCCCTTTTTGAATATCGGAGTGACGTGATCTACCCTCCAATCTGCAGGGATAGTTGCAGAGTCTATAAAACCCCAGAAGATGACCACCAATGCATCCACTATTTCCAGAGCCACCTCCTGAAGCACTCTGGGATGCAGATTCTCAGGCCCTGGGGATTTATCTGCCTTCAATCCCATCAGTTTTCCCAGCACCATTTTTCTACTAATGTTGATCTCACCCAATTCTTCCCTCCCACTAAATCTTCCATTCTCCAGCATTTCTGGGATCTGATTTGTGTCCTCATTTGCGAAGACAGAACCAAAGTACTGTACTTTCACCTTCTTAATCAATCCCTTTGTCCTTCTTTGCTGAATTCTAAACTGCTCTCAATCCTTAGACCTATTATTTTTCTTGGCCAATCTGAATGCTTCTTCCTTGTATCGGATACTATTTCTAATTTCCTTTGTAAGCCATGGATTGGCCCTCTTACCCCCTTTGCTTTTGTGCCAGACAGGAATGAACAGTTGCTGTAGTTCCCCCATGCGTTCCTTGAATGTTTGCCATTGTCTATCCACTATCATCCCTTTAAGTAACTCTCCCCAATCTCTCAAGGCCAACTCATGCCTCATATCCTCATAGTTCCCGTTATTAAGATTCAGCACCCTAGTCTCTGAATCAACTACTTCATGCTCCCATTGTTGGTCGTTCTGGGTGAGTGTGCTTAACACTCAATTTGGCTCTGTTTCTTTACTTAGCTCTGGAGTCGCCAGGTATCGTTAAGATACCGCCACAAGTTCAAGGTGAAGTTCAAAGCAATAAAACCATACACCAATTAGTAAGTTCAAACAACTGAGTTTATTATAATACAATTATAATAACTACCCATGCACACGCTAAAAGGATTAAACTATTCCTACCGCTAAATAAACTAATACTTATCTCGAAGGAACTGCCGGGTCAGGGAACAAGGCCTCTTGCTCTGCTCTGGTCTGCAGACTTCAGGTTGGTATAGGTTAAAAAGGGGTCAGGAGTGTCTATCTCTGGTAGCGATCGTTGTGAGACACTTACTTGCTGCCGGCTGCTGTTCCAAACCTCTCCTCTCTCGCGTTCAAGGTCTTCTTGGCAAAAGCTGGTCGAGGTGCTGGTCCACAAGGGAGGGCTGGACAAGAAGAGAGGAGGGCTGGACAAGAAGAATGAACCATGTGTGGGACCTGTCTTTTATAGGTCCCAGGGATCCGCGCCCCTTTGGGCGGACTCCCTTACCTGCTCGGAATCGATTGGGTCTCTTCCCAATCGATATGTTTGAATCCCCCCAATACTGAGGCTGTTCCTTAGCTACTGGGCGGGCTTTCAGGCTCTTTGTTTTTGAACCCTGCTGGTGCCTGGGTGTCTGGTATTCTTTACAATGTTGCAGTTACTTCCCCATTTGTGTCCATTGTCTCTGGAATCGGTCCATTAATAGGCTAACTATCCCGGAGATTGCCTCATTAGTATGCGGCATGTTCGTTTCGGTGCTGTCTGCTCTCTTAGCAGACAGAATCCACACCTGCTTGGTGCAGCCTGCTGGTGCTGCAAACATTGTCCATTTTATCCTATATGCTTTGCGTTCCTCCATTTTGTATTCAGGGAATGGCCAACTTCGGTGGCTACACCATCTTGATAAAAAAATTCTATCATGTTATGGTCACTCAGGGTAGCACGGTGTTGCAGTGGTTAGCACTGCAGCTTCACGGCGCCAAGGTCCCAGGTTCGATCCCGACTCTGGGTCACTGTCCGTGTGGAGTTTGCACATTCTCCCTGTGTTTGCGTGAGTTTCGCCCCCACAGCCCAAAGATGTGCAGGGTAGGTGGATTGAACATGCTAAAATTGCCCCTTAATTGGAAAAAATTAATTGGGTACTCAAAATTTATTTTAAAAAAATGTTATGGTCACTGATCCCCAAAGGGTCTTGTACAGCCAGATTGGCAATGATTCCCTTCTCATTACACAGTACCCAGTCTAAGATGGCCTGCTCTCTAGTTGGCTCCTCCACATATTGGTCAAGGAAACCATCCCGTATACACTCCAGGAATTCCTCCTCTACGGCATTGTGGCTAATTTGATTTGCGCAATCTATGTGAAGATTAAAATCACCCATGATCACTGATATTCCCTTATTACATGCATCTCTAATTTCATGTTTAATGCCACTCCCAACCTCACCAGTGCAGTTTGGGGGTCTATATATGACGCCCACTAATGTTTTTTGTCCCTTGGTATTTCTCAACTCTACCCATACAGATTCCACATTGTCAGAGCTCATATCCTTTCTCAGTATTGTTAATTTCCTCTTTAACCAGTAGTGCCACGCCACCACCTTTTCTTTTATGTCCGTCTTTACTGTGGAGGGCATTAGCTATGAGGAGAGGTGTGATAAACTCGGTCTGTTCTCACTGGAATGACTGAAGTTGAGGGGCGACCTGATAGACGTTTACAAAATTGTGAAGGTGAATGGACAGTGTGGATAGTCAGAAGCTTTTCCCCAGGGTGGAAAAGTCAATTACTAGGGGACATAGGTTTAAGATGAGAGGGGCAAGGTTTAGAGGAGATGTACGAGGCAAGTTTTTTTACACAGAGGGTAGTGGGTGCCTGGAACTCGTTGTCGGGGGAAGTGGTGGAAGTAGGTATGATGGTGACATTTAAGGGGCATCTTGACAAATATATAAATAGGATGGGAATAGAGGGATACAGACCCCAGAAGTGCATAAGGGTTTAGTTTAGACTGGCATTATGATCGGCACAGGCTTGGAGCGCCAAAGGGCCTGTTCCTGTGCTGTACTGTTCTTTGTAACACCACTATTCAAGAAAGCAGGGAGACAAAGTAGGAAATAATAGTCCACTTAGCTGAACATCCGTCATTGGGAAATGCCAGAATCCATTATTAAGGAGGTAATAGGACATTTAGGAGATCATAATGCAATTAGGCAAAGTAAACATGATTTTGTGGAAGGGAATTCATGTCTGACAAGTTTATTAGAGCTCTTTGAGGATGTAACAAGTGAGCTGAATTAAGGGGAGTTAGTAGATGCAATGTACTTGCATTTCAAAGAAGCATTTGTTGAAGTACCATGGAACAGGTTACGGCACAAGGTAAGAGCTCATAGTGTTGGGGGTGATATATTAGCATGGATAGAGGATTGGATAACTAACAGCGAACGGTCAGGCTAAAATGGGTCACAGGGATCCGTTTTTGGACCTCCGCTATATAAAATCTCTGTGAATGACTTTGATTTTCAAATTTGTTGATGATACAACAATAGATAGGACATTTAGGGAAGAGGACATATAGTCTATGAAGCAAAACGGGTTAAATGAGTGGGCAAATAGCTGATGGAGTATAGAGGCAGCACAGTTGCTTCACAGCTCCAGGGTTCCAGGCTCGATTCCCGGCTTGGGTCACTGTCTGTGCGGAGTCTGCACGTTCTCCCCGTGTCTGCATGTGTTTCCTCCGGTGGCTCCGGTTTCCTCCCACAAGTCCCGAAAGACGTGCTGTTAGGTGAATTGGACATTCTAAATTGTCCCTGTGTACCTGAACAGGCGCCGGAGTGTGGCGACTAGGGGCTTTTCACAGTAACTTCATTGCAGTGTTAATGTAAGCCTACTTGTGACAATAAAGATTATTATTATTGTAATGTGGAAAAACATGAACTTGTCTACATGGCAGGAACACCCCAGGCTCCCATACCTGCACAATCTCTCGAGCAGCTTAGAATCATAGAATTTACAGTGCAGAAGGATTTGGCCCATCGACTCTGCACCGGCTCTTGGAAAGAGCACCATACCCAAGCCCACACCTCCACCCTATCTCCATAACCTAGCAATCCAACCCAACACTAAGGGCAATTTTGGACACTTTAAGGGCAATTTAGCACAGCCAATCCACCAACCTACACATATTTGGACTGTGGGAGAAAACTGGAGCATCCGGAGGAAACCCACGCACACACGGGGAGAACGTGCAGACTCCGTACAGACAGTGATCCAAGTCGGGAATCGAACTTGGGACCTTGAAGCTGTGAAGCAATTGTGCTAACCACTATGCTACCGTGCTGCTTCTTGCCGACGTAACTGATGGGCAAATAGGCGACTAGTCTTCGCCCCATATTCGTACACCGTCCCCTTTACCCGCCCAAGCGAACGCATTACCCAGCCCGTGGGTTACTACCAAACTGCATTTGCAGGTACTTCCTGTGTGCCCAATGCTCTGGCAGAGGATCACACTTATACTCGCTATCCATAACCAAGATCTCATCCACCAACTCCAGGCACTCTTGCCCTGCCTATCCATCTGAGCCTTGTACGAAATTACCTCCCCTCTGATCCATGTCCCACAATGTAGACGGCGAGACCGCCCGGTTTTCATTCAATGCCACATAATCCTTTATGGCCCTGGAGATCTTTTTTTTTTTAAATTTAGATTACCCAATTATTTTTTCCAATTAAGGGGCAATTTAGCGTGGCCAATCCACCTACTCTGCACATTTTTTGGGTTGTGGGGGCGAAACCCACGCAGACACGGGGAGAATGTGCAAACTCCACACGGACAGTGACCTAGAGCCGGGATTCGAACCTGGGACCTCAGCGCCGTGAGGCAGCTGTGCTAACCACTAGGCCACCGTGCTGCCCTGGCCCTGGAGATCTTCACATGGAGCCTGAAGACATCCAACTGCCCTGCACTGCGTCCACCTCACCTCCAATTTCAAATCCACCCAATGCGGTGCATTTGTCCGAAATGACCACCGCCGAATACTCAGCACCGTTTGTCCCAGGGAGCAAAGTCTTAACCATCACAAATCAAACCTTGTGCACCAGCGAAAATAACGAAAACTCCTTGCCCCCAGGTTCAGAAACTGTCACAGGTCACCCCTCCTACCTCGTCCATGAATGAAGCCAATGCCTTCGCCATCCCCGAAAGGGCCAGCGACCTTGGCTGCCAACAGTCCATAAAATTACCGTCATCCCAATTCGGGGTGTACACGTTCACTAACACCGCTACCTTCCCCTCCAGTGTACCCGTAACCATCACATAGTGACCACCCTGATCAACCACCATCTGAAACCGAACCCGCATCTTTTAAAAAAAAAAAAAATAAATTTAGATTAGCCAATTATTTTTTCTAATTAAGGGGCAATTTTAGCGGGGCCAATCCACCTACTCTGCACATTTTTGGGTTGTGGGGGCGAAACCCACGCAGACACGGGGAGAATGTGCAAACTCCACACAGACAGTGACCCAGAGCCGGGATCGAACCTGGGACCTCAGCGCCGTGAGGCGGTTGTGCTAACCACTAGGCCACCGTGCTGCCCTTCGAACCCGCATCTTAACCGAAATCGCCAAACCCCTTGACCTACTGTCAAACCCTGAATGGAGAACTTGGCTCACCCAAGGTTTCTGCAGCCAGATCTGGTCCTGCACCTGAACTTGAGTCTCTTGCAGGAACACCACATCAGCCCCCGTACAAGCCGCGTGATGTCAGTGTTCATGCTGAGCGCGTGATGTCAGTGTGCATGCCGAGCGCGGGATGTCAGTGTGCATGCCGAGCGCGGGATGTCAGTGTGCATGCCGAGCGCGGGATGTCAGTGTGCATGATGAGCACATGACCTGCTCTCTGCTGCCATCTCTGGTCGGAAGACTGCATCGTTCCATTTAAAAGCCGGTTACGGTCGGTATTCTCGATTTTAAAGCCGGTCTTGATGAGTTCCTGCAGTGCATCTCTTAGATTGTACACACAGCAACCACTGTGTGTCGGTGGTGGAGGGAGTGAATGTGGAAGGGGTGCCAATCAAGCAAACTGCTTTGTCCTGGTTAGTGTCAGGCTTCTTGAGTGTTGAGCTGCATTCATCCAGGTCATGTATTGTAATTGTTTGTTTACTCAAATGTTTGTAATTGTGCAATCCTTTTTATTATATTTTAATAATTTTCTGCAATTATTTAATGAATTGTAATGACTTGTTTTATTTGTATCGTCATCACAATTCGATACCTTCTGCCATGATTTCTTTTTTGATGAACTAGTTATTTGTCATGGTGGTAGAGGCAAATTTTGACCTGTTGGAATGTTTACACCAGAACCCCCCCCCCCTTCAGGATGAAACATTCTCTTCTGTCTCCACTTGAAACTTACTGAAATTATTTCTGCTTTTAATATGCAAAATAACCAGGAACACTCATTCACGTAACAGGGATGGTGACTGTCCTAATGTTGAACTTTATCCAGCTTAAATAAAAAAGAATGAACAAATCATTTTCTCTCCCTTTCAGATTTCAGAAGCATGTGCACACTTACAGAATATTACCCGATGAAGATGATTTTCTGGCAGTACAGGTAAGAGAAGGCAAACAGACTGATGTGGCTGAATTACAGGTTCTTTGTAGTGATTGTAGGGGAGGCAGTGGTATTGTCGCTTGACGGGTAATCTAGAGACCCAGGATAATGTGGGGACTAGGGGCTTTTCACAGTAACTTCATTGCCGTGTTAAAGTAAGCCTACTTGTGACAATAAAGATGATTATTATGATCTGGGGACCCGGGTTCAAATCCCACCACGGCAGGTGATTGAATTTTAATTCAATAAAATATCTGGAATTAAAAGTCAAACGATGACCACAAAACCATCTGGTTAAAAGCCCACTTGATTCACTAATGTTCTTTAGGGAAGAAAATCTGCCATCCTTACCTGGTCTGTCCTACAGGTGACTCAAGACCGGGTCAACTCATAAATGTCCTCTGAAATGGCCTAGCACGAATTTGTATTCAACCGCTACATAAGCACAAAAAACGAATGAAACTGGACTGATTGCCCAGCATCAAACAAGGCACCGGAAACGACAAGGGCAAACCCAGCCCTGTCGACCCTGCAAGGTCCTCCTTACTAACATCTGGGGGCCTGTGCCAAAGTTGGGAGAGCTGTCTCAAAGACTGGTCAAGCAACAGCCTGACATAGTCATACTCACAGAATCATCCCTTACAGACAATGCCCCAGGCAGCACTACTGTATCACCATTCCTGGGTATGTCCTATCTCACCAGAGAAGTGGCGGCACCGGTGGGGGGGGAGGAAAGAGAGAAACATAATTGACCTCATCCTCACCAATCTCCCTGCTGCAGTTGCATCTGTCCATGACAGTATCGGTAGAAGTGACCACCACTCAATCCTTTTGGAGACAGTCCCATCTTCACATTGAAGATACCCTCCATCGTGTTGTGTGGCACTACCACTGTGCTAACAGACCTAGCAACTAAAGACTGACATCAATGAGGTGCTGTATTCAACCACAATCTGCAATCTCATGGCCTGGCATATCCCCCACTCTACCATTACCACCAAGCCAGGGATCACCCAGGTTCAATGAAAGGAAAATGAAAATCGCTTATTGTCACGAGTAGGCTTCAATGAAGTTACTGTGAAAAGCCCCTAGTCGCCACATTCCGCCGCCTGTCCGGGGAGGCTGGTATGGGAATCAACCGTGCTGCTGGCCTGCTTGGTCTGCTTTAAAAGCCAGCGATTTAGCTGAGTGAGCTAAACCAGCCCTCTGGTTTAGCATGAGCATGCGAGAAGCAACATAATGAGCATGCTAGAAGCAACATCAGGCAGACCGAAAAATGAGGTGTCAACTTGGTGAAGCTACAACACGGGACTACTTGTGAGCCAAACAGCATAAGCAGTAAGTAATAGACAGAGCTAAGAGATTCCACAACGAACACATCAGATCTAAGCTCTCCTGTCCTGCCACATCCAGCCATGAATGGTGGTGGACAATTGGGCAACTCACTGGAGGAGGAGGCTTCACAAATATCCCCATCCTCAATGATGGAGGAGCCCAGCACATATGTGCAAACGACACGGCAATCTTCAACCAGACATGCCGAGTGGATGATCCACCTCGGTCACCTCCAGAGGTCCCCAGCATCACAGATGTCAGTCTTCAGCCAATACGATTTTCTCCTCGTGATATCAATAAATGACAGAAGGGACTGGATACTGCAAAGGCTATGGGCCCTGATAATATTCTGGCAACGGTACTGAAGACGTGCTCCAGAACTTGCCACACACCTAGCCAAGCTGTTCCAGTACAGCTACAACATTGGCATCTACTCGGCAATGTGGAAAATTGCCCAGGTGTGTCCTGGACACAAAAAAAGACAACAAATCTAACCCAGCCAATTACCGCCCTGTCAGTCTACTCTCCATCAGCAAAGTGATGGAAGGGGTCATCAACAGTGCCATCAAGTAGCACTTACTCAGCAATAACCTGCTCACGGATGCTCAATTTGGGTTCCGCCAGGGTCACTCGTCTCCACCATTATTGCAGCCTTGGTTGAAACAAAAAAGAACAAAGAAAAGTGCAGCACAGGAACAGGCCCTTCGGCCCTCCAAGCCTGTGCCCACCATGCTGCCCGTCTAAACTAAAATCTTCTACACTTCCTGGGTCTGTATCCCTCTATTCCCATCCTATTCATGTATTTGTCAAGATGCCCCTTAAATGCCACTTTCGTCACTGCTTCCACCACCTCCTCCAGCAGCGAGTTCCAGGCTACCCTCTGTGGGAAAAACTTACCTCTTACATCCCCTCTAAACCTTGCCCCTCGCATCTTAATTGGACATTCTGAATTCTCCCTCTGTGTACCCAAACAGGCGTCGGAATGTGGCGACTTGGAGATTTTCACAGTAACTTCATTCCAGTGTTAATGCAAGCCTACTTGTGGCAATGAAGGTTATTATTATTATTTCTGATTATTTGCTTTATTCTCCTTCCTGATTTTTTATTGAGGTGTGTTCGATCTGGGTTTGGCGAGATGTTTAGAGAGGGGTAGTGGTAATTTTTGATTGGGTTTAGGTGATATGGGGGGGGTGTTCAGGGTAGTCGCAAGCCGTCGTGCGAGGGCCATCATACTGGTGTAAGAACCAGTAAATTGATGGACGTGGGGAACGAGCTAGAGTGAGGAGGGTAGAGTTTTGAATATTTATTTTTGGTTCAATTTGAGGGGGGGGTCGGGCGGGCGATGGGAGGGTTACGGGGAAGCTGACGTTATCAGTAATGTTGGGGCACGGAAATGTAGAAACAGGTGGCAGCGGATGCCTCATGGGGGGCAAGGGGTGCGACTTGATGACCTGGGTGTTTGGCCCTGCCACAGCATTAATGTGGCTTTTCCAGTTCAGTTTCTGATCAATGGTAACCCCAGGATGTTCATTATGGGAGATTCAGCGATGGTAATGCCAGTGAATGTCAAGTGGCAAATGTTAGATCCTCTCTTGTAGGAGATAGTCATTGCTAGGCACTTGTGTGGTATGAATGTAACTTGCCACTTGTTAGCCCAAGCCTGGATATTGTCCAGGTCTTGCTACATTTGGATGTGGACAGCTTCATTATCTGAGTCGTGAATGCTGCTGAGCATTTGCAGTCATCCGCAAACACCTCCTCTTCTGACCTTATGATGGAAGGCAGGTCGTTAATGAAGTAGCTGCAGATGGTTGGGCTGAGGACTCTACCCTAAGGAACTTCTGTAGTGATGTCCTGGAGTTGAGATGATTGACCTCCAACAACACAACCATCTTCCTTTGTGCCGGGTATGACTCCAACCAGCAGAGAGTTTTCCCCCTGATTCCCATTGACGTTTAGCTTGGGCTCCTTGATGCCATAATCGGTCAAATGCTGCCTTGATGTCAAGGGCAGTCATTCACCTCTCCTCTGGCATTTAGATCTTTTGTCCATGTTTGAACCAAGGCTGTAATGAGGTCAGGAGCAGAGTGACCTTGGTGGAACCCAACTGAGCGTGTGAGAGCAGGTTATTACTGAGTAAGTGCCGTTTGATAACTCTTTGATAACTGTTGATGACTCTTTCCATCCCTTCACTGATGTTGGGGAGTAGACTGATAGGGCAGAAATTGGCCGGGTTGTATTTGTCTTGTTTTTTGTATACAGGACACACTTGGACAATTTTCCACGTTGTCAGGTAGATGCCAGTGTTGTGGCTGTACTGGAACAGCTTGGCTAGGGGTGCGGCCAGTTCTGGAGCACGTCTTCAGTACTGTTGCCGGAATATTGTCTGGGCCTATAGCCTTGCAGTGTCCAGTGTCTTCAGCCGTTTCCTGATATCACATGGAGTGAATCGTATTGGCTGAAGTCTGGCATCTGCGAAGCTGGGGACCTCCGAAGGAGACCAAGATGGATCATCCACTCGGTGCTTCTGGCTAAAGATTGTTGTGAATGCTTCGGCCTTGTCTTTTTGCACAGATGTGTTGGGCTCCCCTATCATTGAGGATGGGAATATTTGTGGAGCCTCCTCCTTCAGTGAGTTGTTTAATTTTCCACCACCATTCATGGCATACTGCAGAGCTTAGATCTGATACATTTGTTGTGGAATCGCTTAGCTCTGTCTATTACTTGTTGCTTGTGCTGTTTGGCACACAAGTAATCCTTCCAGGTGGTGTCTTCAAGCGTCTTCTGCCTTTCCCCTTGTGGTAGTCGGTATTAGGGGTATTACGGTACCCTGGACAATGCTGTAAGACCATTGGTGTGGGAGGTACCTGAGACTGCTGTATCATTGGTGAAGCCTGCCTGCTGGTTCCGCCCAGTAAGGCGGGAGTATAAGAGCCCGTGTCTCCCCAGCAGCTGCATTCCGTACCTGCGCTGCTGGGGGAAACATCTAGTACAATAAAGCCTTCGATTGTCGTCCAATCTCGCTTCTGGAGTCATTGATCGAGCATTACCCCTCCTCGGTGGTAGAGGTCCAGGTTTGGAAAGTGCGATCAAAGAAAGGTTAGGGAGTTGCTGCAGTGCATCCTTTGTATTGTACACATGGCTGCCACTGTGCATCGGTGGTGGAGATTATGAATGCTTACGGTGGTGGATGGGGTGCCACTCAAGTGGGCTCTTTTGTCCTGGATTGTGTTGAAGTGCTTGAGCATTTTTGGAACTTCACTTATCCAGGCAAGCAGAGAATATTCCATCGCACTCCTCCTGACTTGTGCCGTGTCGATTGTGGAGAGGCTTTGGGAGTCAGGAGATGAGTTACTCCGCAGAATTTCCAACCTTGTGAGAACACCATAGCTGGAGATGCACTGAAGGAAAAAGCTAAATAAACACCAGGGAGAAATAAACAGAAGAATATCTAAATGGGAGCAGATGAATTGGGGTGAGAGGAGGCTCAGGTGGTGTATAAACACCAATATAGATCAGTTGGGCTGAATGGCCTGTTCTGGTGCTGTAAAATATGATGTAATCACAAGGATTGCAATGCTTCAAGAAGTCCCACTATGGTCATCTTGGGACACTTTAAAGTGGGCAATAAATGTAGCTGAACCAACAAAGAATATTGGTTCATAGAAACTTGCAGTACAAAAAGGACTCTTTGGCCATTCACCCTGTGCCAGCACACATAAAAGCACTGGGGGACTCTAGACTCATAGAAGCTAGAATCAGCTGTGCTGATGACTTTTAATTTTGCAGGAAAAATACTAAACATTTAGCCGGTGCTTTAGTGATCTGCTTATATTGTATTTGTTGAGAAACTTGCATGAAGGACCAAACTAGGAAGGATGGCTACTTGGCAAGATAGCTGACCATCCTGTGCTTCAGGGAGTGGTGAACAATGTTTCCTCTAGAGCTGTCTGCTGTGCAGCAACAAAGCTGTTCCCGTGCAGGTTGCACACATGTAGGTCCTTTTGAGTCATCGTGCAAAACATATTAAACGTCCTTCGCATGCCGCGTCGTCTGTGCACCAGAAAAAAAAACTAGAGGAGGGGTTGATGGGACCAAGGCAGAATAAAGAATGTGGATGTTGGTTTGGAGTGAAATGGGAGGACAGACATTGATGTTAATCTTGTGATTTCCATTAATCCAGACTTCTCAAGGGGTGCAAGTGAGACGCTTCAAAACACTGACTGAGCTCATCAAATCCTACCTGCAGCCGAACCAAGGTCTGGTCAGTACTCTGCTCTATCCTGTGGAGAGGGAGGACAAGAAGGAGACAGCCGAGGATAAGGATTACTCAGGTAACTTATCTTTGGGAGGTCAGAAGGTTATTTATGAGTACTGATTCCTCAACTGAGTCGAAGATGATGTTTAGAGACTGATAATTGCCTCCCCGGTATGATTTTCTAGCTTTTTCAGACTGACTCTTGTCTAAATAACAAATACTCTACATTTAAATAGCATCATTCTGTGTCTAAAATTTGTCAAGCTCCAGTTATGTGTGACTTCAAATAGGATTGCTGCCTCTCTGCGCCTGCCCGCCCTGGGCTGTCTCCACCCATTGATCCCATTCTAACTGAACTGCTGATTACCCAACTTCCCTTCCTGCTCCCTCCACTGTCTGACGTACATGGTTCCCTTTCCTCCGGCTCTGTCACCCTTCGTTTCAAAACTTCGGTTGTCATTCTTCCTCAAACAAAAAATAACCGCCATATCTCCTTTCAAATGTGCTGCCCTTAGTCAACACGCTGAGGGTGAATCCCTGACTTGCCTTTTCTCTTTCAGACTTTGGGATTTTAAATAAAATTGCAATTACAAAGTTCGCAAATTGTTCTTTGAGTCATTGGTAATTTAGTCATTCTATTAGCACAGGGTTTCCCAAACTGCTAGCCACGGAACTGCTAGTTACCTCCCAATAGCATCTGGGAACCCCAAACCTTTCCATAATGTCGACACCCCTTTTTTTGTTGTGAAATAGTTTGCAAACACAGAAATCAAATGGCGGCAGGGTAGTTAGTACTGCTGCCTCAGCGCCAGGGACCCGGGTTCAATTCCGACCTTGGGTCACTGTCTGTGTTGATTTTCTACTTTCTCCCCGTGTCTGTGTGGGTTTCCTCCGGGTGCTCCGGTTTTCTCCCACAGTCCAATGATGTGCAGGTTAGGTGGATTGGCCATGCTAAAATGCCCCTTAGTGTGGGGTTGCAGGAATAGGTTGGGTATTGGGCCTAGGCAGGGTGGTCTTTTAAAGGGTCGGTGCTGACTGAATGGGCTGAATGGCCTCCTTCTGCACTGTAGGGATTCTATTCTATTCTAAACAAGTCTGTTCTAGCTATATCTATGCATACATCACCAATAAAACATTATCATTGGAATCTGGCGGCTGACCTTCCACTCAGTCTGCTGACCTTCCACTCAGTCTGAGGAGTGATGCTGCCTCCTTTGCGCACGCACTCAACCGCTTGATGTGCCCGGCGTGCAGTCACAAATACATTCACCAGAACAGTAAGGGCGGCACATTGGTTAGCACTGTTGCTTCACAGCGCCATTTGATTTGATTCCCGGCTTGGGTCACTGTCTGTGTGGAGTCTGCACATTCTCCCCGTGTCTATGTGGGTTTCCTCCGGGTGCTCCGGTTCCCTCCCACAAGTCCCGAAAGACGTGCTTGTTAGGTGAATTGGACATTCTGAATTCTCCCTCTGTGTACCCGAACAGGCAACTCGGGGCTTTTCACAGTAACTTCATTGCAGTGTTAATGTAAACCTACTTGTGACACTAATGAAGATTATTATTATTCTTAAAGTCTGTGATGAACAATAATCTCCTCTGACTGAATATTGGGAAGACCGAAGTCATTGTCTCCAGTCCCTGCCATGAACCCCATTTCCTCAGGACAGACTCCATCCCTCATCCTAACGATTGTCTGTTAACATTGTTGGTTTTGTATTTTACCCTGCAGTAGCGCTTCCAACCATCCATTGGCACGATCACCAAGATCGTCTGCTTCCACCTCAGCATCCTTGTCACTTCTGTCCTTCCCTCAACTCATCTGCTCATCCTTTGTTATTTTTAATCTTGACAATTCCAGTGCTCTCTTGGCTGGCCTCCATAAACGTGAACTCGCCCAAACTCTGCAGCTTGTGTCCAAACGGTACAAACTCCTATTTCCCATCGCCCCCTGTGCCCACTGATCAGTTCCCTAGCCAGTGTAGATTTTAAGATTCTCATCCTTGTTTTCAAATCCCTCCGTGGTCTCACCCCTCCTCCTATCTGCAATCTCCTCTCGCCACTCAATCTTCCAAGATCTCCACAAATCCCCCAATTCAGGTTTCTTCTGCATTCCTATTTTTGTTATTTATTTATATTTTTTATTTGTTCATGGGACGTGGGCGTTGCAGGCTGGGCCAAGCATTTATTGCCCATCCTTAATTGACCTTGAGGGGGCAGTTGAGAGTCACCCACATTGCTGTCGGTCTGGCATTACATGTAGGTCAGACCAGGTAAGGATGATAGATTTCCCTCCCTAAAGGACATCACTTAACCAGATAGGCTTTTGCAATGATCGCTAATGGTTTCATGGTCACCATTAGACTTTTTGATTCCAGGTTTTTATTGAATTCAAATTTCACCATCTGCTTTGGCAGGATTTGAACCTGGCCCGCCAGAGCATTACTCTGGGTCTCTGGTTTACTAGTCGAGTGGCCATGCTAAATTGCCCGTAGTGTCCTAATAAAAAAAAGTAAGGTTAAGGGGGGTTGGGTTACGGGTATAGGGTGGATATGTGGGTTTGAGTAGGGTGATCATGGCTCGGCACAACATTGAGGGCCGAAGGGTCTGTTCTGTGCTGTATTGTTCTATGTTCTATGTGTGAAAATACACTACGCCATTGCCTCCCCGTTGCACCAGCATTGGTTGTTGTTCAGCTGCCAGTGTGAAATGCCCTCCATCAATCTCTCCATCTTATTTTACCCCACTTCCCAACTGGGGATGCAGCAGATCCATCCTCAGCCTTGACCTCTGAAGTTCTTGTACAATTGCCCCCAATCAAAGTAGGTGTTTTTTTTTCCTTTCTTTTGCAGATGGAGAAGATGAGAAACCGCCATTGCCCCCTCGCTCTGCATCCACCAGCTTCAGCGGCAGTGCTGGCACTTGCCTTTCACCAGTGGCACAAGACGGAGCAGCAGACAGGTAAATGGAATTGATTTCGTTCAAGATTAGCATGTCAGAGGAGTGGATTTCCACAGTGGGTGTATAATATGACTTTGAGCGTGGAGCAGCGCTCAAATAGTTTTATAATAGTTATAAATCCCAAACAGAACCGTGGGTAAACCTGCATCATACGGACTTCAATAGTTCAAGATGGTTCACCATCATCCTCTTGGGGGCAGTTAGGGACGAGCAATAAATGCTGGTCTAGCCAGCGATGCTTAGACCCCGTGAAAGAATATATATTTTAAAATAAATTTAGAGTACCCAATTCATTTTTTCCAATTAAGGGGCAATTTAGCGCGGCCAATCCACCTAACCTGCACATCTTTGGGTTGTGGGGGCGAAACCCACGCAAACACGGGGAGAATGTGCAAACTCCACACTGACAGTGACCCAGAGACGGGATCGAATCTGGGACCTCGGCGCCGTGAGGTAGCAATACTAACCACTACGCCACCGTGCTGCCTGAAAGAATAAATTAAACCAAGTTTATCTAGCTTTCTCCCAAACGCATAGGTCTTTGTGCGTTCGAGGAGACCTGAAGCTAAAAGGAGAAGAGCAAAACTGAGGTCAGCCTGCAAGTTACACTTACTGTCAGTTAGATAATGGTGCAACGTTGGTGTGACCCTAAAACCCACACAAATGAGGTAAACAAACTTTGTGGATGGCTTCAAACACGTAACATTTAATGTGATTTTCTGAACAGGAACACAGCTTTTGGGTGAAATAGTTCAAAATTATTACAAATGGCAACTGTAATCACTTGACACTTCAGAGTAGTATTGTGGATGATTCAAGCACAGATATTACAGCTGAGAAATAATCTGACCGTTTTCTTATCTCCCCCCCCCCCCCCCCCCCCCCCCCTTCCTTCTGAGAGTTATGCTCAAAGTGAATTCATGGGGTCTTGGATTGAAGTCCCATTGCACAACATTAGGGGATTAGGCCAATCAGCCCCTCGATCCTGATGTACCATCCAATAAAATCATGACTTTTCCTCTTGTAGGAGGGATGAATGACCAGGGGGGCATAGATTTAAGGTAAGGGGCAGGAGGTTTTGAGGGGTTGTGAGGAAAAGTCTTCCACCCAGAGGGTGGTGGGAGTCTGGGATCTCTCTTGGGGCCTCAACTATTTACTGTCTTTATTAATAGCTTAGATGATAGAGCGTCACATGTTTCAAGTTTGCCAATGATACAAACATAGGCAGCAGTGAGCTATAGAGATATTGATGGGTTAAGTAAATGGGAAAAACCGGCAGAGTAATTTCAGTTAGGTAAGTGTGAGGTGATTAATTTTATTGACTGTGGAGTCAGCGTAGATTATCCAGATCTTTTCCTGGGCCCTGAGGTTTGGGTTTATTTGTTGACAGGATGTGGGCTTCATTGGTGAGGCCACCCCTGTTTCCCTTGGAAAAAGTGGTGGTAAGTTACCTTCTTCAATCTCTGCGGTCCATGTGGTGGATGTACAGCCACAGTGCTCTTGGGGAGTGAGTTCCATGATTTTTACCCAGTGACCGTGAAAGAATGGCTGTCGTTCTCAGTCAGGACGGAGTGTGGCTTAGAGGGGTACTTCCAGGTGATCCTGTTCCTGTACATCTGCTGCCATTGTCCTTCCAGGAGCTGAAGTTTAGAAGGTGCTGTTGAATGGGCCTTGGTGAGTTGCTGAAGTGTATCTTGCAGATGGGACACACGGCTGCCACTGGGCATCAGTGGCAGACGGAGTGAATGTTTGTGAATGGGATGCCAATCAAGCGGGATGCTTTGTCCTGGATGGTGTTGAGCTTCTTGAGTGTTGTTGGAGCTGCACTCATCCAGGCAAGTGGAGAGAATTCCATCATACACCTGCGTTGTGCCTTGTAGATGCTGGACAGGCTTTCAGGAGCCAGGAGTTCGTCGCCATTGAAATCGTAGCCTCTGACCTGCGCTTGTAGCCACAATATTCATATGCCTGGTCGAGTTCATTCCTGGTCAATGGTAACCCCCAGGATGTTGATGGGAGATTGATGTTGATGCCATTGAATATCATGTGGGAATGGAGAATTTCTCTTGTTGGATTTGGGTTTATTGTCTTGTGTACCGAGGTACAGTGAAAAGTATTGTTCTGTGTCCAGTCCAGATAGATTGTTCCATACATGAAAAAACATAGGATATATGATAAATACACAATGTAAATACATAGACACAGACATCGGTTGAAGCATACAGAGTGTAGTACGTCTCAGTAGAGAAGATGCGTAGAGAGATCGGCTCAGTCCATAAGAGTCATTCAGGAGTCTGGTAACAGCAGGGAAGAAGCTGTTTTAAAATCTGTTAGTGGGTGTTCTCAGACTTTTGTATCCCCTGCCCAATGGAAGAGGTTGGAAGAGAGAATAACCCGGATAGGAGGGATATTTGATTATGCTTCTCGCTTCCCCAAGGCAGCCAGAGGTGTAGACAGAGTCAATGGATGGGAGGCAGTTTTGTGAGATGGTCTGGGCTGTGTTCACCACGGTCTTGGGCCGAGCAGTTGCCATACCAGGCTGTGATGCAGCTAGATAGATGCTTTCTATGCCGCATCTGTAAAAATTGTCAGTCAGTGTGGGCATGCTGAATTTCCTTCGTTTCCTGAGGAAGTATAGGTGCTGTTCAACATGGCAGCTCATCACCACCTACTCATGGGCAATTGGGGGTGGGCAGAAAATGCTGGCCTAGCCAGCGATGCCTGCATCCTATGAAAGCTTTTCAAAAGCCTAAAAACATTTGATTTTTTAGGAGTGAAATTAGCAAACACTTTTTCACACACAGGGTGGTGAAAGTTTGGAACCCTCTTCTGAAGCGGCAGTTAATGCTCAGCCATTTATTAATTTTAAATCTAAGACTGATTTTTGTTTTTACCAAAATTGTTACTGGATATGGTAGAAAAGAGTTGGATCACAGATCCGCCATGGTCTGATTGATGGGATAGGCTGGAGGGATTAAATGGCTTTTTTTTGCCTGTTTTTGGACTCAGCGGCTCTCGTGTGTTGCAGACTAAGTAATGGGCAGGGCAGAAATGTGCTCATCATGAAGAAGCTGGAATTGCTGTATTTGGGCACCTGTACGAAGGAAGCATCTTAAACCACAATGCTATCTAAACTGCGATGATATTGTCTTACCTACGACTCTGAGACAAGTAGTTCTGAACCCTTTGGTGTTTTTTTCCTGTCCGACTATGAATGGACAGATTTAGGATTCTAATTGTTGAGATTGTTGGTCTTTACATCTTTTTTGTTTCCTTCTCCACACAGTGCAACCAATGGGATGACCACCATGTCCCATGAATATTTGAAGGCGAGCTATGTGTTAGACCTGGAGGCAGTGAAGGCAGGTGCTACCAGCCTCCCGCACCTCAACAAAGCATTGGTGACGTCCTGCAAGCGACTGAACAGGTGACTTTTATCTAATGGAGGCCAGTGAGGCTCGTATTTTCACTCATTAATCTCATTGAAAAGTATAAAATTGTTTAATTGTCGATTGTCGTAAAAAACATCTGGTTCACTAATGTCCCTATAGGGAAGGAAATCTGCCATCCTTGCCCGATCTGGCCTACATGTGACTCCAGACCCAATAAATGCTGGCACAGCCTGCAACGCCCATCCAATGAATTAAAAAAACTTGCATCCAAAGGGGCCTGTTTTCTAAACAAAACGAATATGCTCAAGCTTTGTGCCGCCTTTGAATTACAAGGACATTTCGGAAGCCGACAGTTCCCTGTTGCTTTCTCCTCAGAATGCCTTGGCTAATCAGAGTCGACTTGCCAACCAATCTGCGCTTTTCTCCTGTCGCACAAATTATTGTGATCATTTGAAATTTGGGCTCTCTTGCCTTTTTTTTTCCTGATGAGTGCAAGACCGAAAGCTTCAGCAACCTGTCCCTCTCTTTTCAGCCATTTTCAAGCTCTGTGTCACCAAATGACTTGGTGGATTATAATTGATCTATACCCCCACTCTATTTACCTGCCTATTGTTAGACACTTTTGCCTAAATTTCACATTTATACAGCTCCTTTCATGACCTCTGGATGCCCCAAGGCCAGTGATGTACTGTTCTGCAGTGAATATTGTAATGTAAGAAACATGACATGCAGTTTGCCCAGAGCAAATCTTTACACAGCAACAATTTACATTTGTGTGGCACTTGTAATGCAGTTAATCGTCCCAAGGCACAGGAGATGAAATAATCTTATTGTGATGTTGGCTGACTGACAGAACACCAGGGAGAACACTCTTGCTGCTCTTGGAATCATGCAGTTGGATCTTTAGCATCCATATGAGATGGATATAGGACATTAAAACATTCAGCTTCTTGAGCCTTTTGTACCATTTGGGTAAATCATGGCTGAGAGTAACTCTGCTTCGTTTACCCACCGTGGTTCTGTCAGGACCTGCCTCATTCTATATATATTTTTATATGTACGTACAGATACCCTCCTAGATATTTCTAAATTGTAAAAACTGGATAAAGACCTTTTAAAATGGTGGAGGGTCTTTGGCCCTCAAACAAAAGCAGCTATGTGTGGCGGCATCGAAGAAGCTTGCACCTTGTTATTCTCAAGATGCGAACCCCCCCCCGTGGGTTACACAGAACGGATTCAAAGAGAGCTGTATAAAGCTGTCTGCATTTCCTAACCCAGGTTGGCCAACCAGAATCTAATTGTCTGGCAGGACAAAGGAACCTGTGACCTTCCTTTTGATTCTTAATGGCCGAGCCATTTAACCATCTCTAGGACCCAGACGAGGGCCACACATCCCTGGTTAAAGCCAGATCGGAGAGGTGGGAATCATGTGACGTGGACCCCCAGCTTGCGAAGCTACAAAGTCAATCTGCTGTTTACCATCCCACAAGCAGCCTCGTAGAACAGGAGCTCGGCCCAGGGTGAATACCTAACTGCATCTACACTGCTTCTACCAAAAC
The DNA here is from genome assembly GCF_902713615.1 of Scyliorhinus canicula. NCBI lineage: Eukaryota > Metazoa > Chordata > Chondrichthyes > Carcharhiniformes > Scyliorhinidae > Scyliorhinus > Scyliorhinus canicula. The sequence continues at coordinate 5,411,539 of NC_052159.1, forward strand.
ATCTGTACCACCGCCTACAAAACTGATTCATCTTATCGTGTGAAGTTAACACCATCGGAAAAATGAATGATCCAGACAAAGTTTGTCGCTCACTGACCTCCGTGAAGGAGTACATCATTGGATTTTATTCTGGACTCTGAAATTCACATGAAACAATATTTATTTTCTCTGTGGTCTCTGCACTGTAAATTGTGCTTTTCTCTGTCCCTCTTTTACTGAATGCAAAGGAGGCAATGTTGCAACTGCTGCGAATAACCAAACCCTTATTTGCTGTGGGGTTTCAAATAGAAAGTTGGAACACCACAACTGGGGGGTTTGGAAATATGCCACCACTTGTTAAAAAAAAAGGGAAGCAAAGAAAAACACTTTTTTTTATTTCTGGATGAGTGAGGGAGAAGATTGGTGCTGTTGAATCTAAACCCTCTCCTGTTTGTAATAATCTTTGAGTGTCACAAGCAAGCTTACATTAACACTGCAATGAAGTTACTGTGAAAAGCCCCTAGTCGCCACATTCCGGTGCCTGTTCAGGTACACGGAGAGAGAATTCAGAATGCCCAATTCGCCTAACAAGCACATCTCTCGGGACTGTGGGAGGAAACCGGAGCACCCGGAGGAAACCCACACAGACACGGGGAGAATGTGCAGACTCCGCACAGGCAGTGACACAAGCCGGGAATCGAACTCGGGTTCCTGGCTCTGTGAAGCAACAGTGCTAACCACTGTGATGCTGTGCCGCCCAATTTGGTGGGGAAGGGGGGGGGTGGAAGAGAAGTGTTCCTGATTTTCATTATTGCTTGTTCTGTAATAATAATCGCTTATTGTCACAAGTAGGTTTCAAGGAAGTTACTGTGAAAAGCCCCTAGTCGCCACATTTCGGCACCTGTTCAGGGAGGCCAGTATGGGAATTGAACCCGCGCTGCTGGCCTTGTTCTGCATTACAAGCCAGCTATTTAGCCCACTATGCTAAACCAGCCCCATCTCCTCCCATCAGAAGAGAGATTCTCTCTATTTATCCGAACAACTGTATGAATCTATTTTTTATTGTTTCTCGGCATGAGGACTTCAATGGTAAGGGCAGTATTTATTGGCCATCCTTCATAATACCCCTAAAGGCAGTGGTGAGCTGGATTCTTCAGGCCCTGCAGTCACTCTGGGGTGTTTACTGGAACATTTGACATGACTTTGGAGATGCCTGCAGTGAGCAAGATGGATTTTATGATAATCTGGTAGACTCATTAGTCGCCATTACTGGTGTTAGCTTTTTGTAAATGCAGATTTAATTGATTGATTTACTGGTGTGATTTGAACTCGTGTCTCATAGGAATCATAGAATTTGCAGTGCAGAAGGAGGCTATTCGGCCCATCGAGTCTGCACCGGCTCTTTGAAAGAGCACCCTACCCAAGCCCACATCTCCACCCTATCCACATAACCCAGTAACCCCACCCAACACTAAGGGCAATTTAGCATGGCCAATCCACTTAACCTGCACATCTTTGGACTGTGGGAGGAAACCGGAGCACTCGGAGGAAACCCACGCACACACAGGGAGAACGTGCAGACTCCGCACAGACAGTGACCCAAGCCGGGAATCGAACTTGGGACCCTGGAGCTGTGAAGCAATTGGGCTGCATTGGTCATTGCTTTGGTGATGAGGGCATCCTTTAGCAGTCAAGGCCTCTGGATTGCTCGTCCAATAAGATGATCACTATGATGCCCTTAAACACCTCCGTTAGATCACTCCTTAAACTTCTACATTCAACGGAATACAAGCCTAATTACTACAAACGTAATTTAACCCTTGCAGGCCCAGTATCATTCTAGTGAATTTTTACTGTATTTTCTCCAAGGCAAGGATACCTTTCCTGAAGTCGGGTGGCCAGAGCAGAAACCCAGCAGATGAAGCCTTGGTTTAACATCCCATTTTTGAAGAGGAGAGAGGAATGTGGTGAAAGGGGATTGATGTTGCCATGAGGGCAGTTGTGTGTGTGTGTGTGTGTTGGGGGGGGGGGGGGGGGGGGGGGGGGGGGTCAGCTTATGTTGTAGTGTTTCCTGAGCTCAACTGACATTGGAAGTCTGGTGAGAGCCAATTAAAACATTGCTTCCAGCTTCAACATCAATTCATTAATGGTGCTGCTTGGCCGCTCCACACCAAGAGCTAACTTCAGAGAAGAAAAGTGGCATGTGACGGATTGATTTGCTTCCCATGACTCTTGGTGGAGGAGGCAGTTTTCCCCTTTGCTGCTCCACACTTGTCTGCTGTGTGAAGCCTTAAAACTGCTGGGGTGAGGTGAGGAGAAAAGGCCCAGTGTTTCCTGGTTTCAGCCACAGTCCGGGGAGAGGAAATGATTCATGTGTTGTTGCAGCTGCAGGCAGGTCACGAGGAATACTAACACACAGACGCGCTTCATACAAACCAAACACCTCTCATAGTCCTTGTGATTCTTGGCTCGGGCGGAACTGCGAGCTGGTATCGTGCCTTCTGTCCAACATCCTCTTTACACAAACTACCTTCAATTTCCCCCACTACTCCCCCTTCCCTTCCCCACATTTATTTTCCAACGGGCTCAGAAAGTCCAGTGTATATATAGAAGCTGCAAAGAAGCCATTTGGTCCACCTGATTTATGTCAGCTTCACACAAACCTATTGCCCTCTTCATCTCGACCTATCAGCATCTCCAATTTCTTCCTCCCGTGTGTATATCTAGGTTTCTTTTCCCATAAAATGTGATTTGTGAAGTGAAGAACACAAGAGACAAACTAAAAGGGAGCAAGAGCAGAGGGACCTGGGAGTCTAGGGGCCTAAATAATTGAATGTGGCAAGGCAGGTTAAGAGTCCGCTGAATAAAGCAGATTGCATCTTGGACTTTATCAATAAGAGTGCAAAGTCAAGACAGATATGATTTAAAAATAAATAAATTTAGAGCACCTAATTCTTTTTCCAATTAAGGGGCAATTTAGCATGGCCAATCCACATAACCTGCACATCTTTGGGTTGTGGGGGCGAAACCCACGCAGACACGGGGAGAATGTGAAAACTCCACACGGATAGTGACCCAGAGCCGGGATCAAACCTGGGACCTCGGTGCCGGGTGCTAACCCACTGTGCCACCGTGCTGCCCTAAGACGGCTATGATTAACGTGTATAGAACAATGGTTCAACCGCGACTGGAGTATTGTGTGCAGTTCTGTGCATCACGCCTCGGGAAGGATGTGAAGATATTAGAGAGGGTGCACAGAAGCTTCATGTGAATGGTTCAAGGGATGAGCAGTTTCAGTTATGAGAATAGATTGAGGAAGTTGACAGTTTTCCTTGGAGAAGGGAAAGCTAAGAGGAGATTTGATGGAGGTGTTCAAAATCATTAAGGGTCCGGATAGAGGAGACGGGGGAGAAACTATTTCCATTGGTGGAAGGATTGGTAACCAAGAAACACCAATTTAAGGTGATCGACAAAAGAAGCAATGCCGGCATGAAAAATATTTCTATGCAGGATCTGAAATACACTTATCTGAGAGTGTGGTGGAAACAGTTTCAATTGTGGTTTTCAATAGAGAATTGGATAATCTGCAGTGGAAAAATAATTGCAGGACTATGGAGCAAAGGCTCTTGGTGAGAGATGTACTGGCTGAATGGTCTCCTGTGCTGTTACCATTCTCCGAAATTCACCTCTGCTTTTGCCTCAATTACAACCTGTATGGTAGCAAGTCCCACATTCCAACCAGTCTTTAATAACTAAGTGTCAAATGTTGCCATATCCACCATTGGAACCAGAAAATAGCAGTTTGGAAGCAGCATTCCTGTGTCTGGTGGAACCTATCATGGGAGTGTCCCTTTAAGCTAGGTTTTTGTCTTCTCACATGGCTTAAATGATGCCATTGTGTGGGTGGAGCAGGGCTGTGGCTGTGTGAACTGATTTTTGGTTTCGCTTTCACATTTGGCTGCTGTGTGCTCAGACAGAGAACAGAAGGGTCTGTTCTCTCTATTTTAATTTTAAATGTCTGTTCCAGAAAACAAAAACATTGATTATAGCTACCTGCTTAAAAAGCATAGTTTGCTTCCCGGAAGGGTTTAAACCTGATGAGAAGGGGGCAGAATCTCAGCAAAAGCCAGTCCTTTTCAAGTGAGAATGCAGAGTGCTGGGCCACACCCTTGAAAAGGGGTTTTTGTTTTTGAATTGGAACAGTTAAGGGGGAATTCATAAGTGTTATACATAGATTACTGTATCTATGGGGTATCGTTGTGTCTGTAATTGATAAAAATTCTTGTTAACGAAGTTCTTAGAATAAAGCTTATTTTGATTAAAGTGTCCAGGAAAACTGTTGAATCTCACCTCAAATGCTCTTGTGCTCATTCTAGCCAAATTCAACAAAAGGTTATAGGTCAGGTGAACTCCATAATACACCTTGGAGTTTGTAAACCTTGGTCCATAACTTACCGCACACTTCAGTAATAGTCACATCTTCAAATGACCGGGGTACAAATCGCAATTGGTCCCATTGTGAAACTGAATTGAATAAATCAGGTGATTCAAGGACCAGCTGCCAGATTGCCATAAATACTGAAACGATTTGCTCTCGCCCTGCAGGAATGGGAACTCATTACCCCTATCTGTCCTGGTCTACCTGTGGTCTACTCTGCCGCCGACTCTTTAGCCCTCACGGCAGTTGGGGATGGGTCATAAAATATAGCTGCTGATAAATCCAACAGGATCCGGAGAAACGGCGACCTGCGCTGCACCAAACATGCCGGCGCAAATGCCGCCGATTCTCTGCACTTCGGAGAATCTGGCGGCGTGGCGCGGTTGCGGCGATTCTCCGGCCCGGCGCAGGGCTGGGAGAACACACACCACCCCCCACCCCCCCAATCTCTCATCTTCGCAACATCATCTGAAAACAGTATCAGTTTTCACGTGTAGATCAACACACAATTCTACCTCTTTCACTCCTCCTGCTGTCCCGACATGGTCACTCAGCTTCTCAGACTAGGAACTGGATGAGCAGAAATTTCCCCAATTAAATTTTGGGATTCTAGTTTGTGTTCCAAACTCCATTTCCTAGCCACCAACGCCATCTATCCCCATGGGAACTATTTGTAGCTGAGCAAGATCTGTTTTCACATTTTCATCCTGTTTTTCAAATTCCTCCCCTTCCCCGCTGCACCCACCATCCATGACTTGCTCTCCCCCTCCCCAACTCCATAACCTCCTCCAACCCTCGGACATCAGCCACACAGTGGTTAGCACTGTTGCTTCACAGCACCAAGGGCCCGGGTTTGGGTCACTGTCTGTGCGGAGTCTGCACATTCTCCCCGTGTCTGCTTGGGTTTCCTCCGGGTGCTCCGGTTTCCTCCCACAAGTCCCGAAAGACGTGCTGTTAGGTGAATTGGACATTCTGGTTCGCATACTGGGATCACGATGGGCTGAATGGCCTCTTTCTGTGCTGTAAAACTCGGACACTTCTCAGAGGAAAGCCAGTTCCTGATCGAGATGTTTGCAGCCTGCTTCGTGAAATGGAGTAGTCAGTCATCTCTTCGAACACATCAGAAAAAACATGTGGAGGGACCCTGGATCTTGAAATTTGCAAAGAATACTTTGCGTTTGGTCTTCATCCAGCTTATTTGGAAATGCTCAAGGAATGTCATTACAAACCACTTGTACAGTTCTATTCTATGCTGAGAGCAACTAAGATTATTGAAGAAAAGCATTTTTGATTATTTCTGGAAAGAGAGACGTGTTGCTGAAACTTTTTATCTTGCAGTTGCCTAGCACAAACACAAGAATGCCAAATTTCAAATCATAACAATTTATAGTGGAGGAAATAAAAGTGTGTGGATTGGTTGGCAAATTAACTCTGGCAGAAGTATTGCCGAAACAACGGGAAAGATAGAATTCCCAAGCTTCCGGGCTCCTCAAAAAAGGCACGAGGCTTGAACATGTTCCTTTTGTTTGCAAAGAAATGGTCCTTGCATTTGAATATATGTTGCACCCAAAAAGTGAGCCACGTTATAAGTTCGACTGATTATCTTAAATTGGTCGTTAGTGTAGCTATTAACAGTTTTTAAAATGAATAGTAAAACGCATAAATTGCAGGGTTTCCAGCAAAAAAAAATAGAAATTAAAATTTTGAAAATGTGAACAAATGGTCCCAACATAAGAGATCTGTTTCAGCAAAACAGGCAAACAGGCCCATGATTCCCAGTATCCTAATTTTAACTGGGTGAGCAGCATGATGGGCACCTCTTGGCTGGTTGTTGAAATTCAAATGAGGGGTGGAATTTAAATAAATAGTTAACGTGAGGCATGCATGGGAATATGGGTTCCTTCTCAGCACCAAAATCATCCATCAGAAGATTTGGTGATCACAGGCCCTCTCTGCCCCAGAGAACTGTGAAGACCTGGTCGTTGAGTATGTTCGAGACTGATTGATTCCTACGTATTAAATAATGGGATTAGTGCGGGAAAATGGTGTCGAAGTAGAAGGTCGGCCATTAGACTGGCAGAGTGGGTGTTAAAGGGCTGGATAACCTACTCTTACTTCTATTTCTTATGTTTCCAATGGCCTACCTGCAAAGCTGCACACCCCTTCCAGACCTGGGATGGTTTACCACCTCTTCCTGTAGTTGAGCCTGGTTTTAGAAGTGCAACAAGTTCAACAGTTTGATGATCAGAGGGGAAATGAGAAGCGAAGAGTCACCCTTATGAATAGAACGATCTTTTTCTTAGCAAAGCATTTGTCACTTATGTGCATGTTTGGTGCAGCATAGAGGCGATTACACCCAAGGTGGTTAGCGATTAAAGCAAATTGAAGAGATCGTTTTCCCTTGATATTGAATTCTGTTATAACTTGCCTACAAGGATTTAATACTGAGATGGGATCTCGAGCACTGACATCACGTGCTGTGCTTATTTATTTTCTTGAGAGCAGATTTGACAGTGTGCAAAATCAAATGGGGTCTAGACAAAATCAGTGGAGAAGACTGTTCTGATTGGATGATGGGTAACAACCAGTGGGGACAGATTTAAAGTGATTAACAAAAGGATTGATGATAAATTGAAATGAAATGAAAATCGCTTATTGCCACAAGTCGGCGTCAATGAAGTTACTGTGAAAAACCCCTAGTCGCCACATTCTGGCACCTGTTCGGGGAGGCTGGTACAGGAATTGAACCGTGCTGCTGGCCTGCCTTGATCTGCTTTTAAAGCCAGGGATTTAGCCCAGTGTGCTAAACCAGGCATGCAAAAGCCATTGGAAGGGACAATTTTTGAAGCTGGATTCAACCACCATGTTGTAATTTGCACCCTATGGAATGCTAGTCCAGCAATGTGATCATGACACCACTACATCCATTTAATATGGCTTTGACAAAGGTTCATCTGGACTCGAAACAGTAGGAAGTCTTACAACACCAGGTTAAAGTCCAACAGGTTTGTTTCAAATTACGAGGTTTCGGAGCGCTGCTCCTTCCTCGGGTGAATCACCTGATTAACCTGGTGTTGTAAGACTTCTTACTGTGCTCACCCCAGTCCAATGCCGGCATCGCCACATGGACTCGAAACATTAGCTGTTTTCTCTCCCTACAGGTGTTGCCAGACCTGCTGAGATTTTCCAGCATTTTCTCGTTGGTTTCAGATTCCAGCATCAGGAGTAATTTGCTTTTATCCATTAAATATTACTTGGTGATCACGGTTAAATGTTCTGCCTAACCTGCCTGTTCTTTATACACAATGTCTTTTTCCTTGCAGTGAGGTTGATAAAGTCCTGGCTGGCCTGGAAATATTATCGAAGATATTTGACCAGCAGAGCTCCCCATTGCTGACGCGGCTTATCCAGCAGGTACTGACACTTTCTGTTTTAACATGCGTATGCTCTAATCTTAAACCTGTGATTCTTGTCTTGTTTCCTACCTTGCGATCAGCATGATTGAACCTCCCCATAGGAACACCAGAATTAGGAGCAGGAGTAGGTGGCGTGGCTCCTTGAGCCTGCTGTAAGTTTTAATAAGGTCATGGCTGATTTGATTGTGACCAAATCCCCACATCCTTTCCTGCTCCCCTTCTCCCTTTTTGGTCATAAATCTATCCGGCTCAGTCCTGAGTAAGTTCAAAGCCCCAGCTTCCGCTGCTTTTCGGGGAACAGAATTCCACAGGCTAATGGCTCTCAGAGAAAAATCATTCTCCTCATCTCTGTTTTACATCCCTTCAAGAAAACATAAGAAAAGACAGGAGTAGGCCACACGGCCCATTCAGTATAATAATGGCAGATCTTCACTTTCCCGATCACTCCTTTAATTCCTTGAGACACCCAGAATCTGCCTATTGGTCGTCTTCTGGTACTGGACCAAATCATTTTTGCCTGTTGCTCCTTGGGCTCCTAATCTGATAACATCACTACTTTAAAATTCTCCATTCATTTATTCGGGGATTAGGTACAGAGTAAAGCTCCTATCCATTGTCCCCATCAAACACTCCCAGGACAGGTACAGCACGGGGTTAGATACAGAGTAAAGCTCCCTCTACACTGTCCCCATCAAACACTCCCAGGACAGGTACAGCACAGGGTTAGATACAGAGTAAAGCTCCTATCCATTGTCCCCATCAAACACTCCCAGGACAGGTGCAGCACGGGGTTAGATACAGAGTAAAGCTCCCTCTACGCTGTCCCCATCAAACACTCCCAGGACAGGTACAGCACGGGGTTAGATACAGAGTAAAGCTCCCTCTACACTGTCCCCATCAAACACTCCCAGGACAGGTACAGCACGGGGTTAGATACAGAGTAAAGCTCCCTCTACACTGTCCTGGGAGTGTTTGATGGGGACAGTGTAGAGGGAGCTTTACTCTGTATCTAACCCCGTGCTGTACCTGTCCTGGGAGTGTTTGATGGGGACAGGTACAGCACGGGGTTAGATACAGAGTAAAGCTCCCTCTATACTGTCCCCATCAAACACTCCCAGGACAGGTACAGCACGGGGTTAGATACAGAGTAAAGCTCCATCTACACTGTCCCCATCAAACACTCCCAGGACAGGTACAGCACGGAGTTAGATACAGAGTAAAGCTCCCTCTACACTGTCCCCATCAAACACTCCCAGGACAGGTACAGCACAGGGTTAGATACAGAGTAAAGCTCCTATCCATTGTCCCCATCAAACACTCCCAGGACAGGTGCAGCACGGGGTTAGATACAGAGTAAAGCTCCTTCTACGCTGTCCCCATCAAACACTCCCAGGACAGGTACAGCACGGAGTTAGATACAGAGTAAAGCTCCCTCTACACTGTGCCCATCAAACACTCCCAGGACAGGTACAACATGGGGTTAGATACAGAGTAAAGCTCCCTCTACACTGTCCCCATCAAACATTCCCAGGGCAGGTACAGCACGGGGTTAGGTACAGAGCGAAGCTCCCTCTACACTATGCCCATCAAACACTCCCAGGAGAGGTACAGCACTGGGTTAGATGCAGAGTAAAATTCCTTCCACACTGTCCCCATCAAACATTCCCAGCACAGGTAAAACATGTATGTGGAAGCAGTGTATAGCTATGAAATTTTCTCTCGGGAGCACACGCTATTGAGCCACTATAATATTGTTCCGTTCTTCATGGAAACTGTTTTTTGTGGTTTCCAATGAGCAAGATTGCTAATAGCCCCCTAATTAGGGACAGTTTTGTGGTTGTGCCTGTGTCCACCAGATGCTGTTTCCCTTCTACAGCTACCAGAGAGGCAGGATTATTTTTTCCCTGGGCCAAGTAAAAACAGTACATGTTAGAACCTTGTAAAGAAAGGTTATTACAGTTGTCCAGCGTCTTCCCAATCTCTGCACATCTCAAAACGCTTTGCAATCAGTGAAATACTTTGGAAGTGGAGTCGGTGCTGGAATTTGGAAGCTGCAGCACTTAATTTCTGCACGGCAGTTCCAGGGAACAACTGAGATGATCTGTCTTAGTGACTTTGGCTTGGGGTACACCATGGCCCAGGATACCGTGAATAACTCTATTTTGCTTCATTTTGGCCATGGGATCCTTTACCATTCGGGAATTTGGCAAGCTGAGTATCTATTTAATATCTGATCTGAAATATGGTGCCTCCGACAGTGTGGCATGTTCCTCAGTTCTGCATTGTGAGTGTCAGCCTAGGTTATGCGCAGACATGCAAACCCACTTTCTGATTTATTACTACTGGGAATCCGTGGGGCAAAATCGAGAAACTCTGTCCCCAAGCTATCCCCTTCCAGAAATAGTTTTTTAAAATTATGTAGTTCTGCTCTAATTTGGTACAGAAATACAGGAATGGGGAAGTTGAGATGAATCACCATTAGACGTGCAAGACCTTGTATGACGTATATGACCGTATTTTAAAATGTTGAAAGGTGTTGTCAAAATATTAACGTATTATTAGAACTGGCGACCATAGGCTCGGGCAGAGAGGTTTTCAGGAGTGTCCTAGTGGCCAAAAGTGAAGTGGGGGAGGTTTAGGAAGGGAATTCCTGTTCTTGTGGCCCAGGCAGCTGACGGCACGGTCACTCACGGTGGATTCCAATCAGGAATGCGCAAGAGTTCCAGAATTGACAAAATCAAGAAAACTTCTCCCAAGATCAACTTCCCTGCCAATAGGAACGTTTAAAAAATACATTTTATTGGATTGATCTGGGCGGTGTGGGCACTGGGCACTTTATGTATGATTGTTGCGGATGTGAATTGATCAGATTGGTTCGGGGGGGGTGTGTATTTATCGGATTGATCCGGGTGGTGGTTGTCTTGCAGGCCAGCAGTCAAGGTGGTGATCAGGAACTGGAGAACCTGGTTGTGAAGCTGTCCGTCCTGAAGGACCTCCTGTCGTCTATGGAGAGGAAGGTGAGAGACTGAGCACTTTCTGCCGTGTAACGAATGGTGCCTGTGGGTGCAACCCAAGAAAGTTCACATTGCGTGCCTGCTGTGTTGTGGAGAGCAGAAACACTCTTGCCTCTCAGGCACTCTGTCTTCTCCCCGAATCATGAGCTCACACTGGCTGGGTATGATTACACACTCCATTGTATTATCTTGTTCATTGGCACAAAAAAAATCTCAAAGCTGTTTTTGATCTTTGCAGAGGAAGCTAGAAATAACACAAGTCAGACTTCCTGCAGGAGACTCTGCTGATGGTTGATGAAGGTAGTGCTTGAGGATGTCTGTTTAGAGGATAGTGGGCATTGATCAGCCTGAAAGCGTACCCCCCCCCCCCGTCCCCGTCCCCCTCTCTCCCCCCCCCCACGTACTGTATTTGATCATCTGAATTCTGCTCCCTATATAGTGTATAAACAGACACAGCTGGGCAAATAAACTGAATGGGCCAAATAGCCGACTCCTGTGATGTAGTGACCCTGACCATAAATTGTGAAACGGTTCACAAAGGAGGGGTAAGGCTGATTAGGGGCTCAAACTGAGATCCTAAAAAGAATTTGTGACAGGTGAGGCCACGGTTGAGGGACCAGAGAAGTATTTTGCATCTGTTTTCACTTAAATACAATATCAATGTCCCTGTAAAGGAAGAGGTAGTAGAGAAATTGCGGAGGGTAAAATCAGTAATGGGGAGGCACTTAATGGATTGTTCGCAGGGAGATGTGTGATGGTCATGTCCCTGCACTAGTAACCTCTGGGAATATTATTACATCTGGAATATAAAGATGGCCGTAGTAAGGTGACCATTGCGGCTACCATCGGTTGTTGTAAAAACCCAGTTGTAAAAGTCTGGTTCACTAATGTTCTTTCGGGAGGGAAATCTGCCTGTTTACCTGGTCTGGCCAACACATGACTTCAGACCCATGGCAATGTGGTTGACTCTTGACAACCCCCCCAAGAAATGGCTGAGCAAGCCACGCAGTTCAAGGGCAATTAGGGACGGGCAACAAGGCCACATCCACATCCCAGGAAAGAATTTTCAAAACTAGAAAAGTAATCTGGTCCGAATGGGATGGGTCCTTGGTTGCTGAGGGTAGTAAGGATGGAAATCGCACAGGCTCTTTCATGGAATGGGGGGCTTCAGTGGCTAGGTCAGCATTTTTGTCTCCCCAAGTGCCCTTGGGAAGCCGGTGAGCTGCCTCCTTAAACCGCTGCAGTGCATCTGGTGTAGGTATACCTGCACTGCTGTTAGGAAAGATGTTCCAGCGTTTTAACCCAGTGACAGTGAATGAACTGGATCCAGTGGGGCTGGTGCCAGAGGACCGGAGTACTGTTAACATAACAATTCCATGCAAATAAGGGGAACGGGATAAACCCATCGATTTTAGACCAATTAACCCAACGGTGGAGAAACTGGACACCAGCTTTCCATGGAGCAGAAACGTACAAGTGTTTGAGGGGAAAGAGAGAAAGCCAAGCTTCATGAGGTTTGGGTGGAGGAATAACATTGGATGTGATGGCGGGCAATCACTCCTGTTTATCGTAATGTATTAATAGTTAATTAATTTTAAGTTGATCCTCGCCAGACCTGCATTTATTGTCTGAGTTTCCTCTAAGGAGGTGATGCTGAACTTTCTCTTACATTGCTGGGTCAATTCAGGGAGCAAGTTGAGGTTCAGGCACATGGTGGGACTGTAGTTGTTTATCGGCCCAGATCAAGTAAGACAGCAGCTTCCTTCCCTAAAGGGGCATTGATGAACTAGTTGGATTTCAATGACAGCCCAATAGCTTCACAGTCACTTTTACTGATCCAACTTTTTCCTGATTTTGTTTCAACTGAATACAAATTCTCATTGTTGGTGGTGGTGATCTCGGGTTCCCAGGACCATTAGTACAATAGCGTTAACAACAAAACTGTATCCTTTCCTATCTTCTTGCCCTTTTTCTCAAAGAGCAATGTCTCTATCTATAAAAATTAAAATTGGACAACTCTTTCAAAGAGCCGGCGCTGGCATGAGGGCCAAATGGTTGCTTCCTGTGCTCTTATCATTCTGTGATTAATTTGGGAGAAAATGAGTTCACAGATGTAAAAATTTGGGAATAATAAATGAAAGCCAGCATGGATTAGTTTGAGACAAATTGTGTTTGACCGAATGAAAACAAAGCTGCTGGAAAAACGCAGCAGGCCTGGAGAGGAAAACCAGAGTTAACATTTCAACTCCAAGACGACGACTCTTCCGAGGGAGAGTCCCATTTGGCTGGAAGCATCAACTATGCTTCTCCCTCCACGGAGGTTGTCAGACCTGCTGAGTCTTTCGAGCACCTTCTGTTTCTGTTCGAGATCTGCAGTATTTTGCTTTTTGATTTGTTTTCGACCAGTTTGTGTTCTTTTTGAGGAAGTAATTGTTGAAGTAAAATGTTGGGGAGGGTAATGTGGGTGAATGTGTTGGCTTTCAGAAAACATTTGACAAAGTACCACATAATAAACTACACAATTGAAGCCAGTGGAAGTGAACGGGCAGTGAATGTATGGATACATAATTGACTAAGGAGCAGAAAGCAGTGAACAGTTTTTAGAATTAGGGGAATAGGCAGTGGTGTCCCCCGGGGATCAGTATTGAGGAACTTCCAACATTTGCAATTAACAACATCTTGAAGTGTGGTTCAGACAAATGAGACATTTACAGGTTTCAGAAGGGATAGACTGGTCAGACTCACGTGGATAAAATTTAATACAGGGTGAAAAAAAAGCAGACAATTCTGGGAGGAAAAATGAGGATAGACAATACAAACTAAACCAGCTGATTTTGAAAGAGGTTGCTGGAACAGAAACCGATGTAGACCAGCCTTTTCAAAAATGGCAAGACAAGTTGAGACGATAAAAAGGAAACGGCACACAGGATCTTTAGCTTCATAAATAGAGGCATCGAGTACAAAAGCAGGGAATTATGCTCGCCCTTTATTCAACACTGGTTAGGCTCCAGCTGGATTATGGAGTTCTATTCTGGTCACCATTGTTAATGTTGGAATCCTGTTACAGTGAAGTGCGTGCTTTAGTTTGTATGTGAGAGCAGTTGTTACTAATTGGGGAAAGATTAGAGAATTAATCTTAAGTATATAAGAACTGGTTTATACCAACGTTGGGGGAGGAAAAGCAGAGTCTGTGCCCATGCACTGTGGTTTTATGAATAAACCTGTGTTAAGGAAAAGACTGGCTTCAGATTCCTCCTCTGCTCAAGGCATGAACCTTCGGCATACTCCAGGGAGAATGTTGAGGCTTTGGAGCGAGTTCAAAGATTTACTAGAATGGTACCAGGAACGAGGGCTCTCAGTTATATGGAGTGCCTCGAGAAACTGGGTTGTTAGCACAGAGAAGGTTATAGAATAAGAAGCAGGCCATTTAGCCTGCCTTGCCCATACTGACTGTGTGGAGGAGCAGTTCACCCACTGCTGTTCCCCTGCTTTCTCCATGTAGCTCTGCAATTCTTTTCTTTTCAGACAATGATCCAGTTTTGTTTTTAAGTGACCCTGCCTCCATCATACTCTCGGGCAATGCATTCCAGAACCTAACCATCTCAGTGTGAAATAGTTTTGCTTCGTGTCACCATTGTTTATATTTCCTTGAATCTGTGCTGCCTTGTTCTCGATTGAGACTAGTTTCTCCCTATCCAGTCTGTCCATATCCCTCATGGTTTTTAATACCTGTATCAATTCTCCTCTCGGCCTTCCCTTCTCCAAGGAAGACAGTCCCAGCTTCTCCACTATCATTCATCCCTGGAACTATTCTCATCCATCTTTTCTGTACCCTCTCTAATTCCTTGACATTCTGCCCAGCGATGGGCGCAATGCTTCAGTTGAGGCAAAACCAGAGCTCTGCACAGATTTAACCGTAAAACAGCGCTTTATATAGATTTAACTTTGTTGCTTTTTTACTCTGTGGCCCTGTTGATGAAGCCCTTAACCTGTCTTGCAGCTTTCAATGATTTATGCACGTATGCACCCAGGTCCCTCTGCCTCAGTACCCCGTACAGAATACACTTTATTTTATATTGTCTCCTTGTTGTCACAATCTCAATAGTTTGGTAGTAACCAGTCAGCATTCTCCTCTCGTATGGCATAAATTGTTGTTGCCCCTTATACTGGTATTCTTGTGACTCACGTCCTGATGAGTGCAAACCAAAAAGCTTTGACATGTCTCTATTTTCCCGCAACATTCCCAAGTTCTGTATTACCAAATCACTTGTTTACCAGTAACTTTTTTGAAAATTGGCAAAACTTTAAATCTTAGTTCTTTACTAAAAGAATAAAGCCACACGATTCCATGGTTTAAATCAGATAAAAATACTATACAAGAGTCAACAGAGCAAACAGTGAATATCATCTACCCTGTAGAATTAACTTCAACTTGAATTAATAAGGAAATTGTGGTTGAATATAAACTGTGAATTATTTTTTATTAATTTGAGGGGATGTGGGTGTCGCTGGCTGGGCCAGCGTTTATTATCCATCCCTAATTACCCTTGAACTGAGTTTGTAAGGCATTTCAGAGGGCATTTAAGAATCAGCCATATTGGTGTGGTTCTGGAGTCACATGTAGGCCACACCGGGTAAGGGCGACTGATACCGGGCGGCACAGTAGCACAGTGGTTAGCACTTGTTGCTTCACAGCGTCAGGGTCCCAGGTCTGATTCCCGGCTTGGGTGACTGTGCGGAGTCTGCACATTCTCCCGTGTCTGTGTGGGTTTCCTCCTTGTGAGGCAGTGGTGCTAACTGTTACAATATACACACAAGTATATGATGGTGCACAGACAGACACTGACTGACACACTGAACGACCAATCAACACACAGAACACAGCAGCCAATCACCAGATAGGACACGGCCACTATAAAGCCAGAGGGCACTAGTTTTCCCGCTCTCTCGGGATGCAGCCTCTGAGACAGCCAGAGCCCGTGATCAGCAACATGAACATCAACCATGTGCTAGCAGTATAGTCTGGTCAGGTTAGCCTCAACTCTCCAGTCAACCTAACATAGTGTCGACCTACAGTGCAAGTATGTTTAACAGCTCATAGTTAAATAAAATAGAGTTGTACTTCTGCAAGTGTTGGTAGCCTGTCTCTCTCACTGCTCTGGTAAACGCAGTCCTCGCAGACCCAGCATACCAAACACATCATGGTACCAGTACGTGATGTTAGAGTTTGATGGATCTGCCCTGAGATAATCTGCCTTCGACCAGCGATCAGCCATCCGGTATATGGATAGCATCCGCCCTCCCCTGCAGCTCCGCATCACCGGCAACCTCAGTGCCAACTGGAAGATTTGTAAGCAGAAGTTTCAACTGTACCTCGAAGCCTCCGAACTTGAAGCTGCCTCAGATGCCAGAAAGATTGCTCTCTTTCTCTCCACGGCTGGGGCCACACCATCCACAGTTTTAACTCCCTCACATTCGCTGAAGGTGAGGACAAGTCCAAGACAGTCCTGCTCAAATTCGACAGCCACTGTGACATCAAAGTCAACGAAAGTTTTAAAGCTACAGCGTCTGCAGGGTAAGGATGAACCTTTTCAATCTTTCCTAACCCATCTTCGCATCCTTGCGCAATCCTGCAATTACGGCTCCACCTCCAATTCAATGATCCGCGACCAGATCGTTTACGGTGTGCACGCGGACCCCCTACACCTGCAGCTCCTCAGTGAAACTGCTCACCCTCGCTATAGCCATCGAAACCTGCGTTCTGCATGAGCACGCCACTAATCGATACTCGCACATTCAAGCGGCAGAGACGGCGCGACAAGGCCTCCACGATGCGGAGCGGGTGCAGGCCGTAAAACAGCTCCAGGACCTGAGCCTGGATGAGGGCAGCCATTTCGCGCGCTTTTGCCGGGCTCCCGCGCATGCGTGCAACAACCGAGGGGACGGCGAGGCCGAAGACCGAACTGCGCAGGCGCGCACTATGTACGACCGACCCATGCATGTGCGGTGGTGCACTGAGCACTGGTCACGACGTGCAACAACTGTGGCTCCTCCCACTTAAAGCGGCAATGACCCGCGAAATCTCGACGTGGTCTCCAGTGTGGCAAGCTTGGCCACTACGCAGCCCTGTGCAGTTCTGCTCAAGCACCTGTCTCCCGTCGCTCCCACCAGCAGCGCAGGGACGTCTAAACCGTACAACAACTGGTCACAGATTCTGACTCCGACATGGTTCCAGACCCTGACACCGAGGATCTCAAATCCCCATTCCGGGTGGGCATCGTCACCAAGCACACGGTGCTTCAAAACGGTGCTTCCCAGTGATGAGCATTGATCCAGACGATGAGTGGTGTGCCACCCTTGCGGTCAACAAATCTCGCATTCAGGCTGGACACCGGCGCTTCAGCCAACCTCATTACGTGGTCTGACCTGGACAGCCTACACGTTAAGCCGACCATCCTTCCACCCGCCTGCCAGCTTCCCGACTACAATGGCAATGCCATTGCTGCCAGCGGCTCATGCCAGCTTGTGATGTCGCACCGTTCCTTAAAGGCCACCCTGCCCTTCGAGATTGTAGGGTCCACTAAAGTTTCCCTGCTCGATGCTCAGACGTGCAAGCTCCTAAACCTCATCCAAAGGGTTCACTCCTTGTCACCCACTGAGGCTTCAGCATCGCCGGACTCCGACTTTCAGACACAACTGAAGAACATCATTACTCGATACCACAGCGTCTTCGAGGGCATGGGCACACTCCATACACGTATAAAATTATTTTAAAACCAAATGCCACACCTGTGGTTCATGCACCCCACCTGGTGCCGGCGCCCCTCAAGGACCACCTCAAGCAGTAGCTGCAGGACCTCCAGGACCAGGGCGTCATATCTGAAGTAACGGAACCAACCGACTGGGTCAGCTCCATGGTGTGTGTTAAGAAACCATCAGGAGAACTACGCATTTGCATCGACCCCAAAGATTTGAACCGTAACATTATGAGGGAACACTACCCTATCCCAAAGCCCGAAGAACTCACCTGCGAGATGACTCGCGCCAAATTTTTCACAAAACTGGACGCCTCCAAGGGGTTCTGGGTGATACAACTTGACGCATCCAGTTGGAAGCTCTGCACCTTTAATACCCCATTTGTCCGGTATTGTTACAACCGGATGCCGTTTGGCATCATCTCCGCCTCGGAGGTGTTTCACCGAATGATGGAGCAAATGATGGAGGGCATCGAAGGGGTGCGGGTACACGTAGACGACATCATTGTCTGGTCTACCACCCCACAGGAACACAATGATCGCCACCAACGCGTCTTCCGGAGAATCCACGAGCATGGCCTCCGCCTCAACAGAGCCAAATGCTCCTTTGGTCAAACAGAAATAAAATTCCTCGGCGACCACATATCACAGCTTGGTGTGCAGCCGGATGCAGTCAAGGTGTTGGCGATCAATGCCATGAAGACACCGGAGGACAAAAAGGTGGTCCTCCGCTTCCTGGGAATGGTCAACTTCCTGGGGAAGTTTATCCCCAACCTTGCATCTCACACCACGGCTCTCCGCAATCTAGTGAAGAAAACCACCGAATTCCAATGGCTCCCCGCTCTCGAGCAAGAGTGGCGTGAACTCAGGGCGAAACTCACCAAAGCCCTGGTATTGGCATTCTTCGACCCTGCCAAGGAGACGAAGATCTCCACTGATGCGAGCCAGTCCAGCATTGGAGCAATGCTCCTCCAACGCGACGACGACTCCTCTTGGGCTCCAGTCGCATACGCATCGCGTGCAATGACACCCACCGAACAACGCTAGGGCCTGGGCCTCCTCACGGGAATTGTCACATTCCATGACTACGTATATGGACTCCCCAAATTTACGGTCGAAACGGACCACAGCCCACTGGTCAACATTATACAGAAGGACCTCAGTGATATGACGCTGCGCCTGCAACCTATCCTCCTTAAACTCAGGCGGCATGACTTCGAACTGGTCTACACCCCGGGTAAGGAGCTCATCGTCACCGATGCACTCTCCCGTTCCGTCACTACGCCCTGCGAGCCGTCGGGCTTTGCCTGCCAAATTGATACCCATGTTGAGTTCTGCGCATCTAACTTGCCCGCTACGGACGAACAACTCTTCCAGATTTGTCGTGAAACAGCCAAGGATCCTTTGCTCCAACGCGTCATGCGCCATCTTACAGACGGATGGCTCAGGGCCAATGCCCGCAATTCTACAACATCAAAGATGACTTGGCAGTGGTAGATGGAATTCTGTTAAAGTTGGATAGGATCGTCATTCCGCACAGCATGAGGGAGCTCGTCCTTGAGCAGCTCCATGAGGGTCACCTGGCGGTGGAGAAGTGCCGATGGCGGGCCCCTGAGGCAGTGTACTGGCCTGGCATCAATCAGGACATCACCAACGCCGTTCTCAACTGCCCAACATGCCAACGGTTCCAGCCAGCTCAGCCAAAAGAGACCTTGCAGCCACATGAACTGGTGTCGTCCCCATGGACCAAGGTTGGCATTGATCTTTTCCATGCAGTAGGCCGGGACTATGTCCTCATTGTGGATTACTTCTCTAACTACCCAGAGGTAGTTAGGCTGCATGACCTCACATCGACAGCTGTTACCCGTGCGTGCAAGGAGTCTTTTGCTCGCCATGGCATTCCACTCACGGTCATGTCCAATAATGGCCCGTGTTTTGCAAGTCAGGAGTGGTCCAACTTTGCCTGGCGGTATAATTTCACACACGTCACCTCCAGTCCCCACTACCCCCAGTCGAATGGCAAAGCTGAAAAGGGGGTACTCATTGTAAAACGACTCCTGTGCAAAGCGGCCGACGCGGGATCCGACTTTTACCGCGCACTACTTGCCTACAGGTCAACCCATTTGTCCACTGGCCTGTCACCAGCACAATTGTTAATGAACCGCACATTGCGGACGACGGTGCCTGCAATACACGTCCCAGACCTCGACAACTTTCCGGTCCTGCGAAGAATGCAACTGTCTCGGGCCCAACACAAGTCGGCGTATGACACCTGCACCACGGATCTCTCTGCTCTCGTTCCTGATGACCAGGTTCGTGTTCAGCTTCCTGAAGGTGGCTGGTCTGCCGCCGCTGTGGTAATCAAGCAAGTGGCCCCCAGATCGTTTCTGGTTCATATGCAGGATGGCTCTATTCTTCGCCGTAATAGGCGGGCACTGCGGCTGCTTCCACGCTCGCTGCCAGATCGTGATGCCCTGCCTCGCCCTCAGGACATGCCCTTCCAAGAGCTCGCAGATCTGTCTCTTCTGTTGTCACCCTCTACGACTGACACAGTCCCGCCCATTCCAGAGCAGGCGGCCCCCGACCCACCCTTGAGGCGGTCAACCAGAATTCGTCACCCACACAGAGACTGAATTTATGAACTGACTGAATTCATGGACTGATTGTTTCGTTACCCTGGTTCTTCGTTCGCTCGTTTGTTCATATTGTTGTTTATATCCCGTGTTTTGTTACATACAATCTATCTGACTAGACACCTTCCTGTGTAAATATGTTAGAATGTTTGGACATAGTCATGTAAATATGCTCACATGCTCTCCACCTAGTCAGGTACATTCACATACCACACTATTTATTGCCGCATACAGATACTTTTTTCAAAAAGGGGGAGATGTCTTAATATACACACAAGTATATGATGGTGCATATTCAGACACTGACTGACACACTGAACGACCAATCAACACACAGAACACAGCAGCCAATTACCAGACAGGACATGGCCACTATAAAGCCAGAGGGCACTAGTTTTCCTGCTCTCTCGGGATGCAGCCTGTGAGACAGCCAGAGCCCGTGATCAGTAACACGAACATCTACCATGTGCTAGTAGTATAGTCTGGTCAGGTTAGCCTCAGGTCTCCAGTCAACTTAACATAGTGTCGACCCACAGTGCAAGTATGTTTAACAGTTCATAGTTAAATAAAATAGAGTTGTACTTCTGCAAGTGTTGGAAGCCTGTCTCTCTCACTGCCCTGGTAAACGCAGACCCAGCGTACCCAACACGTCACTAACCACTGTGCTACCGTGCCGCCCACTTCTTAGCTCAGCTTCTGGATCTGGGATCTGTCATCCTCCGTTTCGCCTCATCAACTGCTATTCCCCACCTTGGACCGAGTGTCCCTGAATATCCTAGCCAGGGTCCAGGTTGCTCAGGAGGTTTGGTTTCCAAACCTCAGTTTGTTTTCTTAGAAACTGCGAGGGTCAGTTTCCTTTCTGTGTTTACATGGTCTGTTTCCCCTTTCAGTTCAGTTTCTATTTTAGTTAGGATATACTTTAAAAAAAAAAACCAAAATATATTTCAGACCCACTAGAGGGGTCATGCAGATTCTGATGGACTTTGATAACTTTTCGGGGTACAAATTAAACGAGAGGAAAAGCGAGATTTTCGTGATCCAAGCTAAAGGGTAGGAGAAGAGACTGGGAGAGCTCCCGCTTAAGATAGAGAAGAGCTTTCAGTGCCTAGGCATACAGGAGGCTTGAAATTGGGATGCCCTCCACAAGCTTAACTTATCCCAACTGGTAGAGCAGATGGAGGGGGACTTTAAAAGGCGGGACATGCTCCCGCTTTCTCGAGCGGGGAGGGCGCAGACCGTTAAGATGACGGTCTTCCCCAGATTTTTGTTTGTCTTCCAGTGCCTTCCCATCTTCATCCCTAAGTCCTCCTTTAACTGCGAGGAAAGAGACCGTTTGTTACTAGAGCGCAGTCGAGGGGGTGGGGGGGCGCCGCCGCCGTATTTTTGCAGCTACTACTGGGCGGCTAATATAGCCATGATTAGGAAATGGGTATTGGGGGAGGGGTCGACGTGGGAGCGGTTAGAGGCGGCGCCATGCAAAGGCACCAGCTTCGGGCACTCATAACGGCACCTCTGCCATTCTCGCCGGCCCGCTACTCCTCCAGTCCGGTGGTGGCAGAGGCACTAAGGATCTGGGGTCAGTGCAGAAGGCACAGGGAGGTGGAAGGAGCCTCTGTTTGGACCCCGATACGCAACAATCACAGATTTGTTCCAGGCAAGATAGACGGAGGGTTTCGAAGCTGGCATAGGGCACGTATTAAAAGGGTGGGGGACCTGTTCATAGACGGGACTTTTCCCAGCTTGAAGGCGCTGGAGGAGAAATTTAATCTGCCCTCTGGAAATGCCTTCAGATACCTTCAGGTACGCGCCTTTCTAAAAAAAGGTGGTGACATTTCCGTTGCTACCCCCACGTAGGATAGAGGATAGGGTGGTCTCTGGCACCTGGGTAGGGGAGGATAAGGTGTCGGACATCTACCAAGAACTACAGGAGGCGCAGGAAGCCCCAGTGGTGGAACTTTAAGGGCAAGTAGGAGCAGGAGCTAGGTGGGGTGCTGGATGCGGGACTGTGGGCTGATACCCTTAGCAGGGTTAATTCCTCCTCATCATGTGCCAAGCTTAGCTTAATTCAGTTTAAGGTGGTCCATCGGGCACACATGACAGCAGCGAGAATGAGCAAGTTCTTTGGGGTTGAGGATAGATGTGTGAGATGTGCGGGAGCCCAGCGAACCATGTCCATATGTTCTGGGCATGTCCAGCTCTCAAAGGATTCTGGCAGGGATTCGCTAAGGCAATGTCCAAGATCCTAAACACATGGGTGAAGCCGAGATAGCGATCTTTGGTGTGTCAGACGATCCGGGAGTTCAGGAAGTGAAGAGGCTGAGGTTTTGGCCTTTGTCTCCCTGGTAGCCTGGAGACGGATCCTTTTAATGTGGAGGGACTTGAAACCCCCGAGTGTGGAGATCTGGGTTGGTGACATGGCTGGGTTTCTCAGTCTTGAGAAAATAAAGTTTGCCGTGAGGGCGTCCTTGCTGGGGTTCTCTCGGCGGTGGCAGCCGTTCCTCAATTTTCTTGGAGAGCGTTAAAATGTCAGCAGCAGCAGCAATCCGAGGGGGGGGGGGGGGGGTGGGGAGGGAGAGAGGGGTTGGGGAGGGAGGGAGGGAGGGGGGGGGGGGGGGGGGGAAATGTTCACTTACTGCATATTCTTTTTTTTATATAATGTTAACATTCACTATGTTTTGTTAAATGTTGTTAATGGTCATGGAAACATTTTGTTTTGCTAAAAATCTGAATAAAAATAATTTAAAAAAAAAAGTACAAATTACATTTAAAGACACAAATTCCCTCGAGCTGTGTTCTTCTAAACAGAATGAATCATTTCACACTTTCATACCTTTGATTTCATTTTTCATTTCATTTTCATTTTCTTTTCATTTTATTTTCATTTCATTTCATCTGCCGCTCGTCCTCCTGTTCCACCAAGCTATGTCCTTTAAGTTCTAACTGCATTCCTCGTGGGTCACAATGCTTTCAAGTTTCATATCTTTCAAAAATGTTGAAATTGTGCCGTGTCCGACAAGGTTCGGTATGTATCGGGGAGAGCTGGTACCTTCGCACCGATCTCTGGGGAATACCACTACAAAACCTCCCTCATGCCCGAAAAACAGCCGTTCACCACTTCTCTCTGTCTCCTGTCACTCAGCCAATTCATATCCATGTTGCTCCTGCCTGTTTTATTACATAAACTATAACCAGGTTGACAAGTCTGTTGTGCGACACTGTATTGAATGCCTTTTGGAAGTTCATGTACACCACATCAACAGCATTACCCTCATCAATCCTCTCTGTTACCTCATCAAAAACTACCAAGTTAGTTCAACACAATTTTACTGTAACAAATCCATGCTGGCTTTCATTAATTAAGCAATGTTTTCCCAAGTGACTATTAACTTTGTCCTGAAATATCGTTACTATTAGCTTTCCCGCTACTGAGGTTATACAACTAACACAAAAGTAAAATATGGCGAATGTTTGAAATCGGAAATAAAAGCAAGAGATGCTGGAAAGCTGAGCAGGTCAGGCAGCATATGCAGAGAGAAACTGAGTTAAAGCTTTGGGTTTTAAATGGCCTCCTGTGCTACATTATTCAGTGATTCCATCCTAGGAGGCTGCTCTGGCACATCTGGCTCGGCAGCAAGGGCAAGCTTTTTGGATGGGCAGCCTTTTCTTTTTTTATCGTCTTTACCTCTCTCTCTGTCTCTTTATTTTTTGGTCATTCTCTCTCGCATGTTCCCCCATCTTGTCCTGTTTTCTAAGAATTCTTGCGCTCTCTCATTCTTTCATACAAAATAACAGCACAGCACTTGAACAGGCCCTTCAGCCCTCCCAGCCTACACTGATCACGTGTCCTATCTCGACCAACCGCCTGTATTCTTCTATACCGTCTGTTCATGTGTCTACCCAGATAAGTCTTAAAGGTCACTAACGTATCTGCCTCACTTGGCAGAGGATTCCAGTCCACCACCACCCTCTGTGTAAAAAAAAAAAGAAAACTTCCCCCACACATCTCCACTGAACCTATCCCCCCCCCTCACCTTGAACTTGTGCCCCCTTGTAATTGTCATTTCCGCCCTGGGAAAAGCCTCCAACTGTTCACCCTATCTATGATTTTATAAACTTTGATCAGGTCGCCCCTCAGCCTCCGTCTCGCTAGGGAGAAAAATCCCAGTTTATTCAATCTCAAAGCTAAAATGTGTACTTTTTCATCTTGTTCAGTTTACACCTCTTTGTTTGCTTACCCCGTTCATCCTTTCTTCATTTGTTCACACTTTGGTTATTGCTTACTTGTCCCTTCTGAACTTGACATCACCATTGTGCATTGTTTCTATTGCTTGCTGTATCCTCAGTGTGCAGAGTTCCACCCTCGTTGCACTGTACCCTACACTGCACGTTTCTAGGATGCTGAGGCAAGGAGCAGTTTTATTTCCCTCTGGCTTTCCTGCTAGTTTTTAAAACCCACATTTGGCTCTTGGTTTACATTGCCAACTTGGGTCTCCAGGTCTGGTGATACCTGGCACTGTGAGCCTCAGTTGATTACTTGCAATTCTTGGTGTTCAATAGAAATGTACCGTAAGCTAATCTCGTGTACACAAATTTTCTTTTCTTTAGGCATTGAAAGCACTGCAGGAAATGAGTTCCTGCCCCAGCTTCACGTCACAGTCGTCAATGTTCTCTCACTCTGTGCCTCGCAAGGCGAAGAGCATTCCAGTGCAAGCTTTTGAGGTAATGACCTGCTTTCTTCACTGAGAGATTGATGCGTCTTCCATCCCTGGGGACAGTCGATTCTGTTTTCCTATCCACCCTCCCCACCTTGCAAACTCTACACAGTCACCCAAGGCCGAAATCGAACATGGGTCCCTGGCGCTGTGAGGCAGCAGCGCTAAACACTGTGCCACCATGCTGCCTATTTAATCATTTGACTTGTGCTGCCCATGCTGATACATAAATACAATGATGACCATTTCTCTGAGACAAGGATCTGAACACTTGTTCTTATGTTCCTTAGGTGAAACTGGATGTGAACCTGACCGATTTAACGAAGATTGGTAAATCACAGAAGTATTTACTTAGTGTGGATGTGGAAGGAGGAAAACTGGTGGTACAAAAGAAATCCAAGGACCCACATGAGGACTGGAACACATTTACACATGATAAGAGTAAGGAGGAAGCGAGATATTGTGCTGTAAAAGAACAAAGAGAACAAAGAAAATTACAGCACAGGAACAGGCCCTTCGGCCCTCCCAGCCTGCGCCGATCCAGATCATTTATCTAAACCTGTCTCCTATTTTTCAAGGTCTATTTCCCTCTGTTCCCGCCCATTCTTATACCTGTCTAGATGCTTCTTAAATGATGCTATCGTGCCCGCCTCTACCACCTCCGCTGATAAAGCGTTGCAGGCACCCACCAACCTCTGTGTAAAAGAACTTTCCACGCACATCTCCCTTAAACTTTCCCCCTCTCACCTTGAAATCGTGACCCCTTGTAACTGACACCCCCACTCTTGGGAAAAGCTTGTTGTTATCCACCCTGTCCATACCTCTTATAATTTTGTAGACCTCAATCAGGTCCCCCCTCAACCTCAGTCTTTCCAACAAAAACAATCCTAATCTACTCAACCTTTCTTCATAGCTACCACCCTCCATACCAGGCAACATCCTGGTGAACCTCCTCTGCACCCTCTCCAAAGCATCCACATCCTTCTGGTAATGTGGCGACCAGAACTGCACGCAGTATTCCAAATGTGGCCTAACCAAAGTCCTATACAACTGTAACATGACCTGCCAACTCTTGTACTCAATACCCCGTCCGATGAAGGCAAGCATGCTATATGCCTTCTTGACCACTCTATCGACCTGCGTTGCCACCTTCAGGGTACAATGGACCTGAACTCCCAGATCCCTCTGCACATCAATTTTGCAGATACAGCAAAGGGTTCGATAAGAGAGTAAAGCCATCTTCCACCCACTGGCTAATGGTTGACTGAGCCCAGATCATGGGATTCAACACCTTCCTACCCCTTAGTTAAGGGAGGAAGCTGCTCAATCTTTCAAAATTGTTCAGATATAAAAACATCATGGCTACTCCATGTCCTTTTTTAAAAATACATTTAGAGTACCCAATTAATTCTTTCCAATTAAGGGGCAGTTTAGCGTGGCCGATCCACCCACCCTGCACATCCCCGGGCCGTGGGGGCGAAACCCACGCAAACACGTGGAGAACATGCAAACCTCACATGGACAGTGACCCAGCGCCAGGGCCGAACCCGGGACCTCGGCGTCACGAGGCAGCAATGTGGCGCCACCGTGCCGCCCAGGAGCGTGAAACTTTTAATTAACCCTCAGCATCTACAGACGTTCGGGGGAAGAGTGTTCCAGACTTCTACTTCCCATTTATTTGAAGCTGTGCTTTCTAGTTTGATCTAGCTTTAACATGGTGGACATGGTGATGTCAGCAGACTGGTAATCCGGAGGCCCAGGCTAATTCTCCAGGGTGATGGGGGCAAGGGTTCCAATCCCACCACTGCACCCGGTGGAATTTAAATTGAATTGACCAATCTGGGATTGAAATTGGTCTGAATCACTGATTGCGGTTTAAAAAACCCATCTGTTGTTTAGGGAAGTGAATTTGCCGTCCTTACTTGGCCTACACCAGACTCCAGGCCCACAGCAATGTGGGTGACTCTTAACTGCTCTCTGAAATGGTCCAGCAAACCACTCGAGTGCAATTACAGATGGGCAACAAATACTGGTCTTGCCTGTGGCACCCGTATCCAATGAAAGAATAATTTTTTAAAAAGCTTGTGTCCCCTCTTGCTCTATTTCCCCCACCAGAGGAAGTCGTTTTCTTTCAATGTTACTGGAGAGTGCTGAATCCTCCTCTAGCATTTGCTTGCGTTTTCTCCTCTAACTCCAGTCTACTGCCCTTTTGATGGGAGGACTTTTATTGCCATATCAGCAACAATGTATTGACGTTTGCAGTTTGTAATTGGAAACAGTGGGGGGCAGCAGGGTGGTGCAGTGGGTTAGCCCTGCAGCCTCACGGCGCTGAGGTCCCAGGTTCGATCCCGGCTCTGGGTCACTGTCCGTGTGGAGTTTGCACATTCTCCCCGTGTTTGCGTGGGTTTCGCCCCCGCAACCCAAAGATGTTGCAGGGTGGGTGGATTGGCCAGGCTAAATTGCCTCTTAATTGCGAAAAAATGAATTTGGTACTCTTAATTTATTTTTTTTAAAGTAATTGGAAAGAGCTGTGAATGGCTTGAGGGGAGCTGTGTTTGTACAGAAGAAGCTTGTGAAGATGGTGCAGTGTAAGCATTTCTATCACTTTTCTTTAGTTGCAAAGAGTGAAAGGAAAATGGATGAGATCAGTGCTCAGCTCCCTGTGCGAGGTTTGTGGTGCTAATTTAAGGAAGCCAAAGTTGTATTGCATCAGATTACTGCTTGACAGTCACTGATGGAAATCATGCTGTGTTCTCAGAATGTGGGCAATTGAGGCCAGGCTGCGTTTATTGCCCAGGTTTGATGTGCTGAGCCGCCGTTAAGTGTGAGCTAGAGTCAGATGTTGGCCAAATTAGACACTGGCATTACCAGATTGATTGCATTCAATTTCTATGGTTGGTAGCTCAGTATCAGAATATCTCTGCCCTACTGTACTCCACCATAGCGATAAAGAGGTGATTTGGCATACACTGTATGATTATGGCCAGCTCCGTGCAAGGTAGGTGATGGATTCGATTTTTAAAAAAAAATTTGTTCATGGGATGTTGGCGTCGCTGGCTGGGCCAGCATTTATTGCCCATCCCGGAGGGCATTTAAGTGTCAACCACATTTCTAAGGTTCTGGAGTCACATTTAGGCCAGACTAAGTAAGGGCAACAGATTCCGTTCCCTGAAGGACATTGGTGAACCAGATGGGTTTTTACGACAATCAGCAATGGTTTCATGGTCATCATGGTCATCATTAGGGGCTAGTTTAGCTCACTGCGCTAAATCGCTGGCTTTTAAATCAGATCAAGCAGGCCAGCAGCACGGTTCGATTCCCGTACCAGCCTCCCTGGACAGGTGCTGGAATGTGGCGACTAGGGGCTTTTCACAGTAACTTCATTGAAGCCTACTCTGACAATAAGCGATTTTCATTTCATTTTTTCATTAGACTTATAATTCCAGAATTCTATTGAATGGTGGGTTCCCAGGGCATTACCCTGGGTCTCTGGATTACTAGTCCAACAACAATGCCACCAAGCCACTTCCTCCCCTAGTCCCTGTTACAGGTGGATGTTAAAGATCCCCAGGAGGAGGAGTAGAGGAGTTTTAGTTTGTATCAGTAACTCACATTATCTTTGATGTAGTGAGAATGTAGATTTTAAGTTCGATATTGAGCTCTTTATTTTCCTGTCCTGCTGGTGCAGCATGTGTGTTAGCTTTTGGGCCCTGGAGGTTTGGGCCTGGCCTACTCTGATCAAATGAACATCAGTTTAAAAACAATACAGCCCTGTGGTCATCAGTGGGTTCTTTTCTTTTCCCGTCAGTTCGGCAGTTGATAAAGTCACAGCGTGTCCACAGCAAGCTGGGAATAGTGTTCGAGAAAGAGAAAGACAAAACACAGAGGAAAGATTTCATCTTCGAAACTACAAGGGTGAGTTCTCCAACTAGAAGCTGCCCTCCTGCTTCTTTCTGAGTTTCAGTCTACTCTTGAGTGCAATGCACATGAGGTCAAATTGGTGACTAGAGTTTAGATTTATGTAGTGCCTTTAGTGCATTGCCTTTGACATTGTGAAATGTCCCGAAAGAGTGATTATTAAACAGAATTTGAAACCAACCACATAAAGAGATAATAGGCAGGTGACTAAAAGTTTGGTCAGAGAGATTTTAAGGAACCTCTTTCAAGTAGGTGAGAGAGGTGGAGGTTAAGAGAGAACATCCAGAGCATGCAACCAAGCAAAGCTGCTAATGGTGGAACAATTAAGATTGATGATCTGGTCAGATCAATAAACATAGAGCGAATAAAATCATAAACCGTTGTTCCGATCACAACAGTGTCCGATTGTTATTGTACATTACTGAGAAAGTCATTCCTCTGCTTAATAGTTTTGTTACAGAGTGGAATATACATAGAACATAGAACTGTACAGCACAGTACAGGCCCTTCGGCCCACGATGTTGTGCCGGACTAGTCTGAAACTAAGATCAAATCAACTTACTCCCAATCATTCTAGTGCACTCCATATGCCTATCCAATAACCGCTTGAAAGTTCCTAAAGTGTCCGACTCCACTACCATAGCTGGGAGTGCGTTCTACGCCCAACAACTCTGAGTAAAGAACCTACCTCTGACATCCCTCCTATATCTTCCACCATGAACCTCATAAATCTGTGTTGACTATCCTGGATTAAGCTGTATCTTTCCAAATGATCATAAATCCTAACCCTCAGGACCCTTTCCAATAATTTACCTATGACCGAAGTGAGACTAACCGGCCTATAATTCCCAGGGTTATACCTATTCCCTTTCTTGAACAATGGGACAACATTCGCCTCTCTCAAGTCTCCAAATATAGAAAAATAAAGTTGTATTGTTTTGAGGTTTTCTTCAAATATTTCTACCAATTGTAAAATTAATGTACGTTCAGTCCTGTCTCATTGTCGTGAGGAGCAGTCCACTTAACGATGGACATGTGAGGATTTTTAAAAATATATGTTGTGGATGTTGTTGACAAGGCCAAAATTTGTCGCCCATCTGGATTGAGAAGCTGGTAAGCCAACTTCTCAAACCACTGCAGTCCTCGTGGTGAAGTTACGGCCACAGCTTAAAGTAGGGAGGGAAGTGAGCAGCATGGTGACGCAGTGGGTTAGCCCTGCTACCTCACGGCGCCGAGGTCCCAGATTCGATCCCGGCTCTGGGTCACTGTCCGTGTGGAGTTTGCACATTCTCCCTGTGTCTGCGTGGGTTTCGCCCCCACAACCCAAAGATGTGCAGGGTAGATGGATTGGCCACACTAAATTGCACGTTAGTTGGAAAAAATGAATTGGGTGCTCTAAATTTATTTTTTTTAAAGTAAGGAGAGATTTCAAAGATTTGGCCCAGCGACAACCAAGATGTGGCCAATATATTTCCACAGGAGCAGAATTACGCCATTCGGTCCATCGAGTGCTCCACAATTCTATCTAGGCTGATGTGTTTCGGGCGGCCTGGTTGCGCAGTGGTGAGCACTGCTGCCTCATGGCACCGAGGACCCGGGTTCATCCCGGCCCCGGGTCACTGGAGTTTGCACATTCTCCCTGTGTCTGCGTGGGTCTCACTCCCACAACCCAAAGATGTGCCCGGTAGGTGAATTGGCCACGCTAAATTACCCCTTAATTGAAAAAAAAAAAGAATTGGGTCCTCTAAATTAAAAAAAAATGGCTTATATATTTCTTATCCCCTTTTTCCTGCCTTCTCTCTATAACCCCTGACCCCCTTATTAATCGAGAACCTATCTATCTCTGTCTTAAAGACACTGCGACTTGGCCTCCACAGCTTTCTGTGGCAATGGGTTCCACAGATTCAAAGAATAAACAAACAAAGAAAAGTACAGCACAGGAACAGGCCCTTTGGCCCTCCAAGCCTGTGCCGACCATGCTGCCTGACTAAACTACAATCTTCAATCTTCTCCACTTCCTGGGTCTGTATCCCTCTATTCCCATCCTATTCATGTATTTATCAAGATGCCCCTTCACTGCCCTCTGGCTGAAGAAATTCCTCATCTCTGTTTTAAAGGATCGTCCCTTCGGTCTGAGGCACTGCCCTCGGGTTCTAGTCTCTCCTACCAGTGGAAACATCCACTCCACGTCCACTCTATCCAGGCCTATCAGTATTCTATAAGCTTCACTGAGATTCCCCCCTCATCCTTCTAAACTCCATCGAGTACAGACCCAACCTCTCCTATCCAAGCCCTCATTCCAGGGATCATTCTTGTGGACCTCCTCTGGATCCTTTCCAAGGCCAGCACATCCTTCCTTAGATATGGCTCACAATACTCCAAATGTGGTCTGATCAGAGCCTCAAACAGCCTCAGAAACAAGGAGATCCAGGGGTACAGGTTCATAGCTCCTTTAAAGTGGAATCGTAGGTGGACAGGGTGGTGTAGAAGGCATTCAGTATGCTAGGCTTTATTGGTCACAATATTTTAAACATCTACGACTATGACTCTATGACAGAAGTACATCACTGCTCTTGTATTCTCACCCTCTCGGCATGAGTGCTAACATTGCATTTGCTTTCCCAACTACCAACTGAACCTTGAGAATCCTGAACTAGAACTCTTAAGTCCCTTTGTGCTTCAGATTCCCAAAACCGTTCCCCATTTAGAAAATGGTCTATGCCTATATTCTTTACCAAAGTGCATAACCTCACACTTTTCCACATTGTATTCCATCTGCCACTTCTTTGCCCACTCTCCCAGCCTGTCCATGTCCTTCTACAGTACCCCTGCTTCCTCAACTCTACCCGTCTCTCTACATATCTTTGTAACATCTGCAAACTTAGCAACAGTGCCTTCAGTTCATTCTTCCAGATCATAAGTGTCTATTGTGAATCGCTGTGGTCCCATAACTGATCCCTGGGGCTCACCACTAGTCACTGGCTGCCACTCTGAAAGAGATCTTTTTATCCCCACTCTCTGCCTTCTGCCTGTCAGCCAATCTTCTATCCGTAGCAGTACCTTGCCCCTAACACCATGGGCTCTTCTTATTTAGCAGCCTCTTGAATGGCACCTTGTCAATGGCCTTTTTGAAATCCAAATAGACCACCCTCACTGGCTCTCCTTTGTCTAACTTCCTCGTTACCTCATAGAATTCTAACAGCTTTGTCAGGTATATCTCTCCTTGACGAAGCCGTGCTAACTCAGTCCTATTTTGTCATGCACTTCTAAGTACGCCGCGATCTCATCCTTAATAATGGACTCTAAAATCCTACCAACGGGGTCGGCACGTGGTGCAGTGGTTAGCACTGAGACTGTGGCGCTGAGGACCCTGGTTCAAATCTCGGCCCTGGGCCATTGTCCATGCGGAGTTTGCACATTCTCCCCGTGTCTGCGTGGGTTTCACTCCCACAACCCAAATATGTGTAGATTGGGTGAATTGACCACGCTAAATTGCCCCTAAATTGGAAAAACAATAAAATAATTGGATACTCTAAATTTTTTATTAAATAAATAAATAAATAAATAAATAAATAAATAAATTTAAAAAAAAAATCCTACCAATGACCGAAGTCAGGCTAACAGGCCTATAATTTCCTGTCTTCTGCCTCCATCCTTTCTTAAACAGGGATGTTACATTAGCCACTTTCCAGTCCTCTGAGACCCTCTCTGACTCCAGTGATTCCTGAAGGATCACCACCAATGCCTCCACAATCTCCGCTATCTCCTTCAGAATCCTGGGGTGTAGTCCATCTGGTCCAGGTGATTTATCTACCTTCAGAACTTCCCCAGTACTTTTTCCTTCATGATGGCCGCTACACTCTACTCTGCTACGCCACTGGTGGCGTACATAGAAACATACATAGAAAATAGAAGAAGGAATAGGCCATTCGGCCCTTTTAGTCTGCTCTGCCATTCATCATGGCTGATCATCAAATTCAATACCCTGATCTGCCTTCCGCTCTCTTGATCCCTTGATTCCTTTCGCCCCAAGAGTTATATCTAATCCCTTCTTGAAATCACACATGTTGGCCTCAACTACTTTCTGTTGTAGTGAATTCCACAGATTCACCACACTCTGGGTGAAGAACTTTCTTCTCGCCTCAGTCCTAAAAGGTTTACCCCTTATTCTCAAACTGGTTCTGGACTCCCCCGCCATCGGGAATATTCTTTCTGAATCTACCCTGTTGAATCCAGTTAGAATTTTATAAGTTTCTATAAGATACCCCCTCGCTCTTCTGAACTCCAATGAATATAATCCTAACCTCCTCGTATGACAATCCCGCCATCCCAGGAATCAGCCTGGTAAACCTTCGCTGCCCTCCATCCATAGCAAGAACATCCTTCCTCAGATAAGGACACCAAAACTGCACACAATACTCCAGGTGTGACCTCAACAATGCCCTATACAATTGTAGTAAAACATCTCTATTCCTATCCTCAAATCCTCTCGCTACGAAGGCCAGCATTCCATTTGCCTTTACTGCCTGCTGTACCTGCGCGGTTACTTTCAGCGACTGATGCATGAGGACACCAAGGCCTTACTGAGCATCCACCTCTCTCAATTTACACCCATTCAAATAATAATCTGCCTTCCTATTTTGCTACCGAAGCGGATAACCTCACATTTATCCACATTATACTGCATCGGCCATGAATGTGCCCACTTACTCAACCTGACCAAATCCTGCTGAGTAAGAAGTCTTACAACACCAGGTTAAAGTCCAACATGTTTGTTTCAAACACTAGCTTTCGGAGCACTGCTCCTTCCTCAAGTGAATGAAGAGGTATGCTCCCGAAACATATATATAGACAAATTCAAAGATGCCAGACAATGCTTAGAATGCGAGCGTTTGCAGGTAATTAAATCTTTACAGAACCAAAGATAGGGGTAACCCCAGGTTAAAGAGGTGTGAATTGTCTCTAGCCAGGACAGTTGGTAGGATTTTGAAAGTCCAGGCCAGATGGTGGGGAGTGAATGTAATGCGACATGAATCCGAGGTCCCGGTTGAGGTCGCACTCGTGTGCGGAACTTGGCTATACGTTTCTGCTCGGCGATTCTGCGTTGTCGCGCGTCCTGAAGGCCGCCTTGGAGAATGTTTACCCGGAGATCAGAGGCGGACTGCCCTTGACTGCTGAAGTGTTCCCCGACTGGAAGGGAACATTCCTGCCAGGTGATTGTTGCCAGCGACAAGGCACGGCGGCCGAGATCTACGGCACGGCCCTCCTGCCCCCCCCCCCCCCCCCCCCCCCCCCCCCCCCCCCCCGGGGGGGGGGGGGGGGGGGTAGAATAGGGGGCAAGGAGCGGCCTCCGATGCTGTCGTGAACCTCTCCGGATTTCACGACGGCGTCGGGCCTTGTGGAGAATTCCGCCCCTGGTGGGTGGTGTTCTCGCGTGTAATGGTGGTATCCATGTCGATGATCTGGCACGTCTTGCAGAGATTGCCACAGCAGGGTTGTGTGGTGTCATGGTCGCTGTTCTGAAGGCTGGGTAGTTTGCTGCAAACAATGGTTTGTTTGAGGTTGCGCGGTTGTTTGAAGGCAAGTAGTGGGGATGACCTTAACAAGATGTTCATCTTCATCGATGAAGTGGTGAAGGCTGCGAAGAAGATGTCGTAGTTTCTCTGCTCCGGGAAAGTACTGGGCGATGAAGGGTACTCTGTCGGTTGTGTCCCGTGTTTGTCTTCTGAGGAGGTCGGTGCGGTTTTTTGCTGTGGCGCGTCGGAACTGTAGATCGATGAGTCGAGCGCGATATCCCGTTCGTACGAGGGCTTCCTTCAGCGTCTGTAGATGTCTGTTGAAACAAACATGTTGGACTTTAACCTGGTGTTGTAAGACTTCTTACTGTGCTCACCCCAGTCCAATGTCGGCATCTCCACATCACAAATCCTGCTGAAGCATCTCTGCATCCTCTTCACAGCTCACCCTCTCACCCAACTTTGTATCATCTGCAAATTTGGAGAGAATACATTTGGTGTTCTCGTCCAAATCATTAATATATAATATGAACAGTTGGGGCCCTACACAGATCCCTGTGGTACCCCACTGGTCACTGCCTGCCAATCAGAAAAAGACCCATTTATTCCAACTTTTTTCTTCCTGTCAGCTAACCAGCTTTTATCCATCTCTAACACTACCCGGAATCCCATGCGCTTTAACATTACATAGTAATCTGTTATTTGAGACCTTGTCAAAAGTCTAAGCAGACCGCATCTCCTGGTTCTCCTTGGTCAACGCCACTAGTTACATCTTCAAAGAATTCCAGTAGATTTGTTAAGCATGATTTCTCTTTTGTAAATCCTTTTACAATTTTTTTTTAACATAAATTTAGATTCCCAATTATTTTTTCCAATTAAGGGGCAATTTAGCGTGGCCAATCCACCTACTCTGCACATTTTTGGGTTGTGGGGGCGAAATCCACACAGACACGGGGATAATGTGCAAACTCCACACGGACAGTGACCCAGAGCCTGGATCGAACCTGGGACCTCAGCGCCGTGAGGCAACTGTGCTAACCACTAGGCCACCATGCTGCCCCATCCTTTTACAATTTTTATGTTCCCCGCTAGCTTACTTTAATATTGTATTTTCCCCTTCTTAATCAATCCCTTGCTCTGCCTTTGCTGGATTTTAAACTGTTCCCAATCCTCAGGTCGGCTGCTTTTTCTTGCTAATTTGTATGATTTTTTGAATCGAACACTATTTTTAATTTTCCTTGTAAGCCATGGTTTTGCCACAGTTCCATTTCTACTCTTGCTCCAAATAGGAATAAACAACTTTTGGAGTTCACCAATTCGTTTCTTGAATGCTGCCATTGCCTGTCCACTGTCCTTCCTTTCATGTAATGTTTCCCAGTCGATCATAGCCAACTCATGCTTCATATCATCATAGTTACCTTTATTGAGATTCAGGACCCTTTGTGTCAGAATCAACTACCTCACTATTCACCTGGATAGTGAATTAAAACATATTATGGTCACTCATCCCCAAGGGTGTTCTCTCAACGAGATTACCAACTAATCCTTCATCATTGCACAGTATTGTATAATACCCAGTTTAAGATGGCCGAATCTGAAGACCTTTCCCTCGCACCATCTTTGCAGCACGTGTTCACCTTATGGACCTTGCTGTCGTACTCTAACTAGCACATGGCACTGGCAGAAATCTTGAGATGACTACCTTTTGAGGTCCTACTTTCCAACTTGCTTCCGACTCCTTTTATTCTGCCTTTAGGACCTTGTCCCTTTTTAAAAAAATATTTTTATTCTAACAAACTTTGCATTATAACAAACGCAACAATACAACTAAACCCCCTCAATACCCCTCCCCCCGCCCTCCCATAAAGAAAACAAAACCTTTACAAAGCCTTAACCCAACTAAAAAGATGAACCCCCCCCCATCCCTCCAACAGCGGACAGTAACCAGTTCCCTGAAGAAGGAGATGAAGGTCTGTCACTTTGAGTAGAACCCTTCCACCGATCCCCACATGGTATACTTGATCTTCTCGAGGTGCAAAAACTCCATCTGGTCCCCCAATCAAACTGAGGGCTTGGACAGCAGCGGGGATCCAAAGACCAAACCCAGCTCATCCTCTTTACCTCCTCCAACGATACCTGCTCCCCCCAACATCTGCCCATAAATCCCGAAATCCTCCCTAACTCAGCCACGGACATCATCCCTTTTTTGTAAACCTCTGATGTTTGGACCAATGTACACCACGACAACTGGCTGTTCACCCTCTCCTTTCAGAATGCCCCACAACCGCTCTGAGACCTCCTTCACCCTGGCACCAGGGAGGCAACATACCTTCCTGGAGTCTCTGTTGTAGCCACAGAAATGTTTTTCTATTCCCCTCACAATTGAATCCCCTATGACTATTGGGTTGGACTGGATTGGATTTGTTTATTGTCACGTGTACCGAGGTACAGTGAAAAGTATTTTTCTGCAAGCAGCTCAATAGATCATTAAGTACATGGAAGAAAAGGGAATTAAACAAAATTCAAGAAAATACATGAGAATAAAATTTTTAAAAGGTTAGAACGAGTATAAGTTAAATTAAAAGTGGATCTGTTGGGGAGAGCTTGCAGAGAGTCGCGTCGCTCCGGCGCCATCTTTCCTCATCTACTATTGCATTGCTGTGTCTTTTGCTCCTCCCTCTGCAGCAGAAACAACGTGGTGCAACATATTTGGCATCTGCTGTTATCCCCTGAGAGGCCATTCCCCTCAACAGTATCCAAAACCGTACATCTTCCACCGTGAAGACTGATGCAAAGCATCTATCCAGTTCGTCTGCCATTTTTTTGTTTCATATTATTACTTCTCCAGCCTCGTTTTCCAGTGGCCCAATGTCCATTTTTGCCCTTCTCTTACCTTTTATATATTGAAACCACCCCCCCCCACATTGGATTTTTAGTTGTCCACTGCTCGCTTTTAAAGGCTTCCCAATCCTCTGGCTCCTCGCCACATTGTGTAGTTTTTTTCTTTTGCTTTCATGCTGTCACTGACTTCCCTCGTCAGCCATGGATGCCTCGTCCTCCTGTTACCATGTTTTTCTTACTCCTTGGGATGAATTTATGTTGTGCCTCCCAAACCTCCTGCCATTGCTGTTCCACTGTCTTCCCTGCTAGGCTCTCCTTCCAATCAACTCTGACCAGCTCCTCCCTCATGTCTTTACAGTTGCCGTTATTCAATTGTAATACCGTTACATCTGATCCCAGCTTCTCCCTCTCAAACTGCAGGGTAAATTCGATTGTTTTGTGGTCACTGCTCCCTAAGGGTTCCTTCACCTTAAGTTCCCTAATCAAATCTGCCTTATTACACATCACTTTTCACAGGGGCTTTTCACAGTCACTTCATTGAAGCCTACTCGTGACAATAAGCGATTTTCATTTCATTTCATTTCATCACCAAATCCACAATTGCTGGTACCCTCGTGGGCTCTACCACAAGCTGTTCCAAAAAAGCATCTCGTAGACATTCCACAAATTCCTTTTCTTGGGATTCGCTACTAACCTGATTTTTCCCAGTACACTTGCATATCAAAGTCGCCAAGTTCCGAGTCAGGATGGGATGTGAATGGTGGATTGTTGTGTCAAACCAATGTAGCAAAAAAATTCTTAATTGTTACAGCTGTGGGTCAGGGTGCACTCTTGATTATAAAGGAAGCGGGGCCATTTATGATGGAGGCAAGCAATGCTTTACCTTAAGGGAAAGAGTATCTACGACAGAGCTAAAGTTTGTATCAGCCACCTTCTCGAAGCAGTTTTGGGAGTGATCTAATGTGCGTAATTGCACCAGTGTGCAAATCGTCATCTTAGTCTTTCTGACAGTCGTCTACATGTGCCTGAGATGGGCGGCACGGTGGTTAGCACTGCTGCCTCACGGATCCGAGGTCCCAGGTTCGATCCCGGCCCTGGGTCACTGTCCGTGTGGAGTTTGCACATTCTCCCTGTGTTTGCGTGGGTTTCGCCCCCACAATCCCAAATATGTGCAGGGTAGGTGGATTGGCCACGCTAAATTGTCCCTTAATTGGAAATGAATTGGGTACTCGACATTTATTTTTAAAAAATACATGTGCCTGAGCATCCATTCAGAATTTATTAGCACAGTGATGTTTCTGAAGATTGGATCAATAAAATCTAATAATTGCAAGTTGGGGAGGTTTATTTAAATAAAATTAGCAATTAATCTTCATTTCAGCAACAAACCAAACTGAACCTAAACTAAAACAGCTGGGAATGAGGTTAAGGTTAATCAATCTTTTTAAAAAAAAAATATTTGAAGCAGTTTTAGCAGTGACCCTGTCATCCTTGCAACTTTTGCTTCTCCTTTTCTTCCTCTTTCAGAAGCGA
The DNA here is from genome assembly GCF_902713615.1 of Scyliorhinus canicula. Classification (NCBI taxonomy): domain Eukaryota; kingdom Metazoa; phylum Chordata; class Chondrichthyes; order Carcharhiniformes; family Scyliorhinidae; genus Scyliorhinus; species Scyliorhinus canicula. The sequence continues at coordinate 5,450,294 of NC_052159.1, forward strand.
GAGGCATTTTGCCAACTCCTACAGTTAATGAAGAACAAACATTCCAAGCAGGATGAACCGGACATGATCTCTATCTTCATCGGCACCTGGAACATGGGTAAAAATGAGAGTGAAATTATCTGATGTTGCACACAGGGCAGCCACTCACTTTCTTACCTTTTTAAAATTTATTGTTGGGATGTGGGCATCGCTGGCTCGGCCAACATTTTGCCCATCCCTAATTGCCCTTGAGAAGGTAGTGGTGAGCTGCCTTCTTGAACCACTACAATCCCTTCGGTGAAGGTACACCTACATTAGCGATATATTTCCGAGTCAGGATGGTGAGTGACTTGGAGGGAAACCTCCAGGTGGTGGGGTTCCCAGGTATCTGCTGCTCTTGTCCTTCTAGATGGCAGCAGTCATGGGTTTGGAAGGTGCTGTCTAAGGAGCCTTGGTGCTTCCTGCAATGCATCTTGTAGATGGTACACACGGCTGCCACTGTGCATCAGTGGTGGAGGGAGTGAATGTTTGTGGAAGGGGTTCCCATCAAGTGGGCTGCTTTGTTGTAGATGGTGAGTGTTGTTGGAGCTGCTCTTACTCAGGCAAGTGGTGAGTATTCGTCTTGTAGATAGTAGGCAGGCTTTGGGGAGTCCGGTGGTGAGTTATTTGCTACAAGAGTTATTTGCGACTCTCACCTGATCTTGTAGCCACGGAATTTATATGGCTAGTCTACTTCAGTTTCTGGTCAGTGTGACCCACTGGATGTTGTTAGCTGTGACAGCTTAGCTCATTTGATAATTCTCCCTCCTCTAAAGCAGAATCCTGCAGTGGAATCCCACAGCACAGAACAAGGCCTTTTGGCCAATTGCGCCATGCTGGCTCTTTGAAGGAGTTATCCACTCAGCCCTGCCTTCGGGTCTGAAAATGTTTACTTTTGAAACATTTACTTAATTCTGTTCTGAAAGTTACTGTTGAATCTGTTTCCACCACGCTTTCGATTCCCGGCTTGGGTCATGGCTGTGCAGAGTCTGCATGTTCGCCTCGTGTCTGCGTGGGTTTCCTCCGGGTGCTCTGGTTTCCTCCCACAAGTCCCGAAAGACGTGCTTGTGAGGTAATTTGGACATTCTGAATTCTCCCTGTGTACCTGAACAGGTGCAGCAATGTGACGACTAGGGGCTTTTCGCAGTAACTTCATTGCAGTGTCAATGTAAGCCTACGTGTGACACAAATAAAAATTACTATTAATAAAAAAGACTGGGATTGCTTTGAGTTATGGGATGGCTGCAAAAATAAAATTGGTACCAGCAGGGACTGCAATTACAATGTTCGCGTTTTCTCAATCTGTCCTTATCGCAGTAAACGTTTGGTCAATGGAGAAGTGAGGGGAGAAGCTGTTTGTTTTATCTATATAACGGTAATCCATTATATAAAATAAGTTTTTTGCGTTAGTAGGTAGTGTAGATTTAGTTGTTTTCCCTGCTTATGGTTTTAAATATTTTGAAAATCTGCACTCGCATGTCAAACATCTCTCCCAGATCCAGTTCAAGGTGGTCCATAGGCTCATATGACTGTGGCCCGGATGAGTAGGTTTTTTGAGGAAGTGGAGGTTGGTGTGGGCGGTTGGGGGTATCCCAGCGAATCATGTACACATGTTCTGGGCATGTCCGAAGTTGACGGGATTCTGGTAGGCATTTGCGGACAGCCCGTACCAGCCTCCCCGAACAGGCGCTGGAATGTGGTGACTAGGGGCTTTTCACAGTAACTTCATTTGAAGCCTACTTGTGACAATAAGTGATTTTCATTTCATTCATTTTCATTTCACATCCTGTCAGAGGTCCTGGAAGCGAGGGTGACTCCCAAGCCCTGAACTGGCAATATTTGGGGTATCGAAGGATCCGGGGGATCAGGGGGGGAGAGAAGCCGATGTTTTGGCCTTTGCCTCCCTGGTGGCCGGAGACGGAATTTGCTGCGATGGAGGGGCTCGGAGCCCCCAAAGTCAGGGGTATGGGTTAGTGACGTGGCAGGGTTTCTCAGGCTGGAAAAGATTAAGTTCGCCTTGAGAGGTTCAATTCAGGAGTTTGCTCAGAAGTGGCAGCCATTCATCGACTTTTTAAAGGAAAATTGAACATCAACAGGGGGGGGAATGAGGCATGGCAGTGTAAAATAATAGACAGATAATCTAATATACGGGTAGTTAGGAGCTTGTGGGGGGGGGGGGGGTAGTTGGTTACGTTATTGTCATATTGTTGCATGTGTCGGGCCGCTAGGCTATTTAGAATGTTAATTTGTTAAACTGTGAAAATTACAAATGCTTCAATAAAATATTTTCTAAAAAATAAACATCCCTCCCAGGAAGTCGAACAATAAGGTCCGAATAAATAATACTGTGTTGATCGTTCCGAAGCACCAGCTCTCTCCTAGACTCAGTTCATGAATTTGGTCAGGAAGACTCCAGTTCTGTCCTTGACCTGTGTTCAGGTCTCAATGATAGGGAATTGAACCAGAATCCCCTTCCTTGGCCCTTAGCTAGTGACTCCTGCCAGGAGCTTCTCTTGACCTTGTCCACATTTCCTACAAATATAAATTCCTTTCCTGCTGCAGAGAAGATGAGATGGGTGATCTGCTGCAGGCTCATTTGACCATGGAACCTGATCCCCAGCTATCGAGTCAGTGCCTTGGTGATGAGGGGGGAGGGAGCATACTATCTGGTGAGACTGCACATTACAATAAGGATAACGGGTATATGGGAACTGCATCGCCTCCTGAGTTCCACCCCAAATGTGAAGATGGGACCTTGCCACCCAGGCACAGCCGCAATAGGCCGAATGACCACCTTGTTTGAGTTGCAACATAACGTTCCGACTTATTGGCCGTTATTTCATTGCTGGGTCAAAAAGTGCACGTCGTCCTCCCTCACAACACTGGATGCACCTTCACCACACATTCTGCAGGGTTCAAGAAGGCGGCTCTCCACCACCGTCTCCGGAATATTTAGGAATGGGTAGTAAACGCCGGACTCTAATGCTTCTCCCATATTCCACGAACTAGTAAGACGAAGAATGTTAAGTGTTAGAGTGCAATTCTCAATCATGTTTCTCTCTCTTTCTTCTTAAAAAAAAAAATAAAAAAAAATCTGAATAGGAAGTGCACCCCCTCCAAAAATCATGGCGTCCTGGCTGATATCCAAGGGCCTCGGGAAAACACTGGATGAAACGACAGTCACCATTCCACACGACATCTATGTCATCGGGACTCAGGAAAACTCTGTCGCAGACAAGGAGTGGGTGGACTTTGTACGGGGCAGTTTGAAAGAGTGCACTGACCTAGATTTCAAACCGGTAAGATGTACTGTGTGTTGCTCAGTTTGTGGTTCTCTTGAAGGGTCGTTGGTATGTGGCATTCTGTGCCCCAGAAAGCTGTGGAGACTGGGTCGTTGAATTTATTCAAGGCAAATTTAGACAGATTTTTGATAGACGAGGGAGCCAAGGATTATTGGGGGCAGATGGCAAAATGGAGTTGGGAGCAGGCTCAAAGTGCGAGATGGCCGACTCCTGCTCCTAAGTCCGATGTTCGCGATCTACATAATCAGGGTCTGCGTTTAAATTCGCAGGGCGCTTGAGGAGAATCAATTTTGTTTGTGCAGCAAATATTTTTGTTTGTTCACAGATTGCAATGCAGACACTTTGGAACATTAAAATTGTAGTCCTGGTTAAACCGGAGCATGAGAACCGGATCAGCCACATCAGTACCTCGAGTGTGAAAACCGGAATCGCCAATACGTTGGGTAAGTAGCCCGATAACACCAGCAGCTATTGCGGCATGCTAGTCTGAGGGTCATTGATCACCTATTATGGATTAAGATGATCATTTTAATTGATGCAGCACCTTAACGTCGTAACCCATCTCGAGTTGCTTGATGAGCAGCATTATCAAACTCAATTGGACATTGAACCACAACAGGAAATATTTAGACAGGTGAGGTAGTTTAGAAGGAGGATCTCGAAGGAAGAAAGAGAGGTTTAGGCTAGGAATTCCGTAATTTAGGGCTTATGGAACACTTGGGTGATAAAAATTGCGATGGCGCCATAGTGGTATTGTCACTGGACTAGTAATCCAGAGACCTGGGGTCATGCTCTGGGGACCCAGGTTCAAATCCCCCCATGGCAGATGGTGAAATTTGAATCCAATAAAAATCTGGAATTAAAAGTTGTCGATTGTCGCAAACACCCATCTGGTTCACTAATGTCCGTTAGGGAAGGAAATCTGCCGTCCTTACCCGGTCTGGCCTACATGTGACTCCAGACTCTCAGGAATGTGGTTGACACTGTCCTTTCAATGGCCTAGAAAGTCACTCAGTTCAAGGACAATTTGAGATGGGCTATAATTGCTGGCCCAAGCAGTGATGCCACATTCTATAAATGAGTTTTTAAAAAACCAATTCGGGATTGGAGAAATGCAGAGCCCTTGGGTGCAGGAAGTAGTTACGACAATCAAATCGCAAGCAAGGCTCAAAGTGTTGGAATATTTCTGCTACAGAATTAACCTTGAAGTTTGCTCATCCCAAACTCTTCAGTCCCAATTTTGTGGCTTATATCTATACCAATTTTCATAGTCCTCTAGCATCGCTTACAAGCATGAGGTACTTATTTCCATTATCTTCATTGTGGTTTGGGCAGTTGTGTGTGGCTGTACATCCTTGGACATGGCCTCTTGCTCTTCCTGATCCTGCGAACCGCTGTTCCTCCATTCTGTCACTGGAGGATGATGCCTCAACCAGTCTGTTCCTCTGGAGCCTCTACCCAAAATTGCTCCGCCTGCAATGCTCACTTCATGTCTTCAGAATGCTCTTGAAACTCGTCAGTTGCTTATTTCCACCTCCCCTGCATCTTTTGTTCCTGCCCAGCACCACCTAATCTTCCTTCTCTGGGTTCCTCTCCTTCTGACCTCTTGCAATATTCCTGATTTCAATCGCTCCACCATTAGCGGCTGTGCCTTTGACTGCTGAATCTTTAAGCTCTGGAATTCTCTCCCAAAACTGCTCCCTCTTTTTACCTTTCTCTATTTCACTGCACCGTTTGCAACATGCCTCTTTAACCAACCCGCCCTAATATCTCCTTGCCTGACTCTGTCAGATTTTGTCTGATTAATCTGGAAAATCCCATGGGGGCATTTCACTACGTTAAAGACACTGGAAAATGCACATCCTTTCATATGATGTTTACAAAAGTATTTCTTCATTATCCATAGGTAACAAAGGCGCTGTTGGTGTTTCTTTTATGTTTAATGGAACTTCATTTGGATTCGTTAACTGTCACTTAACATCTGGTAATGAGAAGTCTGCGAGGTGGGTGTAAATAGAAAGTTGTTTAACGTGGAGCAACCTGAGACAAAGGTGCTTCTAGTCATTAAAATAAAAGCAAATACATAAAAGCAGATTCTGGAAATCGGAAATGAAAGCAGAATGCTGGAAGTACTCAGCAGATCTGATCGCATCTGCGGAGAGAAAAATATTTAATGTTTCAAGTTGAAAATTACTCTTCAAAGGGCGGCACGGTGGCGCAATGGTTAGTACTGCTGTATCACGGCACTGAGGTCCCAGGTTTGATCCCGGCCCTGGGTCACTGTCCATATAGAGTTTGCACATTCTCCCCGTGTCTATGTGGGTCTCACCCCCACGACCCAGAGCTGTGCAGGGTAGGTGGATTGGCCGCTCTAAATTGCCCCTTACTTGGGGAGAAAACAAAATTGGATATACCTAAATTTTAAAAACAAGAAAATGACGCAGAAGGTTCTGAAGAGAAGTAATATTCCACTCAAAACCTTAACTGTATTTCTCTCATCATATATGCTGCCAGACCTGCTAAATATTGCCAGCACTTTCTGTTTTTACTACTTCTAGTTGTTATTTTTGGGGATCACAGGGTGCTTCCAAGGCTGCTGTATCTCAGTTTTCCAGCAAGTATTCCGCAACATCCAAGTTTTCACAAGAAGACTGACCTGTTCTAACTGTGCTTATTGTGTCAACGATGCTCAGCGCTTAGAGGACGTTGCTCCCCAGGTCTGACTGCAATCGAAAAGAGAAAATGACTGCTGTACATGAAGTAGTAAAAAAGCCAAAACTGGTAGAAATGTGCATTAGGTCCACCTGCAATTTGATCAATGGAGGGTGCCCATCTGAAACGTAACCATCTCCTTTTCAGCTGCTGCCAGGTCTACTGTGCATTGCCAACATTTTCTGCCTTTATTTCAGCCGGGTTGTACCTCCATTTGTATCTGTAAAATTTCACACAAGTTCGAAATCTAGGCTGATCATCCAGTGCCGTGGTGCATTATCTAAGGGGTAGGATAGCAAACCAAGGACATATCTGCCCCCAGCTGTCATAAAAGATCCCATGGCACTGTTCCACAGAATCCTGCCTGCCACTCATCTCTCAACTAATATCACAGAATCTGGTCATTCGCATATTGCTGATAGTGGGAGCTTGGTGTGCGCCACAGGACTGTAATGTTTCCAACGTTACAGCAGTGACTGGACTATACAAAGTAGTTCATTCACTGGGTGAAACATTTGGAGACATCCTGTTAATAGAAATGCAGATTCTACATTTTCTACAATACAAAGATTGATGCTTTTAACCCTTCGCACATCCCTTATGAATTAGATGCTCAGTGTACAAGTGTGGGCTGAAGCGCTTCGGAAATTACAATTTCAGAGGCAAAAATGTGTACACCCACCCTTTACCCTGTTGCCCTTGTGAATTCTGTGCACAGTAAATTACATTCAAAACGAGATTACATGTAGATTTTTTTTTAAAGAGGCATTTTGTGCTTGGAAAATCCCATTTTGTTAATCTGGTTTAGTTGCTAATTGAAGGGAGAAATGTTTACTAGAATATCAGGAGGAACACCTCTGCTCCTCTTGGAGTTGTCTTGGAATCTTCAACTTCCACCGGACGAGGTAGTCGAGCTCTTTGTTTAATGACTTGTGCAGCATTCCTTCGAGAGGTGTCAGACCGTGCGAATATCCTGCACAGGATACCAATTGGAGCAAATTATTGAGGACTTTCAGCAACACTTAAACCGTGGGGGTAAATTTTAAAATGCATTTTTACAGGATGGGGGCTAAACTGGTTAGGCTAGCATTTGTTGCACATCCCTTGAGAAGATGGTGGTGAGCTGCCTTCTTGAACCGCTGCAGTCCATGTGGTGTAGGTACACCCACAGTGCTGTTAGGAAGGAAGTTCCAGGATTTTGACCTAGTGATAGTGAAGGAACGGCGATGTATTTCCAAGTCAGGGTGGTGAGTGGCTTGATGGGGATCTTGCAGTTGGCGTTTTTCACATGTTCCTGCTGCCCTTTTCCTTCTAGGTGTTAGTGGTTATGGGTTTGGATGGCGCTGTCTAAAGAAGCTTAGTGAGTTCCTGCAGTGCATCTTGTAGATGGTAAATACGGCTGTCACTGTGTGTTGAAGATGGCGGGAGTGACTGTGGATAGGGTGTCAGTCAAGCGAGCTGCTGTGTCCTGGATGGTGTTGAGCTTTTTCAGTGTGTCGGAGTTACACTCATCCAGGCAGGAGGAGAGTATTACTTGTTCCTTTTAGGTGGTGGACAGGCTTTGGGGAGTGGGGAGGTGAGTGCATACTGCAGGATTCCCAGCCCCTGGCCTGCTCTTGCAGCCACAGTATTAATAATAATAATCTTTCTTGTCACAAGTAGGATTACATTAACACTGCAATGAAGTTACTGTGAAAACCCCTAGTTGCCACACTCCGGTGCCTGTTCAGGTACACAGAGAATTCAGAATGTCCAAATTATCTAACAGCACGTCTTTCGGGACTTATGGGAGGAAACCGGAGGAACCCCACGCAGACATGGGGAGAACGTGCAGACTCCGCACAGACAGTGAGCCAAGCCGGGAATCGAACCTGGGACACTGGCGCTGTGAAGCAACAGTGTTAACCTCTGCTACCTTGCCGCCCAGTTCAGTTCATTTTCTGTTAATGGTAACCCCCAGGATGTAGATAGTGGCTGGTTTAGCTCACCAGGCTAAATCGCTGGCTTTTAAAGCAGACCAAGCAGGCTAGCAGCACGGTTCGATTCCCGTACCAGCCTCCCCGGACAGGCGCCGGAATGTGGCGACTAGGGGCTTTTCACAGTAACTTCATTGAAGCTTACTCATGACGATAAGCGATTTTCATTTCATTTCATTCATAGTGGGGATTCAGCAAAGGTAATGCATGTCATGGAACGATGGTTAGATCCTCTCTTTTAGGAGATAGTCATTGTCTGGCACTTGTATGGCGTAAATGTTACTTGTGAATTGTCTGCCGAGCCTGGACATTGTCCAGGTCTTGCTGCATATGTACATGGACTGATTCAGTGTCTGAGGAGATGCGAATGGTGCTGAACATTGTGAAATCGTCAGAGAACATCCACACATCTATATACCCTATGTCAGGTGAAACACCTTTAAAGGCATAATGCTGGGTATGCAGGACATATACATATTTACAATCAACAAATGTAGGCTAAACAAATGTGACAATTACATGGGATATGCAGCAGAGAAACAGGTCATTTGTCCCAGCCAGTCCATGCTGGGTTTGTGCTCCACTCAAACCTCCTCCTTATGGTTGTAATCCTTCATTCCCTTTTCCCTCAAATGCATGTCGATCTCCCCTTTAAATTTATCTGCAGTATTTGCTTCAACCTCTTGGTAGTGAGTTTCACATTCTCACCACTCGCTGGGTAAAGCTATTCCTGGGAATTCCCTGTGGGAATTTCAAGGTGGCGATCTTACATTGAGGGCCTCTAGTTATGCTCGTTCCCACAGGAGGAACATTTTCTCTGTATTCACTCTATCAAAGCTTTTAAGAATTTTAAAGACCTCCATTCGGTCACCTCTCAGCCTTTTTGGTGTTCGCTTAAAAGAAGCATTCGGAAATATGTGATTCGGGAGGAAACCTGCCTCTGGCCATGGCAAATCAAGTTTTCCTTTTTTTTCAGTAAGCCTGCATATCCTGGGTTAGTGTCACAGAAGTCATTTTCTGGATTTTGCAGGATAAATAATTGATATTCTGTTGACTCCCAAGAATGAGGGATGAATAACATAAATAGGAGCAAAAGCCCCTTAAGCCTGAACCAATATTCAGAAGGATCACTTTCCCTAGAAAGTGGGTGGTAGTGGTAGAGTGGTAATGTCACTCAACCTAGTAATCCAAAGGTCCTGGCACATGTTCTGGGGGCATGGGTTCAAATCTCACCATGGTGGCATTTCAATTCAATTCATGATTAAAAAAACCTGGAACTGAACACTACTCTTGGTGACCATGACTCTCATCACCAATTGTTGTATAAACCCATATTTAAAAACTATCACTCTGATATCCTGCAGAGAGGGAAATCATTTACAAAGCTTTGACAAAGAGTCATTGGACACGAAACGTTAGCTCTTTTCTTTCCCTACAGATGCTGCCAGACCTGCTGAGATTTTCCAGCAATTTCTTTTTGGAGGGAAATCATTTAATTGGCCTGCATGCGACTCCAGGACCACAGCGATGTGGTTGACTCTCCTGGATGTTTTACCATCCGATGGGGGGCGGGGGCGGGGGGGGGGGGGGGGGGGGGGGGGGGGGGCGGAGGGGAAGGGGAAGGGGAAGGAGGAGAGCTGCAACTTAGCTGGTTTGTTTTGACAATGCTGAGCCAGCAGCCTCCTTAGACGCCTTGTATTCCTTCTCTGCAGCTTTCCCCACAGCAAAGCTTTGATCTATTGTTATATGTAAGATATTTGGCAGTGATGCTGGGGAAATCTTGTGGCCTTTAGTTGTGGGAGCAAGTGGTTCCATTCAAAGGGAAAAGATCTTTCCCAATTTGGGCAAGTGAAACCAAGCAAGAGATAAAATTAAGAGTGAAGTGAAGCAGGGAACCAGATTGAAATGCGTCTTCTTCCAATCCTGTTTGTCACACTCAGGCGGAATCAGAATTACTTGGATATCCTGCGGTTACTTTCTCTTGGTGACAAGCAATTGAGCTCCTTTGACATCTCGTTACGTTTCACGCATCTCTTTTGGTTTGGGGACCTCAATTATCGGCTGGACATGGAGCTGCAGGTAGGTGACATTGCCTCTTAGCATGCTGTCTCGTCCAGGGGTGTAGATCCACAGGCATTGGGCACTCATCCTGTCTTCTCCTAACAGTCCTTTCATTGATTCAACCAAGCCTAGGCAGAGAGCATTGGCTGACTATTAGACCCAAGGAAGCATTGCCGCCTATCTTTGCACAATTTGATCAGGTGAGACATGGTGTCGGTACCTATCTATGTTGCCTGGACTTTCTGCTGGGGATAACTGCCTGATTTTTCTGCAATTTTTTGCCATCCTCTCTGTAGCCCAGAACTGCTGACGCTAATAACACAACCCAATCAGCACACCTTCTGTCACCTGTCCTGGCCCAGGCTCAAGCATGGGGCCTTCCTGCCCGGGATGGTACTGTTTCGTACGTGACAATGTCATTGCACGGAGCATGTGCTGGTTGTCTTGAGAAATAAATTGTAGGCCCTTTGATTTACTCAACTTTCAATTGCAGCCAGTCTGTGGTCCAATTACTGTGATAGAGAGGGAGGTGGGACTGGCCATATCCAGGTGATCTTAACTTGCAACAATAAAATACACACTACGTCAAAATGGAATTGTGTCACATTATCTAGGTGGAAGGGAGAGCAACCTTCATTGTCACATTTACTGTTGGTGGTATTAAGTAAAATTGGGGGTGAGGGGGGAGAGGGACATTCCTTTGATGTACTTGCAGTAGATTCTGTTATCCTAAAGGCTGGTTGCAGGCACCCAGGCTTTTGCATCAGCCAACAGAAATGCAATCAAGTATCCCTAATTGATTTTCCACAGGCTCTTGAGCCAGCCAGACAAGTCATTGTCTCGGTGTTGGGTACTGTCTGCACAGCTCTGATCGTTAGCTTTTCACTCATCGGGAATCTGGACTTATTCTTTTAAATTATTTCCCATGGGATGTGGGCATCGTTGACAAAAGCAGCATTTAATGCCCATCCCTATTTGCCCTTGAGAGGAGTCTCTGCAGTCCATGTGGTGTAGATACACCCACAATGCTGCTCCGAAGGATGTTTCAGGATTTTGACCCAGCGACAGTGAAGCAATGAGATATAGTTCCAAGTCGAGAAGGTGTGCGACTTGAAGGGGAGTTTGGAGGTGATGATTGTGTTTCCATGTGTCTCCTTCTCTTGTCCTTCTGGGTGATGGGAGGTCACGGCTTTGGAAGGTGCTGTCTGAGGAGTCTTGGAGAGTTGCTGCAGTTCCTCTTGTAAATGGTAAACACTGCTGTATGCGCTGGATGTGTAGGGAGTGAATGTTGAAGGTGGTGATGGGGTGCTCAGTAGGCAGGCTGCTTTGTACTGGATGGCATTGAGCTTGTATGTTGTTGGAGCTGCACTCATCCAGGCAAATGGAGAGTATTCCATCGTATTCCTGATCTGTGATTTGTAGATAGGGGACATGCTTTGGCGAGTCAGGAAGTGGGTTACTTACCACAGAATTCCCAGCCTCTGACCCGCTCTTGTCACCACAGTAATTATATCCTGGTCCAATTAATTTTTTGTTCAATACTAACCTCCAGAATGTTAGTGGTGGGAGTTTCAACAATGTGATAATGCCATTGAACATCAAGGGACAATGATTAGATTCTCTTTCATTGGAGATGGTCATTGCCTGGCACATGTGGAATGCAAATGATATTTGCTACTTCTCAGCCCAAGCCTGTATGTTGTCCAGGTATTGCTGCATGTGGCCATAGAATGCCTAAATATGTGAGGAGTTGAACACTGCGCTCATGATGGAGGAAAGGGGTGGGTGGCGCAGTGGTTAACACTGCTGCCTCATGGCGCCAAGGACCCGGGTTCGATCCTGGTGCAGGGTCACTGTCTGTGGGGAGTTTGCACATTCCCCCCGTGTCTGCGTGGGTCTCACCCCCACAACCCACAGATGTGTAGGGTAGGTGGATTGGCCACACTAAATTGCCCCTTAATTGGAAAAATGAATTGGGTACTCTAAATTTATATTTTTAAAAAATGATGGAGGAAAGGTTATTGTTGAAGCAGCTGCTGAAGAAGGTTTGGTTACACCGAGGAAATCTGCAGTGATGTTCTCTGGCTGAGTAACTCACCTCATCGACAGGGATTAAGCAGCACAGAAATGTTTCACCACAGCCTTCCTCCACCCCAAATTATTTATTTTGAAATGGAACAACATGGGTGATAGCCGCAGAGTGCTGCTGATGAAGCTGCTTTCACATCTTCACATTCCGCTCATGGAGAACAATGGAAGGATTATTATGCTGATTACCAGGCTGAGGCAAGGTGAATGCTGTCTTCCATGGCCAAAACCAGCCAATAGCAAGACCTGTTAGTCCTATTTGACAATCAGGAATTCCCATTGGGAGGGGGCGTCCCCCACAGCCACTGGGCACGGGAATCCTGCTGGATTCAATTGGAATCCCAAGTTGTGGCTCCAGTCGACAGCAGGAGTAGGGTTCAAGCACCCGAGCCTCTTCACTCTTCAGGCAGGAATGTGCTACAGCCAATCTCCAAGGATCCTCAACATAACCTTCCAAACCACAACCTGGAGGGACAGCAGACACATGGGGACATCACTACCTGTAACCTCTCTCTATCGGGATGCACGCCATCCTGATTAAGACCATAAGACCATAAGACATAGGAGTGGAAGTAAGGCCATTCGGCCCATCGAGTCCACTCCGCCATTCAATCATGGCTGATGGGCATTTCAACTCCACCTACCAGCATTCTCCCCGTAGCCCTTAATTCCTCGCGACATCAAGAATTTATCTATCTCTGCCTTGAAGCCATTTAGCGTCCCGGCCTCCACTGCACTCCGCGGCAATGAATTCCACAGGCCCACCACTCTCTGGCTGAAGAAATGTCTCCGCATTTCTGTTCTGAATTTACCCTCTCTAATTCTAAGGCTGTGCCCACGGGTCCTCGTCTCCTCGCCTAACGGAAACAGTTTCTTTGCATCCACCCTTTCTAAGCCATGTATTATCTTGTAAGTTTCTATTAGATCTCCCCTTAGCCTTCTAAACTCCAATGAATACAATCCCAGGATCCTCAGCCGTTCATCATATGTTCGACCCGCCATTCCAGGGATCATCCGTGTAAATCTCCGCTGGACACGCTCCAGTGCCAGTATGTCCTTCCTGAGATGTGGGGCCCAAAACTGGACACCGTACTCCAAATGGGGCCTAACCAGAGCCTTATAAAGGCTCAGTAGCACATCGCTGCTTTTATATTCCAACCCTCTTGAGATAAATGACAACATTGCATTCGCTTTCTTAATCACAGATTCAACCTGCATGTTTACCTTTAGGGAATCCTCGACTAGCACTCCCAGATCCCTTTGTACTTTGGCATTATGAATTTTCTCACCGTTTAGAAAGTAGTCTATGCTTGGATTCTTTTTTCCAAAGTGCAAGACCTCACATTTTCTCACGTTGAATTGCATCAGCCATTTCCTGCACCACTCTCCCAAACTGTCTAGATCCTTCTGCAGCCTCCCCACTTCCTCAGCACTACCTGCCTGACCACCTAACTTTGTATCATCGGCAAACTTCGCTAGAATGCCCCCAGTCCCTTCATCCAGATCATTAATATATATGGTGAACAGCTGCGGCCCCAACACTGAACCCTGTGGGACACCGCTGGTCACCGGCTGCCATTCCGAAAAAGAACCTTTCATCCCAACTCTCTGCCTTCTGTCAGACAGCCAATCCTCAACCCATGCCAGTAGCTCACCTCGAACACCATGGGCCCTCGCCTTACTCAGCAGCCTCCTGTGTGGCACCTTATCAAAGGCCTTTTGGAAATCCAGATAGACCACATCCACTGGGTTTCCCTGGTCTAACCTACTTGTCACCTCCTCAAAGAATTCTAACAGGTTCGTCAGGCACGACCTCCCCTTACTAAATCCATGTTGACTTGTTCTAATCCGACCCTGCTCTTCCAAGAATTTAGAAATCTCATCCTTAACGATCGATTCTAGAATTTTACCAACAACCGAGGTTAGGCTAATTGGCCTATAATTTTCCATCTTTTGTCTTGATCCTTTCTTGAACAAGGGGGTTACAACAGCGATCTTCCAATCGTTCGGGACTTTCCCTGACTCCGGTGATTTTTGAAAGATCTCAACCAACGCTTCCGCTATTTCTTCAGCCACCTCCCTCAGAACTCTAGGGTGTAGCCCATCGGGGCCAGGAGATTTGTCAATTTTAAGACCTTTTAGCTTTTTTTAGCACCATCTCTTTTGTAATGGCAACCATACTCAACTCAGCCCCCTGACCCTCTATAATTTTTGGGATATTACTCATGTCTTCCACTGTGAAGACAGACGCAAAGTACTTATTAAGTTCTCCAGCCATTTCCTCGTCTCCCATCACTAGCCTTCCGGAATCAGTTTGAATTGGCCCAATGTCTACTTTGGCCTGTCGTTTGTTTCTTATGTATTGAAAGAAACTTTTACTATCATTTCTTATATTACTGGCTAGCCTGCCTTCATATTTGATCCTCTCCTTCCTTATTTGTCTTTTTGTTAACCTCTGTTTGTTTTTGTAGCCTTCCCAATCTTCTGATTTCCCAGTGCTTTTGGCCACTTTATAGGATCTCTCTTTTTCTTTGATACATTTCCTGACCTCCTTTGTCAGCCATGGCTGTCTAATCCCGCCCCGGATAATCTTTCTTTTCTTGGGGATGAACCTCTGTACAGTGTCCTCAATTATGCATACAAACTCCTGCCATTTTTGCTCTGCTGTCTTCCCCACTAGGGTCTGCTTCCAGTCGATTTTCGCCAGTTCCTCTCTCATGCCCTCGTAATTACCTTTATTTAACTGTAACACCATTACATCCGATTTTGCCTTCTCTCTTTCAAACTGCAGACTGAACTCAACCATATTATGATCGCTGCTTCCTAAGTGTTCCCTTACTTTAAGATCTTTTATAAAGTCTGATTCATTACATAGCACTAGGTCCAGAATAGCCTGCTCCCTTGTGGGCTCCATGACAAGCTGTTCCAAAAAGCCATCTTGTAAGCATTCCATGAATTTCTTTTCTTTGGATCCACTGGCTACGTTATTTACCCAATCCACCTGCATATTGAAGTCCCCCATGATCACCGTGACCTTGCCTTTCTGACATGCCTTTTCTATTTCCCGGTACATGTTGCGCCCCTGGTCCTGACCACTGTTAGGAGGCCTGTACATAACTCCCATTATGGTTTTTTTTGACTTTGTGGTTCCTCAATTCTACCCACACAGACTCCACATCATCCGACCCTATGTCGTTTAGTGCCATAGATTTAATTTTGTTCTTAACTAACAAGGCAACCCCACCCCCTCGGCCCACCTCCCTGTCTTTTCGATAGGTTGTATATCCTTGGATGTTTAACTGCCAGCCCTGAACCCCCTGCAGCCATGTCTCTGTGATGCCTACCACATCATAATCATTCACGATGATCTGTGCCATTAGTTTGTCTATTTTGTTACAAATGCTACGAGCATTCAGGTAAAGTGCCTTAATGCTAACTTTCTTATCATTACAGATATTGGAAGTCCTAAGATGTCCAAAGCTATCCTTCCTTTTTGTTGAATTCCTAGTCTGCCTCAAGCTTAAATCCACCTGCCTACATGTTATCCTCCTGCGTATCTTGCCATTTAACTCCATGCTCCCTGTCGCTTTCACTTTCCCTTCCCCCCAACTCAGAAGTTTAAAGTCCTACTGACCACCCTATTTATCCTCTTCGCTAGAACACTGGTTCCAGATCGGTTCAGGTGGAGACCGTCCCAACGGTACAGATCCCCCCGGTTCCAAAACTGATGCCAATGTCCCATGAAGTGGAATCCTTCTTTCCCACACCAATCCCTTAGCCACGTGTTTACTTCCCTAATTTTCTTGTCCCTATGCCAATTGGCACGTGGCTCGGGCAGTAATCCGGAGATTATGACCCTTGAGGACCTGTATTTCAATTTTCTTCCTAGTGCTTGATAGTCCCCGAACAGGTCCTCCACCCTAGCTTTACCTATGTTGTTAGTCCCAACGTGGACCACAACAACTGGATCCTCCCCCTCCCGCTCCAATATCCTTTCAAGCCGGTCAGAGATGTCCCGCACCCTGGCACCGGGCAGGCAACACACCATGCGAGACTCCCGATCCAGCTTGCATAGGATACTATCTGTCCCCCTAATTATAGAATCCCCTATAACAACTACTTGTCTTTTTACTCCCCCCTCTTGAATGGCCTTCTGCACCATGGTACCGTGGTCAGCTGGCTCATCCTGTCCAGGGATGGGAACGATATCACTGTTCCTTCACCTCCCTTGGGTCAAAAAACTATAACTGCAAACAGCAGCGAGTGTGCCCAGACCCAGATGGACTGCAGCAGCAGTTCAAGGTGAGAGCTCCACCACCATCTTCTCAAGGTCAATTCCGAATGGGCAACAAATTATTTCCTTTCCAGCAACGCTCCAATTTCGTAAGAAATAGGAGGATGAGTAGACTATATGGCCTGTCAAGCCTGCTCTGCCATTGTGTGAACATGGTGGATCTTGGTCTTCAATCCACTTTCCTGCCCACTCCCCATAACCCATTTGGTTTCCTAAGACAAGAAAAATTGGGGTGTCTCAGCCATAAATGTATGGACAGTAAGAAGTCTTACAACACCAGGTTAAAGTCCAACATGTTTGTTTCAAACACTAGCTTTCGGAGCACTGCTCCTTCCTCGGGTGAAGCACCTGAGGAAGGAGCAGTGCTCCGAAAGCTAGTGTTTGAAACAAACATGTTTGACTTTAACCTGGTGTTGTAAGACTTCTTACTGTGCTCACCCCAGTCCAACACCAGCATCTCCACATCATAAATGTATGGAGTGATGGAGCACCCTCACAATCGTTTGTGGTAGAGAATTCCAAAAATTCACAACCCTTTTGAATGAAGAAGTTTCTCCTTACCCCAGTTTTAAAAACTAGCCCCCTCATCCTTGCGCTAGATTCCCCAGCGAGGGGGAACAATGTCTCGGTATCGATTCTGTTCAGCCTCTTCAGAATCTTGAATATTTCAATGAGATCATCTCCCATTCTTCTAAACGCCCAAGAATGCCAAACCAATTTAGTCAGCATCTCATCATCGGACAACCCTGTCAGCCCAGGGGACCATTCTAGTGAACCTTTGCTGCACCACCTCTAATACGTTCATATCCTTCCTTAAATATGGAGACCAGATTCCAGATGGTGTTGTTAGTCTGTAAAATTACATTTTTAAAAATAATCTTTATTAATGTCACAAGTAGGCTGACATTACACTGCAGTGACGTTACTGTGAAAAGCCTCTAGTTGCCACACTCCAGCGCCTGTTCAGGTACATAGAGGGAGAATTCAGAATGTTCAAATGACCTGATAGCACGTCTTTGGACTGTGGGAGGAAACCGGAGCACCCGGAGGAAACCCACGCAGACACGGGGAGAACGTGCAGGCAGTGAGCTGAGCCAGGAATTGAACCTGGGACCCTGGTGCTGTGAAGCCTGTATAATTCTTGTACTTCAATCCTCTTGCAATAAAGCCCAACACAGCATTTGCTTTCCTAATTGCTTGCTGTACCTGCGTGTACACACAAGTCTCTTTGAATATCAACATTTTCAAGTTTCACTCCTCTTAAAAAGAAAATTCTGCTTTTTTACTCTTGCGACCAAACATCACACTTTCCCATGTTATACGCCATCTGCCATCTTCTTGTCCACTCGTTTAACCTGTGACTATATCTCGTTGCAGCCTCTGACTCCATAGACCCATAGAATTCTTACAGTGTAGAAGGAGACCATTAGGGCCATCGACTGCGCCAACCCCCTGAAAGAGCATCCTACCTAAGCACACTCCCTATCTCCGTAACACCATATTCCCACCTAACCACATCCCTGGACACTAAGGGGCAATTTATCACGGCCAATCTACCTAACCTGCACATCTTTGGACTGTGGGAGGAAACTGGAGCACCCGGAGGAAACCCACCATGCCGCCACGTCACAGCTCAGTCTCCTCACAGCTTATTTTCCCATCTAGTTTTGGATGATCAGAATGCTTAGATACGTTACTCTCTGACTCTTCTAAGTCAGTGTTTCCCAACCTTTTTTATGTCATGGCGCACTTTTATATTATCAAGCATATTGAGGCACACCTCTTCTTTTCTCCAACTGAACTGCCCTCTCACAAAAACTATGTATCTCTAAAACTTCCAAAAAACATGTAAAGCCACCATTTAATACAATTTTTACAATAGTTTATAATTAAAGCCATTTGCAAGTCAAATATAATATTGGAGCCTATTTCTCCTTCTCTTAAGTTTAGTGGTTCCTGTTTCTTGTCTCTGTCTTCTTCCTCTAGTGGGAACATTGTTTTTTTTTGTTTCTCTCTTCTCTCATGTTTTCTACCCCTCCCTGTCTCCCTCTCTTCTTCCAGGCTTTTGAGTTTTTGCTCAGGCGCTACAGGGCCTTTGCCTTCAACTCCGTGGTCAAGATCTCCAATTCCCAAAGAACTTGGGAACTCCTGTGCATACATCAGCCAGGGAAGAACTGAGTGTGCAAGGTTTGGGATGTTTTATATTGGTAATGTGAACCATGTCTGTGCCAGCCGGAAAGGGTCACTTATGCGCAGTTCTGATTTTTTTACGTTGGTCGTACGCATAGCCCGAACTGATGTTAAAAATTCCGAATTGTGTAAGTGTGGCCAATTCCCGACCAGCGCATGACGGTTCGGATTACCAACATAAAACAATCCAAACCATGCATTTGTGCCCCATTCCCAGCCGACGTATGTGTGGGAGGCCCGAGCTTCATCGGGACTTGGAGATGCCGACCACGGAGCTGAAAATTAAGATTCAATTTAGTTTATTTACATTAATGTGTAATCATTTTGAACCTTATTTTACGCCACATGTGAGGCCTTCATGGTACACTAGTTGGGAACCCCTGATCTAAGACATTAATATAGATAAATAGCTGAGACCCCAGCATCGATCTTCGGGGCACTTCGCTAGTCACACCCTGCCAACTTGGAAATGCCCCATTTGTCCCTACTTTCTGCTTCTTGTTGTTAACCAGTCCTCCACCCATGCTGATCTACCACCCGACTCCATGTGCCCTATATTGTGTATTAACCTTTTGTGTGACACCTTATCAAATGTCTTTTGAAATCCAAGCATACAGCATCTATTGGTTCCTCTTTATCTATCCGATGAAATACACCTTTTAAAAAAAAAACTCTAGGATTTCCCTTTTGTAAAACCATGTTAACTTGTTCTAATCATTCTTTGATTTTCCAAGTGCATTGTTAAGACTCAATAGATTCTGGCATCAATAATATGTCAGGCTAACTTGTTTTCTCTCCCTCCTTTCTTGAATAGTAGTGTCACATTTGCTAATTTCTAATCTGCTGGTACCATTATTACGATCCCAGACCTCAACTGTTGCTAGGATACTGGACAGAACTCCAATATTTTGTTTCATTTGTAAGACTGTGAGGAATGGATACTTTGCTCCAGGAGTGATTCAACGCACAAATAGGGATAATATATTACTAACACAGAATTAAAATAACTTAAACATTCCATGAGAAATAGCTTGCAATTACCTGTTAAACAATGCTTAACAATGACAACGAAGCAACAGTTCCTAACTGTTATCTTTTATCTCCACTCAAGCAAAACCCATCTCCGGTCAAAGTCCACTTTAAAATACAGTTAGCCAACTCGCTGAAAAGGGATGTCTTGGATAAACCACTTTGAGAAAGAGATCCTCCTGGAAACAGCTTGCATATCTTTGCCTGTCTCAAGCTACTGTTTAAACCACTAGCCTGAGACACTGCTTCTGTCCTGTACACAGGCAAACCCTAACTCACTGTCTTGAGAACAGATGCTTGTCTGGTCTGGTCCCAGTCAAATCTTTAACTGAACTGTTTTTTCTTCCCCAGAAACTGCTAGTCTGTCCACAGACAGAACTAAACTCTGTATTGAGAGCAGTTGCTTCTCTGTTCACATCCCAATCTAAAACTGAATTTCTTCAACTACAATCTCAACACCTGACTGCCTCAGCCCCTGACTCCTCCCATTAACTACATCACCTGACTAAAACTAAACACAATGGGCGGAATTCTCCGCAGGGGGCCGAATTCGTGAAGGCCGTCGTGAACTCGGCCGAGGTTCACGATGGCCTCGGAGCCCGCTCCCCGCACCTAATTCAACCCCACCCGGGGGGCTAGGAGCGGACCTCCGTCTTTCTTGGCAGCGACCTCGTCACGCCGAGAATGTGAAGTCATTCGCGCAGGCGCGGGTTGCCAGTTCCAACCTGCGCATGCGCGGATGACTTCATCGCGCAGACGGCACGAACCCGCGCATGTGCGGTGGCCGTCTTTCTCTTCAGCCACCCGGCAAGACGTGGCGGCTTGATCTTGCCGGGCGGCGGAGAGGAAAAGAGTGCGTCCGTTTTGGACGTCGACCCGACGATCGGTGGGCACCGATCGTGGACCTGTCCCCTCCCGAGCACAGTCGTGGTGCTTCCGTCCCAATCGGGCCCCTAGATGCCCCAAACGGATGCAGCGACCAGGTGTGTTTGCCGCCGTCGTGAAACGGGCGTGAAGAGCCGGCCACTCGGCCCATCGGGCTCGGAGAATCGGCGTTTGCCGGGAAAAACGGCGAGCGGCGATTTTTCCGAGCCGGGGGTGGGGGGAGAGGGAGAGAATCGCGGGGGGCGCCAGAGGGGCGTAAAATTGTGTCGGGGGGCCCTCCCACGATTCTCCCGGGCCGCGTTGGGAGCGGAGAATCGCGCCCAATGTCTCTAATTATCTACTCCCCATGGAGCCTTCTTAATTTAAACAAAAGTCCATTAGCCCAACTTCAGCAAACAATTTACTTGGTTGGAATGAATTATGATCTTTCCTTTACGATGCTTTAATTGCACCTCTCTCCAAAATGTGTCTGCTGCCTTTCAAACCCGGATTTTAAAACGCATGACTGCAGCAGTCATACGCTGACCCAGACTTTTAACCCTTACTGCACCAAATACATATAGTATACATCTGAAATTCCTACATTTGTCACCCTATTCCAGAATGTAGGGAAGTTTGGAAAATCACAGCCAACACATTAATTATCTCTTTAGCTTTATCCCTAGTTGTTTCCGCAACGTGTTCCTCCAGGAAACTGTCAAGAGAGCATTCCATAGACTCATTGTCCACACCACTTTTGCCAATTTGATTGATCAATCTATATGAAGATTAAAGCCCCCGACAACTATTACATTGCCTTTGTTACAGGCTCTAATAAATAATTCTTTAATTCTTCGTCCAGTGGTGTAAGTACTGTTCGGGAGCTTTCTGACTCTTGCTATTTCTAATCTCCAAACTTAGTGATTCTACATCATGATCTTCTGAACCAAGATCCTTTCTCACTGATATCCTGTTGTCATCTTTTATTATGAAAGAGTTTATATTAAAGAAAAGAGCCAAAGACACACTCGGTTTTGATAAGGTAAACCAAATAGACCGATTTGTGACCGTCTCCGTGCCAACTGTTCCCTCTGTTACAGCCACAGTGACGCAGAGGTATCCCCCTTCTGTAACTCAAAGTCAGTGAGGCGAACAGTCACAGCCCCCCTTTGTCCCATCTTTAATCCCAAGCTGACATTGGCTAACTTGGCCTCATTGGCATCATTTCTCAATACCTCATTTGCATTTTGCTCCCTTTTCATTCTGTGTTTCTCCATTCAGGACATACTCAATTACATTAACAGGAAGGAGTTTGAACCTCTTCAGAAAGTTGACCAACTAAACCTGGAGAAAGAGAAAAGTAAAATATTTCTTCGATTTTGTAAGTACTCCTGTTATATTGTCCGTTGTTCATGGCCAAGGCTTCGTCCAGAAGGTTTGACTCATTTGTTTCATATTTGGTCTACCGGTAGATGAAGAGGAAATCACATTCCCTCCAACGTATCGATATGAGCGAGGTTCCCGGGATGTCTACGTTTGCCACAAGCAGAAGCCTACTGGGGTATGTAACGGCTTTCCTAGTCTTTCATACGTTGCTAATCTTGCAGACTGCTTGTCATTTCTCCCACTCCTCTTGTCACCACCCACAATAAAGCTGCTGTAATCATGGCATTATTAGGGCCATTGGTTTGCAATTAATGAGTAGCTCCGGGCGCATTTTAAGTCTTGGAACCATCAAGTCTGGAACTAGAGCCCCTAAAAACGGCTACGAATCTTACAAATGCTCTACCCCAAAAAACTGTGGATACTCAACGATCAAAAGGATTTGGGGTATTCGTGGAATTGAGGGAAATGGGATTAGAGTGGAAAAGAGAACGATTAGCCATGATATCAAGTGATGGAGCAGGCACCGTCTACTCCTTTTTATCATAGGTTCTTCAGAAGAGGAGCAGGCTGTCTTGCCCATTGTGGCTGTACCGACTCTTTGATAGTGCGACCTAATTAGTCCTAACACCCCCACCATCCTACCCCTCAAACTCTTTCCTCCAGAGATCTGCAAATTTTTCCTTTTTGAAGAATTTATCTGGTCCCAGTTTTAAATCTACAAGATTATGAGGGGCATGGATAGAGTGGAAGGGCATGCACTCTTTCCCAGAGTGGACAGGACAGTCACCAGGGGGCATAGGTTTAAGGTCTGTGGGGCAAAGTTTAGAGGAGATGTGCGTGGCAGGTTTTTTATACAGAGGGTCGTGAGTGCCTGGAACGCGCTGCCAGGGGAGGTTGTGGAAGCAGATACATTAACGGCGTTCAAAATGCATCTTTTAAAAAAATATATAAATTTAAAGTACCCAATTCATTTTTTCCAATTAAGGGACAATTTAGCGTGGGCAATCCACCTACCTTGCACATCTTGGGGTCGTGGGGGCGAAAGGCACGCAAACACGAGGAGAATGTGCAAACTGCACGCGGACAGTGACCCAGAGCCGGGATCGAACCCGGGACCTCGGCGCCGTGAGGCAGCAGTGCTAACCACTGCGCCACCGTGCTGCTCAGTTCAAAAAGCATCTTGACAAACACATGGATAGGATGGATATAGAGAGATACGGCACAAGGAGGTGCTGAGGCTTTGGCCAAGAGTGGTATCATGATGGGTATAGGCTTGGTGGGCTGAATGGCCTGTACCTGAGCTGTATTGTTCTGTGTTCTACTTTGAAAATTACTTTTCAAACTGCTTCCGTCGCTCTTTCAGACGGTTCATTCCAGGCCACAGAAGTTGTTTTGGGTTCTGACTTGTGGTTGGACGGTGCCATTCCACACCCCTGTCTGTTTTTCCATGGAAGGCCGGTAGCCTTGCTTTGAGACCTGGGATTGCTCTTTAATCGGGGACAGTGATTAGTGGCAGCTGAATAAATCAAGTTGCGTTCTGTGATGGCATCCTCAAATGCTTTTAATCTGTTATTTAGGATCAAATTCCATGGTTCCATTAGTTTTGCTTACGAAAAGGGAACTGAGTAACGTTGACATTTAAATTGGGTTATAACAACTAATGTCCATTTAAATTTGAACTTTCAACACCCCATCAAGAAAAGCATTTGAATTGTCGTTTCCTATTTATACCACACAGCTGACGCTCGCGAAACAAGGTCCGTATTTGAATGCGAATATGTCGGAAATTTGAAATAAAAACAGAAAATGCTGGCAAAACCCGTGGCAGGTCAGGCAGCATCTGTGGGGAGGGAAATGGCTAACGGTTCGGTTCAACAACCTTTTGTCCAAACGCTCGTTTGGTCGTTTCCTCCTTGCACTCAAAAAAAAATGCAAGTGACCTTTCTTTGAGTCAGGCTCAGCTTTGAGGAAGTTTGACAACTGTTCCTTTTCACTTCTTCCTCCCCACCACCTCAGGGAAAAATACTTAAATTCTGACCAACATGTCTCCCGATGTCACAGCTGGCTGTTCAGCTTGCTGGTCATGAGCCTTGTCTCGTGCAAAGGGACTTTTTTTTAAATTCAGGGGATATTTAGCAGCTTTTTAAGACGACTGAATGGCTCTCTTCGTCGGATCTGCAAACTATTTCCAATGTCCAGCCAGTAAAAAGGGACAAAAATATAAGAAGAGGTAAAATCTCTCACATGCAGAGACCTGTATCCCTTAACCTCATAGAATATCAATATTTCACAGCCTACGTATGGACGTGGGCGGAACGGTAGCACAGTAGTTAGCACACTTGCTTCAAACCTCCAGGGTCCAAGGTTCGATTCCCAGCTTGGGTTACTGTCTGTGCGGAGTTTGCACGTTCTCCCTGTGTCTGTGTGGGTTTCCTCCGGGTGCTCCGGTTTCCTCCCACAGTCCAAAGCTGCTTAGGTTAGGTGGATTGGCCATGATAAATTGCCCTTGGTGTCCAAAAAAGGTTGGGTCGGGTTACTGGGTTACGGGTATAGGGTGGAGGTGTAGGCTTAGGTAGGGTGCTCTTTCCCAGCGCTGGTGCAGACTCGATGGGCCGAATGGCTTCCGTCTGCCCAGTAAATTCTATGATTCTCAGCACAGAACTAGGCCATTTGGCCCATCGTTCCTGTGTCGGCTCTCTGAAAGATGCTGAGAGGTGACGGGAAGGCAGGTAAAGCAGATGAAGCTGGCAAAATGGAGCAGTACGAAGCAGCCTATGATCCTACTGGAATAAATGTGATGGTAGTGTGAATGTAGGTGCTCTTTCTGCCGACAGGTCCGCACAAATGTTCCGTCGTGGTGTGACAGAATTTTGTGGAAATCGTACCCCGAGACTCACATCATTTGTAATTCATACGGTGAGTAATGTGGCCTTGACCCATCCCCTTTGATAACACTGCTTTATTAGTGCGCATTCTCTTCAGTTGTCATGAATGTTACAAACAGTGCAGTTCACAAATAGTTTTGAAATATTTTTAACATTGGCAGGAGTAAGCCATTCGCCTCTTTTGTCCCTGTTCCATGCTATAGGGGGACATACATTTGAGGTAGCTTAGTGCTATGCTTTCAACTATCTGTTCTAACCTCTGCACCATCGAATTGAATGCAATCGTACGTAATCTGGTAATTGTGCAGGTATCATCCTTTATATGTTAGCAGCTGAATGGAACATAGAGGTCCCTCTATATTGTTATGGGCCAGGGTTTAGAGGACCCCAAAGTGTATCATGGAGTTCACCTGACCCACAACTTTTACTAGATTGTGGTATGGGGAGCACACGGCCCACTCTACCGGTGTGGTACAGCAGAAATGGAAAAGTATTTTTTAAAGCAAAACAATGTTTATTCTACAAACTCAAGTTAAACTTTTAAAAACATAGTGAACATCTTAGCAACCATCAATTCAAATGCAACCCCCAAAGAATACAACACTACGTAATCCCTAAACTTTCCTTTTAACATCCATAAGACATTTAAAAAAACCTTTTAACAGAAGCACCTCAGGTTTAAATTCACTACTGAGAACAGTTATCACTCTGAATTCACCAAATGATCTAGATAGTCTTTACATGGCAGAGAGAACAACATTACACATTCTCTGGCTGACTGCAGCTCCAACACTGAAACAAAACCAAAAAAAACAGACATACCCAAGCTTATCTCAAAGTGAAACTAAAAAGCAGAGCCAGAGTTCAGCTCCACCCACATTCTGACATCACTGCAGTAACTTGAGCAGACAAACATTTTTTAAAGTGACATTCTCATGACAATATGGTCTGTAACTCATGAGGGTTACCTGTGTAGCAGTTTTGTAATGTGGTGATCAATTTAGTAAGCAGTTGTGTGACGTACAGCAATAATGTGCCTTTATAAAATGCCTTTAATGTGGTAAGGTGTTCCAAAGGAACCGTAATTACATAATTTCACACAGAGCAACAGCATGAGATATTAAGGCAGTGATCAAAAGCTTCATCAACATGATAGATATTTATGAGTGTCATAAAGGAAGAGAAGGAGAGAAAGACTCAGAATTTTAGGGAGGAATTCCAAAGCATTGAGCCCAGGAAGCTGGTGTTCAGTGGTGAAGTGAAGGAAAACTAAATAGACTAGAGACCATAATTGCAGACCCACAGATATCTCAAAGGGTTGGAGGAATTGACAGAGATAGGGAGGGCCAGACCACTGCAGGATTTTAACAACAAGATGACTATTTTAAGTTAGGCGATGCATTAGCAGGAAACAATGTAGATCAATAAGCACAGGGGTGATGGGTGAACAGAGCTCGATGTGAATTAGGGCACAGGCAGTAAGTTTATGGAGGGTATTTTCTTTTTGCCGCCTCTTCCCTTGGATCAGTCCTGGCATTAATCACTATCTTTGTGTTAGAAAAGTGCTTCCCCACATCAGTTTCTATAACAGGAGTGGGCAAACATTGCAGCTGGAAATCCACATCTGGGTATGAAAATTACAAAGGGACATAGGAAATAGGAGCAGTCGTAGGCCATTCAGTCCCTCGAGCCCGCTCCGCTATGCAATAGATCCTGATGATCATCTGCCTCTGACTTTTTCCTTACTATCCCCATATCCCATGTCATTTGTATGGAGAAACCTGTTGAGCATACTCTATGATTGAGCTTCCACCTCCCTCTGGGGTAGAGAATTCCAGAGTCACCCCCATCTGAGTGAAGAAATTCCTCCTCGTCTCAGCCTTAACAGGCCTGCCGCTGACAGCATCCCCTGGTTTTAGACCCACCAGGCAGGGGAAACATCCCATCCACATCTACCCGGTCAAGCCCTGTAAGAAGTTCAAAGTTTCAATGTGATAACCTCTCATTATTTGAAACTCTGGAGATCAGGCCCAGTCTCCTCATACCATAATGCTGCCATCCCAGGGATTAGCCTGGTGAACCTCCATTCCACTCCCTCTATGTCCACAACTGTGCGCGATTCTCCAGGTGTGGTCTCACTAAGACTCTGTACAATTGCAGCAAGATATCTTTGCTCCTGTACTCCAATTTCCTTGTGATTCAGGCTAACATCCAATTTGCCTTACTAATTGCTTGCTGCACCTGCATGTGACTCTTAGTGACTCATGAACATAGATACCCAGATCCCTTTGGATATCAACATTTCCCAGTCTCTGGGACAGCACGGTGGCGCAGTGGTTAGCGTTGCTGCCTCACGGCGCCGAGGTCCCAGGTTCGATCCCGGCTCTGGGTCACTATCCGTGTGTAGTTTGCACATTCTCCCCGTGTTTGCATGGGTTTCGCCCCCACAACCCAAATATGTGCAGGGTAGGTGAATTGGCCACGCTAAATTGCCCCTTAATTGGAAAAATGAATTGGTACTCTAAACTTAAGAAAAAAAAACATTTCCCAGTCTCTGACCACTTAAGACACACTCTGCCTTTTTATCCCCTATCAAGGTGAATCACTTCACGCTTATTCATATTTGCCATCTGCCATTTTCGTTCCCATTCACTTAGCCTGTCCAAATCCCCTTGAAGTCTCACAATTTACGTTCCCACATAGTTTTGTCATCAGCAAATTTAGAAATGTTACATTTGATCCCCATCTCCAAATTATTTATGTAGATTGTGAGCAGCTGTAGCCCAAGCACCGATTCTTGCTGTACCCCACTAGACACAACCTGCCACCCTGTGAATGGCCCATTTATTCCTACTCTGTATTGTCTGTTAACCAATTCTCAATCCACGCCAGTATATTACCCCAAACCCATGTGCTCTAATTTTATTTACTAACCTCTTTATGGGACCTTATCTAAAGCCTCCTGAAAATCCAAATCCACAGCACCCACTGGTTTTCCTTTATCTAACCTGTAAGTAACATCCTCAAAACAAATTCCTACAAACGTGATTTCCCTTTCATAAATCCATGTTGACTCTACCCAGTCATATTTTCTAAATGTCCAGATATCATATCCTTAGTCTAACATTTTTTTCACTACTGACATCGAACTAACAGTTCTCTCGTTTTCTATTTTCTCACCGCCTCCTTTCTTAAATAATGGGGCTACATTTCCAAGTTCCCAGTCTGCAGGGACCTTTCCAGAAAAGCTAGAATTTTGAAAGATAATCACCAGTGCACGCACTATCTCTATAGTAACCTCTTTCAACACTCTGGGATGGTAGGTCTGATCCAGGGGATTTATCAACCTTCAATCCCATTAATTCTTCAAGTACTACCTTTATTGGTACTAATTTATTTCAGTTTCTCATTTTCACACGCCCCTTGGTTCCCGAGTATTTGAGAGATTTTTTCGTATCTTCCTCTGTGAAGACAGACGCAAAGTAATTGTTTAGTTTTTCTGTCATTTCTCTATTCTCCATTGTAAATTCTCCTGCCTTTGCCTGCACTGGACCCATATTTGCGTGGCTTCTCTTTTCCTTTTTACATACTTGGAGAAGCTTTTGGACTTTGCTTTTATATTTCTCGCTAGCTTGTGTTCATATTCTCTCCTTTTCGGTTTCTTGGTCCTCCTTTGCTGGATTCTAAGGTGCTCCCAATCCTCGGGCTTACTGCCACTTCTGTCATCCATATGTTCCACTTCCTCTGATCAAATGCAATCTTTGGCTTCGTTAACCATGAATGGTTCACCTTTCCTGGTGGGTGTTTGTGTATAAGAGGAATGTATATTTGTTGTAGATCATGCAATGCTTCTTTAGCTGTTGTCTGTCTACTGTCAAATATTTTAATGTTTTCTTCAATCACCATAGTCAACTTGCCCCCTATCTCTTCGTAGTTTCCTTTGTTCAAGTTAAGACCCTAGTTTCGGAATGAACTGTACCACATTCAAACTTAATGTAAAATTCTATCATATTATGGTCACTATTTCCCAAAGGCTCCTTTATAAAGCTATAATTAATCCCTTTCTTATTACATTACACTATAATCTAAAATAGGCTGTTCCTTTTTTTAAAAAAACATTTCCAATTAAGGGGCAATTTAGCGTGGCCAATCCACCTACCCTGCACATCTTTGGGTTGTGGGGGTGAGACCCACGAAGACACAGGGAGAATGTGCAAACTCCAGACAGACAGTAACCCGGAGCCAGGATCGATCCCGGGTCCTCGGTGCCATGAGGCAGCAGTGCGTCACCGTGCTGCCCCATCCCTGCAGCCCCATCCCTGCAGTATCCTAATGATGCATTACAATAATTTTTTATAATTTTTTTTTACAAATTTAGTGTACCCAATTCATTTTTTTCCAATTAATGGGCAACTTAGCATGGTGAATCCACCTATCCTGCACATCTTTGGATTGTGGGGGCGCAACCCAGGCAAACACGGGGAGAATATGCAAACTCCACACTAACAGTGACCTAGAGCCGGGATCGAACCTGGGACCTCGGCGCCGTAAGGCAGCAGGGCTAACCCACTGCGCCACCGTGCACCCTATGCAGTACAATAATGAAACCAAGGATTGTAAAAGGACATATTATAATGGATATTGGCAATCTCAGCCTCTTCCAATTCCTGTTGAGGTAATCATGAGAAGGCCTAATTGAGCAGCTCGTGGCAAATCACCTGACTGATAATTCCCTTTCCCTTCTATACCCCAATGAGTCAAGTCCTGTTTCCATGAGCTGGACTAAAGGTTAATAGAGGTTGTATAATAACCATTGACACCATGACCCCAACATCTCCGTTATCTCTGCCTTTCACTGATGTTTCACTTGTGCCAGTCTGCCTTGGAATCCTAAAGTCCAAACATTTATTTATTTATTTATTTTATAAATTTAGAATACCCAATTATTTTTTCCAATTAAGGGGCAATTTAACGTGGCCAATCCACCTAGCCTGCATATCTTTGGGTTGTGGGGGTTAAACCCACGCAGACACGGGGAGAATGTACAAACTCCACTCGGACAATGACCCAGAGCCGGGATTCAAATCCGGGTCCTCAACGCCGTAGGCAGCAATGCTAACCACTGTGCCACCGTGCTGCCCTAAAGTCCAAACATTAGACTTGAATTAATCAGCATGACTTCTTTCGTCCACCATCCTTGGCTAGACTACAAATATTGTCGCAAGCGTCCAGTTATTTGTACTGCTCTGCGTGCTTCTCAGAGTGCATTCCTCTCTTTTGTGGGTAGCCATATATTCCTTGAAAAACGACAACCTCTGACCACCGATAATTGCTAATTTACTGTATGGTTAACTTACCAAATGTTGCTTCCTGTGTTTATTGGATCCTCAGACACAGCCGTGGGTCATATCAAAAGGTCCCACCAGCTGGATGTGACTGCAGTTTGCCCATTCCTACTCTACAAAATCTCCTTTCATTTGCCTGTCTTTAAAGCTGAAGAGTTTTGGGGGAAGAATATTGAAGGGAACAGATATCTGCATGACGCTGATGTGGGTTTTCGCCAAATTATCTGAACTGTGTGAATAGCAGAATTGATTTGTAAATCAGACAATTTAAGGACATTAAAATATATAACAAGTTGAACTGAAATCCCGTCTGCCTGTGATGTGAAAGATCCCTGAGATCTTCTCAAAGAGCCAGGGTGCCTGAGCTAACTATCCTTCCCCTGTCTTTGGTTATTTATCTTGGGGGTTTTCTTTCTGGGATATTGCTGTGCCCTAATCGCGATCATCTTTGCCTAAAGTCACCTAAACCAGCCACCACATGATTGCATGTGGAACATGACAGAGAGGTGATATAAATGCTTGGGAGGAGCATGGTATAAAATCAAGCCTATTGTTCAGTTTGTTTTGCACTGATGTTTCCTTTACTTTTGTTTTTCATATATATGATTCCCCTCTCTTTTGCGCCCCCTCCCCACCCCCATTCTAAATCCATCTCAACTCGATCACAAACCACAGCAAAGAAGAAGAACATGTGGTCTTCATCAGTGTCTCCATGAAATCAGATACCCAGTAATCATGGGATCAGATCCAAAACACCACAAGGAGCCAGCTGTTGCAGTTCAGCATTGGAATTTCAGCGACTCAGAGCTGCTCTCAAAGCTGACGCTTCCATTTGTATGTCTCGTGGATAGCGTGTGTGGCCAAGTGACCCCTCCCTCACCATTTTCCCTGTGCCTTCAAACAGGAGCCTACTGGAATCTCCGCGTGCACAATTCTGAGACAATCGATGCACGTCTGTGTGTCTCAGCCCGTGTGTTCAAAAATGGTGAAGGATAGAAGTTCATTTATTTTGTACCTTGCTCCCTTCCACTCCTTGCAATCGAACATTATGTTGCCTCGGGTATGCGGTCACACAGCTTGGTTGTGGGTTTACTGGTCCTCGCATCCATTGTAATTATGTGGGTCGTTGCAGGAATTGTTCTGATTTTCCTCCCTGTATATTTCTTTCATTTAAAAAAAAACTTTCCTCATTGCCACTTTGACGGCACTCCAAGATAACTCACTCTGTTGTCCTTGAGATAAAAAAGGAAGAGAGAACTTGCATTTCTATGGCACCATACTCATCAATGTTCCATAGCATTTCGCACTCAACTACCATTGAAGTGGGGTTACTGCTGACCTGGAAGCAAATATTGTCATTTATACACAGTAGGATTCTACTAGCATCAGTAGAATGACTGACTCATAAACCTGTCATTGACCTTGATTGAAAGGTGAGTGTTGATGGGAGAACTCAGTCCTGCTGTGTATTATGGTCCGGCAGGTGGTAATTTATAGAATCATAGAATTTACAGTGCAGAAGGAGGCCATTCGGCCCATCGAGTCTGCACCGGCCCTTGGAAAGAGCACCTACTTAAGCCCAGACCTATACCCGTAACCCCATCGAACCTTTGGACTCGAGGGCAATTCAGCATGGCCAGTCCACCTAACCTGCATATCTTTGGACTGTGGGAGGAAGCCGGAGCACCCGGAGGAAACCCACGCAGACACGCGGAGAACGTGCAGACTCCACACAGACAAGTGACCCAAGCCGGGAATCGAACACGGGTTCCCTGGGGCTGTGAAGCAACCGTGCTAACTACTGTGCTACTGTGCCGCCCCACAAACGTGGCAAGCTCGTCACAACTCTTTTGTATTTTGATTATGAGAAGATACTGAAGTCAGAAGCCACAAATTCCATTAACACTTCAGGGGATTCGGGCAGCACGGTGGTGCAGTGGGTTAGCCCTGTTGCCTCACGGCACCGAGGTCCCAGGTTCGATCCCGGCCCCAGGTTACTGTCCGTGTGGAGTTTGCACATTCTCCCCGTGTATGCGTGGGTTTCGCCCCCACAACCCAAAGATGTGCAGGGTAGGTGGGTTGGCCGTGATAAATTGCCCCTTAATTGGAAAAAATGAATTGGGTACTCTAAATTAAAAAAAAAATAAACAATGGGGCAGCACGGTGGCACAGTGGTTAGCATTGTTGCTACGGCGCTGAGGACCCGGGTTCGAATCCCGGCCCTGGGTCACTGTCCGTGTGGAGTTTGCACATTCTCCCCGGGTTTCGCCCCCACAACCTAAAAGATGTGCAGGATAGGTGTATTGGCCACACTAAATTGCCCCTTAATTGGAAAAGATAATTGGGTACGCTGAATTTAAAAAAAAAAACACTTCTGGGGATTTTAATTATTACATTAAAACATTTCTTAGGATAAGAAAAGAAAACTTGAAAACAAGATTACATTTACACAGTTAAGTAGTCTTACAGAAAAATGCCCCCAAAACTATTCCCTACTTGGTCAGACTAATAAGTAAACAAGCCTTTAGGCAACATTTCCTTATCGATGTCTAATCTATAAATTCCAGGATATTACTACAAGGCAAACCCACTGTTTTTCTGGGAAGGTATGCCACGTGGCGTCTCTTTTTCCCACTTTGCTGTGAAAATTCAAGAAACTTTAAAACAAAATCCTGCTTTCTGAAAAACAGACACTTTTCTGAGTTAGTTTTAAAGCTGCCTCACTTTGCCTCTTCACAGTCCTCTTCCCAGCAGAGAGCGACACTCCAAGAGGAGTGTATGGCTGTTCCCAACACAGCTCTTGCATCTCTCCTCAAGTAGTTTTTTTTCTCCTGCACCTTGATTCTATTAACCTTTTCTTTCTTTGAAACACCCCTTTCCCAGAACATGAAAATCTTTGTTCTTCCTCCTGCCCCCACTTTTGTGTAAATTAAAATATAATAATAATAATCTTTATTGTCACAAGTAGGCTTACATTACCACTGCAATGAAATTACTGTGAAAAGCCCCGAGTCGCCACATTCCAGCGTCTGTTCGGATGCACAGAGGGAGAATTCAGAATGTCCAAATTAGATGTACGAGGCAAGTTTTTTTTACACAGAGGGTAGTGGGTGCCTGGAACTCGCTGCTGGAGGAGGTGGTGGAAGCAGGGACGATAGTGACGTTTAAGGGGCATCTTGACAAATACATGAATAGGATGGGAATAGAGGGATACGGACCCAGGAAGTGTAGAAGATTTTAGTTTAGATGGGCAGCATGGTCGGCACAGGCTTGAAGGGTTTGTTTCTGTGTCTTTGTTCTTTGTACCTAACAGCATGTATTTCGGGACTTGTGGGAGGAAACCGGAGCGACCCGGAGGAAACCCACACAGACACAGGGAGAATGTGCAGACTCCACACAGACAGTGACCTAAATCGGGAATCGAACACAGGACCCTGGAGCTGTGAAACAACAGTGCTACCCACTATGCTAATGGGCGGCACGGTAGCGCAGTGGTTATCACAGTTCCTTCACAGCTCCAGGGTTCTGTGTTCGATTCCTGGCTTGGGTCACTGTCTGTGCGGAGTCTGCACGTTGTCCCCGTATCTGCTTGGGTTTCCTCCGGGTGCTCCGGTTTCCTCCCACAGTCCAAAATGTGCAGGTTAGGTGGATTGATCTTGCTAAATTGTCCCTTAGTATCCAAAGGTCTGTAGGTAGGTGGGGTTATTGGGTTACGGGGACAGGAGGGGGAGTGGGCTTGGGTAGGGTGATCTTTCCAAGGGCTGATGCAGACTTGATGGGCCGAATGGCCTCCTTCTGCACTGTAAATTCTATGATTCTATGAACCTTGCTTTATTTATTTATGAACTTGTCTAAGTTGTAAAACATTTTTTACTTCCCTCTGAAATAATACAACTGAACACAACAAACCTCCTTTGTCTCTGAAACAGCTTTCTACCCAGGACGTACTTCCTTGTAGAAAAGTCAACTTAGCCATATTTACTTCATGTGATTGCTTTCCTCACCTACACTCCTTTGATGTCTTAGCCTGGCAGCCCAATTGTCTTCAGATTAATTAAATTAGTCACGCCACAGACATGCAAACCTGCTTCACAGAGTAACACCAACCCCCCAAATATTAAATACAATCCCATCTTTCTTCACACATGTAATTGTTGACATTGGCAGACTGGCAGATGGTGCCTTGTTTTAACACCTGATATGCACGGTACTGCATGCGAATGGCTGCCTAATGCATGTGGTGAAGTCCCAGAGCAGAGTTTGAACCCGCAACCTTGTTAAGCGGAGGTGAGCAGGCCAGCATGTAGCCTAGTTGACACGGCACAGCGTCAATTGTAGTTCGAAACCATGTTAAATTTGCTCTTTCCCTCTTCCTCAAAGACTTCTTCTGCCAACCATCTCTGCAGTTCTCTTGAATTTTCTGACAATTTTTTTTTGTTCATGGGATGTGGGTATCGCTGGCTAGGCCAGCATTTAGTGCTAATTAGGGAAGGAGTTCTGGGATTTTAACCCAGCAATAGTGAACGAAAGGTGATTATATTTCCAAGTCAGGGGGACCTCCAGATGGTAGTGTTCCGATGCATCTGCTGCCCTTGTCCTTCTAGGTGGTAGAGGCTGTTGGTTTGGAAAGTGCCGTCGAACGAGTCTGGGAAGAGTTGCTGCTCTGCATGTTGCAGGTGATACACACTACTGTCACTGTGCGATGGTGGTGGCTTGTCCTCGATGGTGTTGAGTTTCTTGAGTGTTGTTGGAGCTGCACTCATGCAGGCAAGTGAAATGAAAATCGCTTATTGTCACGAGTAGGCTTCAATGAAGTTACTGTGAAAAGCCCCTAGTCGCCACATTCCGGCGCCTGTCCGGGGAGGCTGGTACGGGAATCGAACCGTGCTGCTGGCCTGCTTGGTCTGCTTTAAAAGCCAGCGATTTAGCCTGGTGAGCTAAACCAGCCCCAGTGAGCTAAACCAGTGGAGAGTATTCCATCACACTCCTGACTCCTACCTTTCAGATAGTGGACAGGCTTTGGGGAGTCAGGAGGGGAGTTGCTTGCCACAGGATTCCCAACTGCTGACTTCTTTTAGTCACAGTATTTATAAAGAATATAGCTGGTTCATTTTCCAAGGTGCTGATTGTGGTGTATTCAGTGATGTTAGAGTCATTGAATGTTAAGGGAAGATGGTTGACTCTCTTATTGGCAGTGGTAGTTGCCTGGCGCTTGTTTGGTGAATGTACTTGCCACTTGTCAGCCCAAGCCTGGATATTGTCTATCTTGCTGCATTTGGACACGGGCCATCTTCCTGTGTGGTTTCCCCTCACAGCTCCAGCACACTCTCCCTGGAAATATGATCATTTGAACTGGTTCAGTCAGAAGCCAAGTTGAATGTCAATTAATCTAATCTTGAGTCAGGACCTCGCTTGTAGATTTTATGATAGCAGACAGATTATCAAAGTTGTGTTTGTCTGATCTTGAATGTCTCCCTTGAGCTGTCATGAGTCCATAGTCAGATCAGGCATGATATTATTAAATGACGGAGCTGACTCGAAAGGCCCAATGACCTACTCCTAAGCCACATTCCTCTGTATTTCGCAAATGTAATCTTTGCCGACTGCAATCGGGTACAAATAGTGGACATTCGCATTATGGGATGATGGGTTACCTTTATTCAACTGCCCTGCCAGATGTCTCCAAGATTGGAATTGCAGAGGCCAACTTAAAAATAAATCATCTGAACGCAAGTTAAATAAAGCACAGATCAAAATAAGGCTATTCGGCCCATCAAGTGTGTTTCTCCTGTTGATCACGGATGTAGACCACACCCATTAGTGAAGTAGGGGAGGCGATGGCATAGTGTAGTGTCACTGGGTTAGTAATCCAGGGTAATTCTCTGGGTTCAAATCCCACCATGGCAGATGGTGAAATTTGAATTCAATAAAAATTTGGAATTAAAAGTAGAATGATGACCAGGCAACCATTGTTCATTGTTTTAAAAACCCATAGGGCAACACGGTGGCGCAGTGGGTGGCACTGCTGCCTCACGGCGCCGAGGTCCCAGGCTCGATCCCGGCTCTGGGTCACTGCCTTGTGGAGTTTGAACATTCTCCCCGTGTTTGCGTGGGTTTCGCCCCCACAACCCAAAGATGTGCACGGTAGATGGATTGGACATGTTAAATTGCCCCTTACCTGGGCCACTAATGTCCTTTAGGGACGGTTATCTATCTCCCTTACCCGTTCTGGCCTACCTATGACTCAAGGCCCATAGCAATGTGCTTAAATGCCCTCAGAAATGGCGGAACAAGGCGAGGGCAATTAGGAATGGGCAATAGATGCTAGCCACATCAGTGTCACCCACATCCCCCGAATCAATAAAAAACATTTTTTTCCCACTCCCTCAGGTTGCACGGACGATATTGTGACGAGTGACCACTCACCAGCTTTTGGTACTTTCGAAGTTGGTGTGACATCGCAGTTTGTATCTAAAAAAGGTGAGTGCTTTCACATGGTGTTTCAACCGGGAGTATTGGTACATGAAAGAGGCCGTTCAACCCCTCGTTGCTGTTCTGTCATTCAAATCCGTTTACCTGGGCTGATCCAGATATTTTGATACCCCCGTCCAACTCGGTGGTTTTTTTGGGGGGTGGGAGGGGGGACATAAATAAACACAAGATATTTTTCGCTCTTTGTTCCAAAGCCTCACGCCAGTTACAGTAAACTTACTTGTCAGAACTGCATGCATTCACTAACCCACGGATAGAGTCTGCTCTGTGTGACTTGTCGCACACTGGATAAATGAAATGAAATGAAAATCGCTTATTGTCACGAATAGGCTTCAATGAAGTTACTGTGAAAAGCCCCTAGTCACCACATTCCGGCACCTGTTCGGGGAGGCTGTTACGGGAATCGAACCGTGTTGCTGGCCTGCTATGATCTGCTTTTAGCCAGCGATTTTGCCCAGTGTGCTAAACAGCCCCTCAATGTAATATCATTGCTCAGCATGGCTAGTGACTCTAGTTGGTTCAAAGGTAAACGATCAAGCCTCCGGGTAGAGATTTCAGTCTCATTATCCAGGCAGAGCTCTACTGCTTTACTGAGGGAGTGCCGCACTGTCAGAGGGTCAGTACTGAGGGAGTGCCGCACTGTCAGAGGGTCAGTACTGAGGGAGTGCCGCACTGTCAGAGGGTCAGTACTGAGGGAGTGTCGCACTGTCAGAGAGTCAGTACTGAGGGAGTGCCGCACTGTCAGAGGGTCAGTACTGAGGGAGTGCTGCACTGTCAGAGGGTCAGTACTGAGGGAGTGTTGCACTGTCAGAGGGTCAGTACTGAGGGAGTGCTGCACTGTCAGAGGGTCAGTACTGAGGGAGTTCAGCACTGTCAGAGGGTCAGGATTGGGGTCATACTGGACTGTCAGCAGGGCAAGGCTGGGTTAGTCTATCCAATGAGAATTCAAACCCAGGCGCACTGCATTATCTCTCCGATGAATGCCAAAAGATCCCATGTGACTGTACACTAGTGTCCTGGCTGATATTTATAACTCAATCAACATGTTTAAAAAAAAAAACAAGCCTCTCTGGTCATTCACATTGCTATTTGTGGAACCTTGCTCTGTGTAAGTTTACTGTCACCATTCCGTATATTATAAAAATGACCACTTCTGTACCTACTCACCCAGCGAATGGTGAGAAAGTGAAATTCGCCACCACGTGGTTGAGGCATATTGTGTAGATTAACACGTGAATGTCGAAGAAATAGAGGGCAATGTTGAATGTGAGAGTTGAGGATAGGAGTAATGTGAAGAACAAACACTGACATAAACCCGTTGAGCCAAATGGACTGCAAAGAAGTGAAGAGGCAACAATAAACCTCTGACCATTCGGCAGCCTGAGAGAGAGAGACCGGTTCAGCTAAGTGGTTAGTTGATGTCTGTCGTATTCCTAGCTGCGCACACATTGCTCAAGGTTGTTGTGATTACGTGTGTTGAACGCAATTATACAGTAACTTTGTCAGTCATTATGAATGTGAGGGGCCTGTTCTTTGTGACCTGTTTTGTGTAACTTGAAGCAGCTAGGAGTGTTTGCTGGGATTACAGCTGATGTGAGCACAGAAATCCACAGCAGCAGTGATTGTGAATGCGATCCTTTGCCCTTCATGCTTCCAAGGTCTATTAAAGGTGCTTCACACGAGTGCTACACTCGAGGCTACTGTAGACGGTGAATAATGAAGCTGGTCACTGAAAATAGCTGGGACTCTGGACTTGATCAGCATGGCATGGTCTCCCAGGCTTTATCAGAATATGATCGTCATTGCAATGAAGGAGTATGGTAACATAATGGTTATCTTACCCAACTAGTAACCCAGAAGACAAATGATCAGGAGATATGAATTCAATCCGACCATGGCATCTGGGAATTTAAATGAAGTTCAGTCAAACAAGATACAGGAATAAGAAGTTGACATCAGTAATGGTGACCCTGAAACTATTGGATTGTCATCATAACCCACCTGGGCAAATTAGTAGAATTAATCCTGAGAGAAAGGATTAACTGTCACATAGATAGTCAGGGATACATAGAACATACAGTGCAGAAGGAGGCCATTTGGCCCATCGAGTCTGCACCGACCTGCTTAAACCCTCACTTAGACCCTATCCTCATAACCCAATAACCCCTCCTAACCTTTTTTGGTCACTCAGGGAAATTTATCATGGCCAATCCACCTGACCTGCACGTCTTTGGACTGCGGGAGGAAACTGGAGCACCCGGAGGAAACCCACGCAGACACGGGCAGAACGTGCAGACTCCGCACAGACAGTGATTCAGCAGGGAATCGAACCTGGGACCCTGGCACTGTGAAGCAACAGTGTTAATCACTTGTGCTACCGTGCTGCCCGAGATAGCCAGCATGGATGTGTTAAAGGAAACTCTTGCTCACAAATTTGATTGAATACTTTGAGGAAGTGGCAAGAAGGGTAGTAGATGAAGGTAGTGCAGTGGATGTGGTGTACATGAATTTTAGCAAGGCATTTGACAAGGTCCCAAATGGCAGATTGGTCAAGAAAGTGAATGTTCGTGGGATACAGGGCAAAGTGACAATTGGATAAAAAGTTGCTTCAGTAACAGGAATCAGTTGAACTGAACCTGACTTTGCTATTGTCAAACATACACACATGAGACTGTGGAGTCATTCTAAATTATCAGGAGTAGCAAATCCTAAATCATTGTTCCTGACTTTCTGCTTCTCTATCTTCTCCCATTGTGGCCAATTGTGACATTCCTCTCCCATTGCCCTGGCTGGGATCTACAAACTCTGGATATATGAGGGATCACACTTGGGAAAGGTCTGGTCTTTGGCCTCTCCCAAACCAACGTGCCCAGCATCAAGGCATTAATTGCTTTAAATAACCTGCATCATTGGGCAGGGCATGTCGCTCGTATGTCGAGCCTGACACTGGACTCCCAAAGCAACTATTTAACTTGGGGACTTGGCCCCAGCAGGAGATTCCCAGCAGGAGATTCCCAGTAGGACTGTGGAAATATTTTCGGGATGACCTCAGCACCATGGTTAGCACTGCTGTTTCACAGCGCCAGGAACCAGGGTTCATAGAATCCCTACAGTGCAGAAGGGGGCCATTCTGCCCATCGAGTCTGCGCTGACCCATGTCCCATCCTATCCTTGTAACTCCATAACCTAACCCTCACATCCCAGGACACTAATTTAGCATGGCCAAACCACCTACCCCGGACATCTTTGGACTGAATTCTGGGTTCAATTCTGGCCTTGGGTAACAGTCTTTGTGAAGTTTTCACCTTCTCCCCGTGACTCTCTGGGTTTCCTCAGGATGCTCCGGTTTCCTCCCACGGTCTAAAGATGTGCAGGTTAGGTGAATTGGACATGCTATATTGCCGTTTAGTGTCCTGGGATGTACAGTTTGGATAGATAAGCCGTAGTCAATTGTGTGGGATTGCAGGGAAGGGGGAGAGGGCCTAGGTAGGGTGCTCTTTCGGAGAGTAGGTGCAGACTCAATGGGCAGAATGGCCTCCTTCTGCATTTCTGGCATTCTATGGATCCCTGAGAAGTCAAACTTCCCGGTGGACTCATAGGAGACCCTGACCGTTGACCAACCTAAATAAGCGAGGCTCATTTGGGAAGGTACCAAACACATGGAGACACTTCATCAGTAACAGGCAGAGGTGAAGCCGAGGAGTCGGAGAGCACGCACAAACCTCCAAGCAACTCATCTGCCCAACTATTCATGCGCCACCTGCCCGCATGTGGCAGAGTTTGCAAATCGTGCTTTATCAGCTGTCTCCGAACCCGTGGAACCAGGTCATCCTCGATCCCGAGGGATTGTCTTAAAAAGGTGGAAGATGGTCTGTACATTGTAGAATCCATTTAATTTATCCACTGTGCATTGGTGGGGTATATGAATGTGTTAGTGAGTGATTTTAGGTTGAATGTTTTTTCTGCCCAGCTCCAGTCAGCACTGACGGGCGACAGTTGCTGCCAGACTGAGATTTAATTGACTTTTGAGCATTAAGGGAATTGGGCTGGAGTGCGAGCTTCAGCTATGATCATGAATGGTCGGACATGTTTGAGGGGCCACATAGACTAAGCTTATGTTTCTTAAATTCTTATGCCAGTTGTTCTATCCAGCGAGCTGTTTAATGAAAACATTCTGAGCTGGCTTGACCCCTGACTCCAGTGATTTTATTAACAAGGCAAGAAATTGACAAAGTCTGGCTGCTTATTACTTACTCCTGCCTCATGCTTAAATGCAGGTCTCTCCAAGACATCTGACCAGGCCTACATCGACTTTGAGAACATCGAAGCCATCGTGAAAACTGCCAGCAGGACTAAGTTCTTCATTGAGTTCTACTCCACCTGTCTGGAAGGTGAGTAACAGTGAATGGAAGCTCTTGCTCCCATGACCCACAGTGGCATAATGATGATGTCCCTGCACTTTCATCCAGAGACTCTTCAGACGAATGCTCTGGGAGCATGGGTTCAAATCCCAACAAGGCAGCTGATGGAATTTAAATTCAATTAATAAATCTGGAATTGAAAGCTAGCCTTGGTAATGAAGACTGCGGGAACTATCATTAATTGTCATAAAACCAATCTCGTTCCCAAATGTATTTCCAGGAAGGAAATCTGCTGTCCTTACCTGGTCTAGCCTAGATCTCTCCAGCTCCACAGCAGTGTGGTTGACTCTTAACTGCCCTCCTGAAATGGTCTGGCAGACAACTCGGTTCGGAGGAATTTAAGGGTGGGTAACAATGCTGGCCTTGATACTGACACTCGCACCCCATTAAAAAATACATTTTGAAAAGTAACAGCCACTTTGAAATGTGCCAAAAGTGGTCTCCCTGTTTTATTGGCGGAACCAACCTTGGAACAGGCCACCTTGGGTTGAGTATTGTGCAATGAGAAAGGATTAGTTGGCAATCTCGTTGTGAGAGAACCCTTGGGATGAGTGACCATAATATGGTAGAATTCTTTATCAAGGTGGATAGTGAGTTGGTTGATTCTGAGACCAGGGTCCTGAATCTCAATAAAACTAGGATGATGTGGGGTATGCTGGTCTGGAAAACATTACATAAAGGAAGGGCAATGGCAGGTATTCAAGGAACGAACAGGTGAACTCCAAAAGTCGTTTATTCATTATTGGCGCAAGCGTAGAACGTGAACTGTGGCCAAACCATGGCTTACAAAGGAAGTTGGAGATACTATTTGCTTCAAAGAAGAAGCATACAAATTAGCAAGAAAAAGCGTTGGGCCTGAAGATTAGGAACAGTTTAAAATTCAGCAAAGGCAGACCAAGGGATTGATTAAGAAGGGGAAAATACAAGATGTAAGTAAATTAGCGGGGAACATAAAAACTGACTATAGAAGCTTCTATAGGTATGCAAAGAGAAAAGGATTGACAAAAAATAATGTAGGCCCCTTACAGTCAGAAACGGGGGCATTCATAAGGGGAACGAAGAAATGGCTGAGGAACTAAATTCATACTTTGCTTCAGTCTACACAAAGGAAGAAATTAATAATGTACTGGAAGTTCTGAGAAACACACGTTTAGTGAGGAGCTGAAGGAAATAAGTATTAGTAGAGGAATGGTTTTGGGGAAATTAATGGGATTGAATGCGGATAAATCTCTAGGGCCTCATCATCTTCATCCCAGAGTACTTAAGGAAGTGGCCCTAGAAATAGTAGATCCACCCATGTGGAGTTTGCACATTCTCCCCGTATTTGTGTGGGTTTCGCTCCCACAACCCAAAGATGTGCAGGCTAGGTGGATTGAACACGCTAAATTGCCCCTTAATTGGGAAAAATTAATTGGGTACTCTAAATTTATAGAAAAAAAGAAATAGTAGATCCATTGGTGGTCACTTTCCAAAATTCTTTGGACTCTGGAATGGTTCCAACAGATTGGAGGGTAGCTAATATAACCCCACGATTCAAAAAGGGAGGTCGAGAGAAAACGAGGAACAATAGACCAGTGAGCCTAACGGCAGAAGTAGGGATGTTGCTACAGTCCATTATCAGGATTTCATAGCACAGCATTTGGAAAGCAATGACATAATCAGACTAAGTCGGTATGGATTTATGAAAAGGAAATCATGCTTGACAAATCTAATAGAATTCTTTGAAGATGTAACTCATAGAGTTGACCAGGGAGAACAGGCGTATGTGGTTTATTTAGACTTTCAGAAGGCTTTTGACAAGGTGTCATAGCAGATTACTATGTAAAGTTAAAGCACATGGGATTGCGGGTGGTGCCTTCAGATGGATAGGAAGCTGGTTAGCAGACCGGAAGCAAAGAGTTGGAATAAGTGGATCCTTTTCTGACTTTTTCTGGCAGGCAGTGACGAGTGGGGTACCACAGGGATCTGTGCTGGGACCCCAGCTGTTCACATTATATGTTAATGATTTGGACGAGGGAACTAAATGTATAATCTCCAAATTTGCAGATGATACAAAGTCAGGTGGGAGGGCGAGTTGCAAGGAGGATGTAGAGATACTTCAGCCTGATTTGGACAGGCTGAGTGAGTGGGCACATGCATGGCAGATGCAGTATAATGTGGATAAATGTGAGATTATCCACTTTGGTACCAAAAATAGGAAGGCAGATTATTATTTTAATGGGTGTAAAGCGAGAGAGGTGGATACTCAGCAAGACCTTGATGTCCTCATGCATCACTTGCTGAAAGTAAGCGAGCAGGTACAGCAGGCAGTAAAGAAGGCAAAAATAGTATATTGGCCCTCGTAGCGAGAGGGTTTCAGTATAGGAATAGGGATGTTTTACTGCAATTGTGTAGGGCATTGGTGCGGCCACACCTGGAGTATTATGTGTAGTTTTGGTGTCCTTACCTGAGGAAGGATGTTCTTGCTATGGACGGAGTAGAGCGAAGGTTGACCAGGCTGATTCCTGGGATAATAATAATCGCTTCTTGTCACGAGTAGGCTTCAATCAAGTTACTGTGAAAAGCCCCTAGTCACCACATTCTGGCGCCTGTTCGGGGTGGCCGGTAAGGGAATTGAACCTGCGCTGCTGCCTTGTTCTACGTTACAAGCCAGCTGTTTAGCCCACTGTGCTAAACCAGCTTCATATGAGGAAGAGACTAAGTTGTTAGGGTTATATTCATTGGAGTTTAAACATTTTAGGACTGAGGTGAGGAGAAATGTCTTCACCCAGAGAGTGGTGAATCTGGAATTCACTGCTGCAGAAGGTAGAGATCAAAATGTTGTGTAATTTCAAGAAGGAATTAAATATTGCTCTTGGGACTAAAGGGATATGGAAGGGAAGGTGGGATCAGGGTATGGAACTTGATCAGCCATGATCATAATGAATGGCGGAGCAGGCTTGAAGGGCTGAATGGCCTCCTCCTTTTTCCCTATGTATATTTCTATGTATTTGAGGTCGCCCTCCTTTTTTTAACCTATTTTTACTGATCCTCTATTATTTCGTCAGGTGTTTCCCCGAGTTCCAGGTTCCACATTAAAAACGCTAAATCAACAAATACGGAGGCCCAGGTGCAGATCTTTGAAACCGATGATGTGTTTTATATCAAAAGCCCGCAATCTTCGAAGTGAAAGTGGCTAAGAAGCTGCTGGACTGAGGCCATAAAAACCTCAGGTGGTTCACTGGACCGTTGACGTGTTGTTTATATCTGATCTGACCCACGTGACTTCAGCCCCACAACAACATAGTTGACTCTTAACCACCCCTCCCTATGAACTGCTCTAGCGGAACACCTGAGTTGTATCAAATCGCTGCTCAGCTCAAGACAGCAGTGGCCCACTCTCACCTTGTTAGGGTAGCTAGGGATTGGACAATTAATACCAACAATGCCAATGTTTCTGAAAATGAATAATAAAACCAAAGTGGCAAGGTTAGACCCCGCCATAATGGAGATAATTGGGTCATTTCCCTGTTAATCACTGTAAATAACTT
Source organism: Scyliorhinus canicula (assembly GCF_902713615.1). NCBI lineage: Eukaryota > Metazoa > Chordata > Chondrichthyes > Carcharhiniformes > Scyliorhinidae > Scyliorhinus > Scyliorhinus canicula. The sequence continues at coordinate 5,494,887 of NC_052159.1, forward strand.
GGATCATGGCATGCACATAATGTGTATTCTATAATTTCCTTACTGTTGCTGGAGATGGTCGTGCTGGGCTAAGGAAACTAACGTCCTTTGATGCGAAGTTCAGAGATTGCTATTGTTTTGATGTTGTGTGTAAAACTCTGTCATAGTTCGAGTAAATTAAAATTACAAGTCTCTTGAGATGGATAGAAAGCTGGCTGAGGCAGCAAGGTGGCGCAGTGGGTTAGCACTGCTGCCTCACGGTGCCGAGGTCCCAGGTTCGATCCCAGCTCTGGGTCACTGTCCGTGTGGAGTTTGCACATTCTCCCCGTGTTTGCGTGGGTTTCGCCCCCACAACCCAAAGATGTGCAGGGGAGGTGGATTGGCCACGCTAAATTGCCCCTTAATTGGAAAAATGAATTTATTTTTAAAAAAAGAAGAAAGCTGGCTGACACAGTAATTTACTCTGGGTGGGGTGAAGGGGATATAGAAGGGTCCACATGTTTGTGGATATGATGCCTTTGAAGTGCAACTGAGAGTTTGAGCCAAATCCTGTCTGCTGTGTGATCTGCAAGCTGCTTTTGAATTGGAACTGCAATTTGGTGATTTGTTTCATTTGTGAACTTGAGGTTTCTAAATCTGATAACAGCAAGTCGTCACGTAAGCATCACTCACACTTGAATAGCAATCAGCGTAAGCATGGTAATATATTTTATTAGTGTCACAAACAGTCCAAAGATGTGCAGGTTTGGTGGATCGGCCATGCTAAATTGCCCTTAGTGACCAAAAAGGTTGGGTGGGGTTACTGGGTTACGGGGATAGTGATGGTGTCGGCCTGAATAGGGTGCTCTTTCCAAGGGCCGGTGCAGACACGATGGGCCGAATGGCCTCCTTCTGCACTGTAAATTCTATGATTCCATGATTATATCAACACTGCAATGAAGTTACTGTGAAGATCCCCTAGTCGCCACACAACGGCGCCTGTTCGGGTATGCAGAGGAAGAATTCAGAATGTCCAATTCACCTAACAGCACGTCTGTTTTGGGACTTGTGGGAGGAAACCCACGCAGACACGGAGAATATGCAGACTCCGCAAAGACAGTGATCCAAACTGGGAATCGAACCTGGAACCCTGGTGCTGTGAAGCAACAGTGCTAACCACTGTGCTACCGTGCTCAATACCATGGTTGAACAAACTTTGCTGCGTTATTCATAAATACCATGCTGCGTCTGTTATATTGTTTGTGTGCAGAGGTTGGTGTTTCGGAGAGAACTTCAGTCATTACGATATAACTGCAACAACTCTTCCAATGTCCCACCTTTCAGCTGCCCTTTCTTGTGCAGCCATTGGAAACACGAGCCCTGTCCAGTTCCCCCACCTGCACAAAACACTCCAACCAGCTGAGATCAGGAGGGGAGGAAAATAACTTGCACCTTGTAGTCCCCCTTCTCTAAACAAATGTGAGGTGACCAATTTAACTGCATTTCTATCTCTACATGTGACCCTGACCTTACTGTAGCTCATCATCTTAACTCCCTCATCCCAATCACAGTATGACCCATCTTATCTTTGGCCCCCAAACTTGTTCTTTTGTTGCTCAATAACGAATTCTCAAAGCAGTATCCCATCTTGCTGCTAGGCACGCTGCAACCCTCTGGTCCTGTAGATAAATTTGGGTGAATGTAATTTTTGGCTCTTAACCCTGGATGACCTTGATACCAATGAAGCAGCAGGGAAATGAGGCTTGACATGTGGAATGGCGGGCCCTTTGCCAGAGCATAGAGGGTCTGGACGTTGGAAGAAGACTGCAGAGGGTGGGAACTGTTTTGATGTGTGCTTCCTCCTCTCCACTTCCTTGAACCCTCCCCACTCCATTTTCCTCCACCAGCTCCCTCCGGCTCACCTTTCCTCCCACCCAAGTAGAATATCCTGCCAACATTTGCTATTCTGGCTAGCTAGCTATGATGAAAGATCCACAAGATTGGGAGTGGAGGAAAATAACTTACCACCTTGTTCCCTTGTTCCGTTGCAGAATTCAGGAAAAGTTCGGAAAACGATACACAGAGCAGTGACAACATCAAGTTTCTGAAGGTTGGCTGGTCTTCAAGGCAGCTCCCAACGGTAAGTCAAACAGGCAGCTTCTCTTTCTGCTGGCCATGTGCTGCCTTTCTGTATCTAATACTTGTTTACGGCAGAAAAAAAAGAATTGCCTTAGTAACGATGCCTTTCATGATCTCGGGAGTGTAGTCACTGCTGCCACCTGGCAATGTAGCACAGATATGCATCAGAAAGCTTCCACAAACAGCAGCAAGATATGGGAAGAAAGTGGGTAGGTGGGATTGAGATTTATGATGAGAAAATGGGTAGATGGGGTTAAGAAGGAAATGACTTGCTTTTACATAAACCCCTTACAGCGTCCCAAAACTATTTACACTGTCATCATTTGTTAATTGTAGTCAGTGTAGCAATGTGGGAAATGCAGCAGCCAATTTGCACACAGCATGCTCCCTATTAGCATGTGACAACGACCTGGATCATCTGTTTTTTGTGCTGTTGATTTTGGATTAAATGTTGGCCAGAATGTTGGGGGAGCTCCCTTGCTCTTGTTCGTAATTATGGTCATGGGATATGTTCCATCCAGTACCTGGATATCGCCTTTTGGATGAGACGGTACACCCCTGACAGTGCAGCATTCCCTCAGTAATTTGCTGGGGAGCAGCCTGGATTTTGTCCTCCAGTCTCTGGGGTGGGACTGGAACCCACAACCTTCTGACTCCGATTATATTCCATCATTAAACTATACTGACTTGACTTGTCTTCCCTGAAAGATATAGATGCCAGCGTACTAACTATGTCTAGTGTCAGGGCAGAATTATAAAATATCATGGAACATATGGCCAAGTTATCATTCAGATCAGGAATGATGCATCTGTTTTGTTTTAAAGCTGAAGCCAATTCTGTCGGATATCGAGTACCTTCAGGACCAGCACCTCCTCCTCACAGTCAAATCCGTGGATGGTTACGAATCGTACGGTAAGTGTTGCCAGTGTTGTAGGGTGCACTGGGGCAAACTGGAGGCATTCTGCTTCACCCCTTTACAGTGCTGCTCGGAGTGTGGGTGAAGGGAATCTGCCAGCCCTACCCAATCTCGCCTCCATGTGACTCCAGTCCCACACTACGTGGTTCACTTTTTTTGTTTTATTCAATCACTGATGTGGGCGCGCTGGCTTGGCCAGCACTTATTGCCCATTTCTAATTGCCCTTGAACTGAGTGGCTTGCTAGGCTACTCCACAGGGAAGTTAAGGGTCAGACATGTTGCTGTGGGTCTGGAGTCACTAGGCCAGACTGGGTAAGGATGGTAGATTTCCTTCCCAAAAGGACCACAGTATGTTACCCTGGGTCTCTGGATGGCTAGTTCAGTGGCAATACCATTACATCATCACCTCGTGAATGGAAAGGCCTCGAGCACTTACCTGGGCATTAAATGTGACCTAATCAGCATCAGCCACCTGCCACAGAAGCCCTCATCCATGACATTATTACCTGTAGACTCAGTTTCCCCAATGCTCTCAATCAGCTTCAGTTTGTTCAAGAAGCTACTGTCATATCCATTCGAACACACGGCCCTCTTGGCCCATCATGAGCAGCTTCAGTAACTCACATTGCCCCCAGGTCCTCCCATCAGTGCTTCAAATACATCTCCTTATTTTCCAAACCCTCCTTCGCCTTGCTTTGCTTGTACCTTGCCCCTGGTGGAGAAGAACCCTTCTGGGAATCAGCAGATACGAGAGGCCACCAGCCGTTACCAAGAAATCCAACAGGTAAATCAGAAGAAACGTCCTTACCGGGAGAATGTTGAATTCATTACCACAGGGAATAGTTTGCATTTACGGGGAGGCTGGACAACCATATGAGGGACGAGGGGGTCGAGAATTTTGCTGATGGAATTAGATGAGGAAGGAGAGGCGGCTCAAGTGGAGAGCAAACATCAACAAGGATTGTTTCGGCCAAGTGGCCTATTTCTGTTTGGTATATCTTGTGTAATATCTCAGACCTCCTTTTATACCTGTAAACTCTGCTCAATAACTCTCACCTCTTTGTAATGCCCCACCTCTCATTCCACCATTGGCAACCATGCCTTCTGTTACCTCTGATCTCTTGACTAGAATTTACTCGAACCCTTTGGGATTTGTCTCTTTGATTAAACTTTTAGTCACCTGTACACACAGTTGTCTTCTCTACCTTGATTGCTATTTCCCTTACATCTTTGCGAAGTACCTTGTGTTCTTCAATGTTAAGAACACTATTCAATTGCATGGTTGTCCCCATGCTAATCTCATTCTGATGATGTTGTTTGAGGGGTAGATTCTGTCCAGTACCAGAACTGCTTCCTGTTTATCTAAATAGTGTCATGGCATCTTTTACATTCACCAGAAAAGGCAAACAGTGTTTCTGTTTATTGTTGGACCCGAAAGATGGCCAATTCTATAGTGCAGTTTCCCCGCCCCCCCAAACTAACCCTACAATCGTGTGGAGCACCCTCCGTACTAACCCCCCACCGTGTAGCATGCCTTCTGTTCCACGCTCTCCGTACTGCAGATACGTCCCCGCCCAGGTTAGAACCCAGGAGTTTCTTACTGTGAGCAGAGAGCGGTACCAGCCTGAGCCCCAGCTGACAGTGTGATTGATGTTCAATTAAGTTCTTCTGTTTGATGCCATGTCCCTCATTTTAATACGATCTCCTGGTGCCTTTTGTTCCCCCGCAGGAGAGTGCTGTATTGCACTGAAGTCAATGATTGGCAGCACCGCTCAACAGTTCCTGACCTCACTGTCACACAGAGGAGAGGAAACGGGCAACATCCGCGGGTCCATGAAGGTTCGAGTGCCCGCAGAGAGAATCGGAACTCGGGAGCGCCTTTACGGTGTGTAGTGCAACAGCATGAGCAATCTGGGTGCTTTCATTTAGAAGCCTGTGTTTAATACAGGTTTTGATGAGCCTGTAGGCTCTGTTGTCTGAGTGGGCCAGAAGCTGCCCTATTTAAAAGGAAGATTGTGGTTATAGCTGACTGTGTCAGCTTTGTGTTGATTCTGAATGGCTTCAGGTGTTTGTCCTTTTTGTTTGCATTATTTGTAAAGGGCAGAGTGGTTTGTGTGACGTTCTCCTCTTGTTCAACATCTAGGATTAACCATTCGAAGTTGTGTTTCTATTCTGGCAGCTGCCTGTCCTGACAGGCGAGGACAAGGCCCCAAAATTCTGCAGTTGCTTTTCTGTCACGGTTCACAGGCTCGAGTCGCCATTCGGTTGGGAGGGTTGGCGGGGCTGGCAGTGAGTTAATAGGAAGGTGGCCAGCGACTGGAGAACTGCCTCCGCATCAGTTTGTACCTTCAGGTGATGGGAGGTATGGGGTAAGCTACCAGGTTGGTGAAAGTAGGCCAAACCATAAGCGTATGCTGATAGGTTGAGGAGATAAGGGGTGGGCGCAGCCTCATTTGAAACCTAAACAAACAGCATGGACCAACTAAGTCTAATGGGCCATTCCAATGTTGTGTAATTCTGTGGCATTGGAACCAACCCTGGTTTTCTTTGCATTCTGTGGATTTTTTATTGTGAATGAATGAATTCAAGTGTCACTTTCCCACTCCAACAGGAGAAGCAGAGGACACTTCCTGGCAGTTATTCCCCCCCCAAGTTCTGGGAAACCAGCCAACCATGATTGAAAGACTCGTGATGTGGCATCACTTTGAACTCTGTTTAAAAATGCTCTGTCTCAGTTGGCTCTGTCTCAATAAGTTTTATGTTTCACCATCATTGCGTTGTCTCTCTTGAACTCCTGCATTTATGCAGCATTTTCTAATGAATAAACATCGACAAGAGCCTCACACAATGAGTTACTGGCCCCTCAGAATTGACTTAAAAGCTCTTTAGGGACTTGTAAAAATAATATGGCCTCATGCTGTCCGTCCTTATCATTAGAAATTCCTTGGGCCACATTTATAGTGAAAACTACCCCCTCTTGATTGACTTTAAAACTCTCTGGGGGCTTTTAAAAATAACACTGTTTCATTCTGTCCCTCATTGTCATTGGAATTTCCTTTGACTAGATTTATAATGAAAACTACCGATGTAAACTTGTCACATCACCACAGCAGAGCAGTGTGACGGGTTTACATAGCAGTTTTAATTATGAATGTGAACATAGCTTTATAGTGGAAAAATTGATAGGAAATATATGCAGACTTTTAATATTTATATTTAATGCATGAAAAACAATAAAACAGGCTGACATTTGTTGCAAATGCAGAGTTTTGGAGCTTTTCATTGTATTATTTCAAGAGAAGAACACAGTTGTGAAACAAGATTGGAGGTAAAGAATTGACTCAATGAACAGTTCTCACCTGCACTCATGTTACAGATGTGTGGACATGTTTCGGTGTTTCAGTGGGTTCTATGCTGGGAAACCTGGCGCTTTTAACCACCTGAGGGGCTTTCTGGACCAACCAAGTTAGTGTGGGGCTGGAGTTTACACACACAGGAAAGGCGGTGCATTTCCTTTCCACGAGGACATTTGTGAATAGTTTGATTTTTTAACGCTGCTTATAGATGATGCCAGCTTTTCATTTCCAATTTTTTTGGAAATGTCAGGCCAGGATTCGAACTCATGGGGCGGGATCTTCCATTGGCAGCAGGTTGGGAATGGGTGCGCGCGTGTTTTTAAAATCGCGTTACAGGAGGACATCTCTATCTCCTGAGAGCTCCGGAACGGGCTTCGACTTTCAAATGGAGGGTGGGAAGGGGTAGTTTGTGGAACCCATTTGCTCCCAATCAATGGCTCATTAAGCTCCTTGAGCTTGTTAACAGGCTGGAGAGGGTGAGAATTTGATGAATCCACAGTATGGTGATGTTCGAGCACAATGTTGGGTTCAAAGCGGGGAGAGGTGAAAGTTTTTTATGCAGAGGAAGTTATCAGGGCCTGGGATCTCATGCCGGATCATGCTTCTTATCCTTCTGGCTGTATGGCCACTTTTATGAGCATTTGTTCTGCTGACTCTCTCAGAAACTACTTCCTCTCTTGGTCAAGGCAGGGGTAATTACAGCATGGGATCACAAGCTGGAAACCATCTGGATTTGGGTTTCCGACCCTGCTGTGAGAACCATGATCTCTGGATTACTGGTCCAGTAACGTTATCAATATGTCACGTAAGGTATCAAGTAGATATCGAAGAGTCTCAAAACATTTTGTATCAAAATAATTGCTATTAAAAACATTAATTTTTGTGTTGGCATTTGGTAGTCCATTTGCATGCATTAAAATTTTCCAGTGATGTGGTGGAATGATCAGGCGATGTGTCTGACTTTGATTAAATGCTGGCTGGGACATTGGGAGAATTACCCGCATCATTGGAACTCTCAGTACTGCACTGAATGTCAGCCGAGAATTTTGCAGCCACATCTCGAGTGGGGCTTAAACTGACAGTTTCCTCACAGGTGAGAACGCCTCCACTGAGCCATGGTTGACACCTTGACGATATGGTGCAGCATAATGCTGTAAACTCCGTGGAGTGGTGTTCCCAGTCGGATTCTCTCCCTGCATCTATTTACTTACTCTGAAATGCAGCCGCATCTTTCTCACCCAACCTTCTGACTTGGGCCAGGTGAGAATAATAATGCAGTGCTGCGAGTTCCGAGACCTCCTGTGGAGAGTCGAGGGAAAGGACACAGCGCTAGCTGCATCTTTAGGGTACCCTCCCCCTCTCCTTGCTGTGCCCCAGAGGTCACAAATTTTGGACCTTCGATTTGCTGGCAGCTTCTCTCTCTGCTGTTTGTGGAGCCTTGTAGATTGCTTTCTGCTTTTGGCTGCATAGGTCGTTGAACCTGAAAAGCACTGAATTGTCAAGTGGGCTGATTCACTGCCCGATACTATTGAAAAATATTATTTTGTGCTGGTTACTGTGTTCCAGCCCCATCTGGTGGTGCCAATGAAGTACAACATCTCCACCAAATTCCAGATTATTCCCACACTACCTTGTTCAATGGTTTAGATTTTTAAGCAACCATTTGTAGTTCATTGAGTCTATTTATCCTGACTGGACAGAATATTGCACTGATCACAACACAGCTGAATCTCTCCCCTTTTGTTTTGTGTCCCACAGAATGGATTAGAGTCGACAAAGATGAAACTGGAGCGGCCAAGGGGAAGCCAGTGTCCCGATCGAGTCAGGACATAAAGTAAGGTCACTGTTTGTCTGATCCTTTTTTTGCTTTGGTGGTCTCGCTTGCCGTTTGTATTGCCTCTTCCTCCATAGCTGAGGGGAGGCAACAGCAGCCTTGGGAAACATCTGGGTGGATGCTGGTGTTTCGCAGAGCAATGATGGAGAAGCTTGTGATAGAATGTAAGCGATTGGCTGTGCTGCTTTTAGAGGAGAGTCAATAGGAGAGTTTACTATCCTTTAACTTTATTTAAAACCAAACTTTTATTTACTGTTGTCTCAGCCCATCCGCTGATTCTTGTCTTTGGTACTTTCAGACCTGAATCTTCCAGTACTGCCCTGACTGACTTTCACTTTCCATAAACTACTCTTAATAATCTTTATTAGTGGCACAAGTAGGCTTACATTGACACTGCTATGAGGTTACCGTGAAAATCCCCTAGTCACCACATTCTGGCGCCTGTTCGCAGACACGGGGAGAACGTGCAGACTCCGCACAAACAGTTACCATGCTGGGAATCGAATCAGCGTCCCTGGCTCTGTGAAGTAACGGTGCTAAACACCGGTCATTCAAACGTTTGCTCGCAGGCTAAGTCCCATCCACCCCAGTGGTCACTGAACTACATTGGCTTCCGGCTCAGCAATGCCTCAAATTCTATATTCTGCTCCCTTGTCTTCAATCTGTGGCTTCACTTTTCCCTGTCACAGTAACCTCTGAGCCCTATAACCGTCAGAGATCCCTGCACTCCCCCAATTCTGATCTCTCGGGCATCCCTGATTTTAATCGCCCCATCATTGGTAGCCGTACCTTCAGCTGCCTGCGTGCTGAACCTTTGAGCTTCCTTTCTAAACCTCTTTAAGAGGAGAGTGCACAAGAGGAGAAAGTGAAAAAAAAACTTTTTCACCAAGGGTTTCCTGCTTCAGTAACTCCCTCTGTGGCTAGGTGTGAAATAATTGCCTCTGTGACGCACCTTTGGACCGTTTACGAAGTTAAACATTAGGTCTGATTGTTTGGTTAGGGATGGGGAAAATGGGTTAATGTTTTAGCTGCTGATCAATATCCAATAATTCTGACTGGAAAGTGCATCTGTGTGCATATTGGCTGGAGTCTGGATCGAGTTCAATTAAGTTCCTTTATCGATGGAGAGCTTGTAGCGGTTTTGGTTAATGACAGAAGAAATCAGGATATAAAATGGACATTAATATCGTGATGGTGGCAAAAAAAACCAATCAATTTTAGATGCATCGGGGGATAGCTCAACCGTTCTTGATCAATGAGCCAACTTATTCACTCATGGCAACTTACTCACTCACTTACAGTGGGGTAGCACAGTGGTTAGCACATTTGCTTCACAGCTCCAGGGTCCCAGGTTCGATTCCCGGCTTGGGACACTGTGTGGAGTCTGCACGTTCTCCCCGGGTCTGCGTGGGTTTCCTCCGGGTGCTCCGGTTTCCTCCCACAGTCCAAAGATGTGCAGGTCAGGTGGATTGGCAGTGCTAAATTGTCCTTAGTGTCCAAAAAAGGTTGGAGTTACTGGGTTATGGGGATAGGGTGGAGGGTGCTCTTTCCAAGGGCCGGTGCAGACTGTGAATTCTATGATAATTATGTATAGAATCATACAGCACAGAAGGAGGCCCTTCAGCCTGTCCAGCATGTGCCAGCTTTTTGTAAGAGGTACAATTAGTCCCACTCTCTCTGACTTATCTCCGTAGGCCCTGCAAGTATTTACTATGAGTATTTATCCGGTTCCTTTTCAAAGTTACTATTGAAACTGTTGCCACTGCCCTTTCAAGCAGATCATCCTAACTGTTGTAAAATTTGTTCATGGGATGTGGACATGGCTGGCGGGGCCAGGGTTTGTTGCTCTTGTGAGTACTTGAAAGTCAACCACATCATTGTAGGTCTGGAGTCACTTGTAGGCCAGACCGGGTAAAGACAGCAGATTTCCTTCCCTATAGGCCACGAGTGAACCAGATGGGTTTTTACAACAATTGATAGTTTTGGGGTCACCACCACGGAGATTAACTTTATGTCCCAGATTTTTAAAATGGAAGTTAAATTACCGGGCATCTGGCCCTGAGCAGTGGACTAGGCCCCTGGACCACTGTTCCAATTACATTACCACTGTGCCACCATCCTCTCAATCATTTAAAAAAAAAAGTCATAGAATCATAGAATTTACAGTGCAGAAGGAAGCCATTCAGCCCCTCGAGTCTGCACCGGCTCTCGGAAAGAGCTCCCTACCTAAGCCCACACCTCCACCCTATTCCCGTAACCCAGTAACCCCACCTAACCTTTTTTTTTGTTTTGGGCACTAAGGGCAGTTTATCATGGCAATCTTCGGACATCTTCGGACTGTGGGAGGAAACCGGAGCACCCGGAGGAAACCCACGCAGACACAGGGTGAATGTGCAGACTCCGCACAGACAGTGACCCAAACCGGGAATCGAACCTGGGACCCAGGGGTTTGTGAAGCGACAGTGCTAACCACTGTGCTACTGTTCCGCCCCATTATCTGTGGCTCTGCTGGCAATTATCTGAAATCTGTGCCCTCTGGTTATTGACCTTCTTGCCAGTGGAAACAGTTTCTGCTTATTTACTCAATCAAAACTCTTCATGACTTTCCTCTTGACCTGCTCTGCCCTAAAGGGGGCAATGCCAGCCTCTCCACATGTCCGAAATCCCTGGTGTCATTCTCGGAAATTTCAGCACCCTCTCCTTGACCTTTTTTGCAAGAAAAAAAATCTCCTATGGATGGGCCAGTGTGTAAGTGCAATTAATAAACCGAATTTAATGTCATTTTCTCTCCTGTTGCTTTGCTAAGCTTTGTGCAGAACTTTCTTTCCCTCCTCACTGCTTTGTGCAGGCAGCACAACGGCAGTACCATGGTGGCCTGGCACAGAGGTGGCTGTGGCGTGGGTGAATGGTTTTACCATTAACATTTAGTTTGTGACCTTTCAGGACGACCTCGAAGAAGCTGGCCTCAGTGGAGAACGTGGGAATGCAATTTGGGAAGCACTGTGAAGAGACTGAGAAAGCCAGCTGTGTCGCCACGGGGCGTGCACCAGCTCTACTTCCTGGAGTGGCTGCTGAAGACAGGTAGGTGCCATGGGGTTGAGGGAAAATCACTTTTACAGAAGCACCGTGGGCCATTAGCAAGAGGAGAATTTTATTCCACTGCAGTCTACAACCTTGTATCCAACATATCCCACACTTCGCATCAAGCGAGCGAACCAGCTGTTTGAATGGGATTGCGGGTATACCTAGATATGAGGCCCCAAACTGATGAAGCTGCAAAACTGGACTACCTGCATACTGGACAATGCTGCAGACAGTGCTGAACGATCCCATCAGATCAAAGTTCTGCAGTCCTGCCACATCCTGTTAAAAATAGTGGTGAACAATTAAACTAAGGAGAAGAGGAGGCTCCACAAACACACCCATCTTCAGCACGGTAGCACAGTGTTGTCAGTTCAAAAGGTGAGGTGGACGTCTTCGCAATCACCTTCAGACAGAAGTGCTGAATGGATGATCCATGTTGGCCTCCTCCTGAGGTCATAGAAACATTAAAAATAGGAGTAGGAGTAGGCCAGTTGGCCCTTTTAGTCTGCTCTGCCATTCATTATGACCATGTCTGATCCTCTATCTCAACATTATACTCTTGTGCTCGCCCCATACCCCTTGGCACCTTGAGAAACTAATTCAACCAATCAAACTCAGTAAACTGCTGAAGGTATTAGATACTGCAAAGGCTATAAGCCCTGACCAAAAAAAAACAACTGAGATTGGGCTCCAGACCTCCCTTTGCCAAGCAGTTCCGATAGAGATACAACACTGGCATCTACCTGGCAATGTGGAAAGTTTCCCAGAAAGGCCCTGTCCACAAAACATAGGATGAATTCAGAGGGCATTTCAGAATCAACCACATTGCGTTGCGTTGGGAGGCACATGTAGGCCAGGTCAGGTGAGGATGGCAGATTTACTGCTCTAAAGGACATTAGCAAACCAGATGGGTTTTTACAAGTTCTCATAGTACTGAGATTAGCTTTATATTCCAGATTTATTAATTTAATTTAAATTCCACCAGTTGCCGTGGTGTGATTTGAACCCATGTCACTTGAATATTAGCCCGGGCCTCTGCATTACTAGTCCAGTGTCATTACCATTACACCACCATCTCCCATTAAAGTTGCTGTCAGCAGTACTGTCAAGTGGCACTTACCACTAACCTGCACACCCATCATCAATTTGGGTTCCTCCAAGGCCATTAGGCTCCTTAGCCTCTTTACAGCCTTGGACCTAACATGGACACTGGAGGTGAAGTGAGAGTGACTGCCCTTAACATCAAGGCAGCATTTGATACGTGGCATCAAAGAACCCTAGCAAAATCAAAGTCGGGGGAATGAGGAGGGAAACTCTCCACTGGTTGGAGTCATACCCGCCACAAAGGAAGATGGTAAAAGTTATTGGAAGTCAATCATCTCAGTCCTGTGATTTTACTGCAGGAGTTCCTCTGGGGAGTGTCCTAGGCCGAACGATCTTCAACTGTTTCATCAATAACTTTCCCTTCATTGTAACAACAGAAGCGGAGATGTTCACTGATTATTGCAGAATGTTCAGTACCATTCGTGACTCCTCAGACTCTGAGAGTCAGCCTATCTGCAGCAAGACCATGACAGTATCTAGGCTTGGGCTGATAAGTGACCAGTAACATTCGCGCCACAGATGTGCCAGGCAATGACCATCTCCAACAAGAGAGCATCGGGTGGCAGGGTAGCACAGTGGTTAGCACTGTTGCTTCACAGTGCCAGGTCCCAGGTTCGATTCCAGCTTGGGTCACACTGTGCGGCGTCTGCACGTTCTCCCTGTGTCTACATGGGTTTCCTCTGGGTGCTCCGGTTTCCTCCCACAAGCCCTGAAAGACGTGCTTGTTAGGTGAATTGGACATTCTGAATTCTCCCTCTGTGCATCCGAACAGGTGCCGGAATGTGGCGACTAGGGGATTTTCACAGTAACTTCATTGCAGTGTTAATGTAAGCCTGCTTGTGACAATAATAAAGATTAGTATTATTATCTAATCGGCACAGTGATTAGCATTGCTGCCTCACAGCTCCAGGGACCTGGATTCTAATCCGGCCTTGTCAGTGTGGAGTTTGTACGTTCTACCCATGTCTACGTGGGTTTCCTTTGAGAGCTATAGTTTCACTAATATGTGTGGGTTAGATGGATTGACTATGCTAAATTGCCCCTTAATGTCCAGGGATGCGCAGATTAGGTTATGGGTTGGGCCGGGGGACTGGATCCAGGTAGGGCTGCTCCTTTGGAGGGTTGGTGTGGACCCGATGAGCCGAATATCCTCTTTCTGCACTGTACGGATTCCATGAATGACCATTATCCCTTGACATTCAATGGCATTACCTTCACTGAATTCCCCACTGTCAACATCCTGGGGGTTACCATTGACCAGAAATTGAACTGGACTGGCCATGTAAATACTTTGGCTACAAGAGATAGATAGATTGGATAGATGCGGGCAGGTTGTTTCCACTGGCGGGTGAAAGCAGAACTAGGGGGCATAGCCTCAAAATAAGGGGAAGTAGATTTAGGACTGAGCTTAGGAGGAACTTCTTCACTCAAAGGGTTGTGAATCTATGGAATTCCTTGCCCAGTGAAGCAGTTGAGGCTCCTTCATTAAATGTTTTTAAGGTAAAGATAGATAGTTTTTTTAAGAATAAAGGAATTAAGGGTTATGGTGTTCGGGCCGGAAAGTGGAGCTGAGTCCACAAAAGATCAGCCATGATCTCATTGAATGGTGGAGCAGGCTCGAGGGGCCAGATGGCCTACTCCTGCTCCTAGTTCTTATGTTCTTATGTTCTTAAGAGTAGGTCAGAGGTGGGAATTCTGCAGCGAGTAACTTCCCTCCTGACCGACCCCGCTCCCCAAGCCTGCCCACCGCCCACTAGGAGCGGACAAATCAGAAGTGTGATGGAGTACTTTCCACTTGCTTGAATGAGTGCAACGTCAAATACTTTCGAAGCTCAATACATCTGTGGTAAAGCAACCCATTTGCTTGGCACCCCCTGAACAGTCACTCCCTCCACCAACAACACAGTGGCAGCAGTGTTTGCCATCTACAAGATGCACTGCAAGTAACACGCCAAGACTCCTTTGACAACACCTTCCAAACCTGTGCCATCACTTGTAAGTTCCTCTCCAAGCCACACACCATCCTGATTTGGAAATATATCGCCGTTCCTTCACTGTCATTGGGTCAAAATCCTGGAACTCTCTCCCTAACAGCACAGTGGGTGTACCTACACCACATGGACTGCAGGGGTTCAAGAAGACAGCTCACCAACACCACCTCCAGGGCAATTAGGGATGGGCAACAAATGGTTAGCCTAGCCAGCCACAGCCACGTCCCATGAATGAGTCAAAAACTTTCCAACCGTGTGGTGTCCAGGAATAAATGATGAAGCAATTACCCAGACATCATCATGCTGACTGGGGGTAGTGTTCTCTCTATTTGTAATTTAATATGAATCACCTTGTTGCAGTTTCTCAGCTGGTACCTGACCCTTGCTTCAACTTCAATTGCTGCTAGGTGTCTCCCCAAGCTATTATGTATTCCCTCAGTTTGTCATCCGACACCAGAAAACACAGATCGCATTCATTGCCCATCTAGAGATGCCCTGACAGAACGTGAGCAGCAGCTCTTCCTTGAAAGATGTGACTTGATTTTTCAGACCATCTGACAGCTTAATTTCTCAGTGTCAGAGGAGAGTTCTCTTTGCTCTTGCACCTGCCTTAGTTTAGGAACCGCAGTTGCTAATTCACATGCACAAGCCCTTTCAAACACTAATCAGACCACGAACGGGTCTGTTCTGGGGATGTTGGTTGAGGGATAAATAGTGCCCCCCCCCCCCCCCCCCCCAAAAACAGGACACGGTGAGAACTCCCTTTCTCTTAAAAATGGTGCCTTGAAATATTTAACATACACCTGAGAGAGTTTACTTTATCATATGAAAGATATTGCTTCTGTACCACCCTGGGAGTGCAAAGTTTCTGGAGTAGTGTTTGAATCTGACTCTGAGGTGAGTGTGCTGCCACTGAGGAGGTAATGGGAGCAGGCCAGGACCCACTGATCCCTGTACACCAATGAGAATCAGCAGATATTTTAAATTGAAATATTATCCTTTATATGTTGGCTGGTACAGCCAATCTTGCGTGTGTTTTTCTCAGGTCAAAGCAACAAGAGATTTACTCCGATGCAGATGCTCTTTGCACCAAGAACAGCTTCAATAACCCGGCTTACTATATCCTGGAGGGTGTTCCACATCAGCACGCAGCACTTCTGTCACCAGATCACCAGGCCTCTGCATTTCCCAAGACAATGCAGAAAAACAAAGGCCAGGCCACACTTGGCCCACATGATAGGAAACACCATCATTCGGGGCGCCTTCCATTGGCAAGTGAGGAGGGGTCACTTTCGGATGATGAAGGTTTGACCCTTAACCGGCCGCCACCTGACTACCCCCCTCCTCCTCTCCCCAAGGCGGTGGACATGGATATGATTGATAATCCTTTCTACGCCTCCTCAAAGGAGCTCCAGCGACTCAAAGCTGGGCCAGCCAAGGACGAGCCCGACTTGAAGAACCTTGGTGCCAAACAGCGGACTCCCTCGGACCCTCTGGAAGGCAAGGCCTCACTTCCACCAAAAGCCCATCCCAAGCCGCAGCTGGTCTCCGGCGCACCTCACTTGGCCAGCCCATTCCTGGCTGATCAATGCAGCACTTCGTACCAAGGCATCGTCGACGACCGGTCTTACTCTGCCCTCCAGATGGCCAAGAGTCTCAGCGAGGTGGACTACCAGGCAGGCAGGTCAGAGCCCCTGCAGAGGAACCCTCCACTGCCAGTGAAAGGCCAGCCTCCCCGAGGGCTGCTGCCAGACTACAGCAGGCCCACTAACTTCCCTTCGCGTTCTATAAAGGAGAGTATTGAAGAGGACATGGCCGAAGAGGTAAGCGTTTGGGGAGCGTCGGGGCTTTCTGGTGCCAGAATCGCAGTAATAGTCACTATCTTCTTTAATCTTCAGTGATACCTTCAGAGTATGCAAATAAGTCGATCAAGGGATCTGGGAGATAATTGGTTGCAAGTATGCAGATACTCCGAGATATCCAAATATAAAGAACGTGCATGTTTAACCCCGATTCTAAAATCATAAATGGCCATTTGACCCATAAAGCCTGTTCTGCCGTTAGATCATGGCTGATTTGTACCCCAAATCCACTTGGGTCCATTTGTTTCATGTGTGTTTAGACCTTTGTAGGAAAGTGAGAAGGCCGTTCACTGCTGTCCACCATGTTCGTGCTGTGGGATTTATTACAGAGAGGATAGGGGTAGCCCTTCAGCTCTACATTTTATTGAGATCACCGGTAAGGGAGCTTCACCATTTGATGGTGGTGGTAACCTTGTCTCTTTGCTCCCTATAGGCTTCGTGCCAAGCAAGCAGCACCAGCTCCAGCCTGTCTTATGACTCCAGTGTAGGAAACTGGTTACGTCGCCTGGGCTTGGAGAGGTATGAAGGCGGGCTGGTCCATAATGGCTGGGATGATTTGGAGTTTCTCAGGTAGGTATCTGTGCAGTGCTGGGGATAGGAATCTTGATAAATAGCCAAACAAATCCCTTTTTGCACAAGCATTCAACTGCATATGCCAATCAGAACAGCACTGATCTGCGCCAGCAGATCTTTGGGGTTATCAGCGATTATGTGCCTTTCCCCCTTCCCACCATGTCGAGGACAGTCCACAGGGAAATAGGCGAGGGAAAGTGAACAGCTCCACTCTGCTTCAATGTTCACTCTTTACCACCACCTCTCCCTGGCCACACCCCCACCCCATTAGCAATCTGAACATAAGAAATAGGAGCAGGAGTGGGCCACTCGGCCCCTCAAGCCTGTTCAGATCCTGCCTCATTTTATTGTAATGTCTGTACCCCATAATCCCTCGACTTTCTAAACACCCGCGTAACTCGGCCTTGAACATATTCCATGACCCAGCCTCCACTGCTGTCTAGGGAAGGGAATACCAAGGACTAACAGGCTCCATCTTAAATGGGAGAGTTTTTAAACTGTGCTCTTTAGTTCCAGAATCGCCCATCATCTCAGCACCCACCCTGTCAAGCCCCCTCAGGACCTTGCTTGTTTCAGTAATATCACTTCTCATTCTTCTGAACTCTAATGGGTATAGGTTCAACTTTCTCAAGCTTCCCTCGTGAGGCACCCCTTCATCCCAGAGATCAGCCTAGTGAATTGTTTCTGACTACCTCGAATGAAAGTATGCGCCTCAAGTAAGGAGATCAAGACTATAACCACAGTCTTGGTGCAGGCTTACCAGTGCCGTTGTAACAAGACTCCCTACTTTTATTCTCTATCGCCTTTACAATAAAGACCCAACATTCTGTTTGCATTAATGACTCGCTGTATCTAAATGCTTATGATTTATGTATGGGGACACTCTGATTTCTCTGTACCATAGCGTTCTGCAGTCTCCATTAAATAATAACCTGATTTTCTATTCTTCTTGCCAAAATGGACAATCTGTCATTTTCCCACATTACGTTCCATTTGGCAACTTTTTAATCATTGACTCAACCTATTTGTTATATTCCTAGAATCCCTACTATGCAGAATGAGGCCATTCGGCCCATCGAGTCTGCACCCACCCTCCGAAAGAGCACCCTACCCAGGCCCACTCCCCCAGCCTATCCCTGTAACCCCATCTAACCTGCAAATCCCTGGTCACTAAGCGGCAAGTTAGCACGGCCATTCCACCTCACCCGCACATCTTTGGACTGGGGGAGGAAACTGGAGCACCCGGACGAATCTCACACAGACACGTGGGGAAGAGTGCAAACTCCACACAGTCACCCAAGGCTGGAATTGAACCCGGGTCCCTGGCGCTGTGAGGCAGCAGGGCTAACCACCGTGCCGCTCCTTTGCAGACGCTTTGTGTCTTCCTCATAATTTGCTTTCTACCTATCTTTGTATTGTAACCACGTTTTCAGCTGTTCTTTCATCCAGGATATTAATATAGATTGTAAATAGTTGAGCTCCCCTCTCCCACATGATCCCTGTGGAACTGCAGTTAGTTACAGTTTGCCATCTGGAAAATGACTCATTTATCCTGACTCTCTGTTTCCTGTTCGTTAACCAGTCCTGTATCCATGATGTATCATCCCTAACATCATAAGCTCTTGTTTAGTAATCTTTACTGTGGCTGAAGTGTTCGGAAGAAATCATGTTGGACCCCCAACCGTAACTCTGTTTTCGTCTCCACAAATGCTGCCAGATCTGCTGAGTTTTTTTCCAGCTCTTTCTGTTTTTTTTCCCCCAAATTTCCAGTGTCCACAGTATTTTACTTTTGTTATTGAATGTCTTTTGGAAAGCCAAATACACATCTACCTGTTCCCTGTTATCCATTCTGCTTGTTGCATTCTCAAAGAGCTCAAAAGTTAGTCAAACACAAGTTCCCTTTCACACAGCCATGTTGACTCTGCCCGATTGTATCATGATTTTTTAAATGTCATGCCTCCTTAAAAATGGATTCTAGCATTTTCCTAATGGTAAAAGTTAGGCTGACTGGCCTATAACATCTTACTTTCTCTCTTCCCTCCTCGGCCCCTCAGGCCTGCTGCGCCATTCAATAGGATCATGGCCGATCTGACTGTAACCTCAACCCCACGTTCCTGCCCGCCCCCGACAACCTTTCACCCCCTTGTTAATCAAGAATCTATATCGCTCTGCTTTTAAAAAAAATTCAAAGTCTCTTCCACTGCCTTCTGAGGAAGAGTTTCAGAGACTCATCACCGTCCAAGAAAACAAATTCTCCTCATCTCTGCCTTAAATGTGTGACCCCAGTCACCCTACTCTCTCATAAGAAACATCCCCTTCTCACCCTGTCAAGACCCCTCAGGATCCTAAAGGTTTCCATTAAGTCACTTCTTACTATTCTAAACTCCAGCGAATACAAGTCTGACCTGTCCAACCTTTCCCTATAACTCGCCCATTCCTGGTACTTGTCCAATGAACCTCCTCTGAACTGCTTCCAACGCATTTACATCTTCCCTTAAACACTGAGACCATACTCCATACTCCAGATGTGGCCTCAGGAGTGCTCTGTGTTAATGAAGCGTAACTGCCCTACTCACGGTAGCACGCTCGATAGCACAGTTGCTTCACAGCGCCAGGGTCCCAGGTTCGATTCCCGGCTTGGGTCACTGTCTGTGCGGAGTCTGCACGTTCTCCCCGTGTCTGCGTGGGTTTCCTCCGGGTGCTCCGGTTTCCTCCCACAAGTCCCGAAAGACGTGCTGTTAGGTGAATTGGACATTCTGAATTCTCCCTCCGTGTACCCGAACAGGTGTCGGAATGTGGCAACTAGGGGCTTTTCACAGTAACTTCATTGCATTGTTAATGTGAGCCTACTTGTGACACTAATAAATATTGTTATTAATTCCCATCGCATTAAAAGGTTCTATTCACTTTCCTAATTACTTGCTGCACCTCCAACTGACTCTTGTCCCGTTTTCTTTTTTGTTCCATCGACAGTGACATAACAAAGGATGACCTGGAAGAAGCTGGAGTTACAGATTCCAGTCATCAGAACGTTCTGCTGGCAAGTTTGCAGCAACATGGAAAATAACCAACTGGGGCTTTGTGTTGTTTTTTTAAGTGCCTTAGGAAGACTCTTTTTCACTTGATAAACAGTAGCTCTGAAACTCCAGATGCAATATTAAAAAGGAAAAACATAAACCCAACTGACCTGTCCGAATGAGGAGGGCATTTACTGCTCCGAGCACTGATTGTAGGACTAACCATACTGTGGAGTACAGAACCTGCCATTTCTTCCTCTTTCTCCTGTTTATCCACTCCTCCCTTTGCACCATTGGGTGCCTTCGTCCTTGCAAGTAGCGCGGGGAATTCAGTGCATTTTGTTTTATTTTGTATGAAAATATTAAGTCAAATCCGTCTTCATCATGTTCTCTGCGGGGTCACAGAAAAGCAATCAAATGAGGCCAATCCCTCGAAAACCAGGGGTCATATTAATGTGACTCCTGTAGCTTGTAGACGAGAGGTGGGCAGCGATGGCTCCAGGAACAGTACGCAGTCTGCTGCCGCTTGAAGTACAGCCTGTCATTTGGTCTGTCTGCCCATGAGAAGAGGGGAGATGATGTTGTCATCTGGGCGTCCAGCAATTGCCTTTGACTTCCTGTCGCGCGGGGGAGGCAATCATTCCAGCTTGATGCTGGGACATCGAGACGTTCATCGATAGACCTTGTGCACATGTGTGCTGAACCGGAATGTAGGAAAGAAGGGCAGGTCGCGCGAGTGTGTGGAGCTCAGTCTGAATATTGCAGACGTTCAGGGTCTGAATCTCATGTTTATCGTAATGGGACCGCTTTGTTCGGATTGTGGTCAGTAGTCGCCGGGGTGTGGGTGGGTTGGGGGTGTTGTGGGTAATCTGTTATGGGGCAGGGTGGGGGACAGGAGAGTGAAAGAAAGAGAGACCAGATGGGTGAGAAATTGAGTTCAGAATGTGCTGAGATATCTGCCCCCCCCCCCCCCCCCCCCCCGGCCTCCCACCAATAAAGGAAATGTTTAACTCTCTTGACGACACAGTGAGGACTGGGATGGATGACAATCAGCTTCACTCTGCTAGAGGCAGAAGGAAGTCAGGAAATGTTCTGCATTTCTTCAGCTTTTTTCTTTTCCCTCGTCCTCACGTTCTGATCATTCTGCTGAGAAAGGGAGTGGGGAAAGGCCTGAATCTGCTCACAGCCTGTAGCTGACCCTGCAAGTGGTCACATACACCATTTATACAGTGGCTGCCGCTTGAGCGACTGGAAATAGGAGTTGGCTCAGTCACACTGTGTTTCTAACTGTTTATCAGAGCTCCCTCTCCTGTACCCGAAGCCCTCGTGTGGATAGAATAATCTGGGTCAGGCACACCGATTCACCTGGTGGGACTGGACACAATTCAGAAGTTGCCACGGTGAAATGAGTTTGATTGTTCTGTATGGTGTTGGATTTGCAGCTGCAATGTAAATTTGATCAGCCCCAGTTTTGGTTGCTCCCAGGAACCTCCGTCACCCAGACTGGGTCTCCCAGGCCTGTGCGGTTCCCATCAGTCTGGATCAGGCAACATTCTCAGTTTACTGATCTCCGAATGCCAGATTCCCACTGCAGTTTGTGCAGAAAAGCAAAGCGCGGCAGGAATCTGGAACTCGGTCGCATCACTGGTTTGACCGTTCAGCAAGTCTCTCTGCACTCTGCCAGGCTGCTGAGCACCAGTCTGCGGTGTTAGCTGTAACAGCAGCAGGATGAAGGGAAAGTTGTTCCTGGAAAGTAGGACGGGTGAGGATTCCCACAAGTTTGTTCCCTTGTGCGAAATGTCTTGATTGATCCGCATTTATTGGATACACCTGAAATCTGGAACAGCTGGCTCTGTTGCACAATCTCTGGTTATTTTTGCTTGCTGGGAGTTAATGGTGTCCTGTCTAGATTCTATATCAGCGTCACTCAATCAAACCCCCCCCCCCCCCCCCAAACTTGGCTGAGTGGGAACTCCACTCTCACCTCTGAACGTGAAGTTCATGGGTTCCAGCCTGATCGCAGGGACCTCAGCGCACTGTGTAGACTGACCCCCCCCCCCCCCCCCCCCCCCCCCACTGTCAGAAGCGCTGCATTTTTGCATGAGGTGTTAAGCCCTGTTGAATCGATGTACAAGACCTCCTGGCAGTATTGGAGGAAGAGCAGTGGGGTTCTCCTGCGTGCCCTGGCCAATATTTCTCCCATGACCAACGTCTTAAGACACACAATCAGATTTGCTGATCCCTTCCTCCGTGGAGGCTTTCAGCAGTTAATCTGTGTGCCCGTGCTTCTTGCATCGCAACAGTGAGTGCACTTCTTGGTACTTCACTGGTTGTTGAGCACCTCGAGACACTGAAGTCATGAAGGCGCTAAAGAAATGAAAGTTTTTATTTCTTTCCCCTTTTTCCTTACTGTCCAGCCCTCATTGCCCCTCTCTTGTCTCCCACAGCTCGCATTCCCCTCGTCCCAGATTAACCAAAGTGCCATAAGTGACCTGAATGGGGGTTCTATGTCAACCCCAATTTAAGAAAGAAAGGAACTGAAGGAAAATCCACACCCACTTTGGCTGTTAAATATAATTTGCCATGTCCTCTATGAACACCTCCATGCTATGCAATGTTCTTTTAGTACTGAATGGTTGATGATGCAGAGTTGTTAGAAATGCTTTACAGTTACTGGGAGCTCCGGTATGAGGAATACCTAATTGTTCCTGGAAAGAGGCTGTGGTTTCAACCCCTCTTCACAACACGGGGATTCTGCAGAAGTCCTTTCAGGGAGATTAATTTGTATCTCTCGCCCTGGATGGTTTGAGGTAATTCTGGTGAAGGTAGCATTGTGTGGCCTGGTCAGCTTCTGCAAGTTTCTCAATGCGCAGCCTGGAAAGGTTGGACAGAGCACAGTTAGATTAGGGACAGGAAGCAGGCATTCAACCCCGCGTGTCTTCCCAGAGTTGGGTAGATCCCGGCTGATTTACAACTCCCCATTTTCCCGCCAGTGTTTCACATCCCTAGAAACCCTTCCCTTCCCCAATAAACCTCTACCGATCTCGGCCTTGAAGGCTCCTGCGAGCTCCCAACAGTGTTTTCTGGGGTCAGGAGGAAAGAGTGGCAACACCTTTTGTGTGAGAAAACAAAAAAGTCGTAGGAATGTGTAACACATCAGGAGCAGGAACTGAGCTATTTGCACTTTTGTCTTGTTGAAACTGTCTGGTGCCAAGAATACAGCGACACTCATTCTGTTTTGACATTCCCTCATTCAGAGGTGCTGAGTCCAGTTCAATGTTGCTTCCCCCGCCCTCCCCCAAAGTCTTTTCTCCAGGCGTTTGTTTTAAACAAAAACTGAATAATTATGGATAAAAATGTGTGAACTGCCAGAAGCCGAGAGCTTGTGTGTCAAGTCTTTGTTTAACCTTTTTTTTTGCTTTTACTGTATTGTAACTGGCTAATTGCAGGAGTTTGTGCGTTTGCTTTAATCTGTGATATTTAATGCCATTATGCCAAGTTTTTTTTATCGCCTTCCCTGTTTACTCCGCTCCTGCACCGTGTTTATTGCTGCGATGTGTATTGGTGAGAAACAGAGTCGCTGTTTTACTTCTGCCGCATTCCTGGCAAGAACAGCAAAATCAGGTGACGAGGACACGTGCTTCTGTGTGTGCGCACGTGTGTTGTGTGTGTTCCTTTTGTTTAGTAAGGTTTTGTATTTTTAATGACTTAATTATGTCTGTATAATAGTGTTGAAAACTAAAGCTCTTTTTAACATCACAGATTGAGTTTGTATTCACTTTCTCGGAGCTAGTTTTTGTATCGGGCCTCTTGTTTCGTGCAGGACTGAGGGAGAGCCGGGTTGTCACAGAAAATCATAGTAACTCAGTGGAACAGGCTGAGGTTCTCTTCCTTGGAAAAGAGACGGTTGAGGTGACGCGATATGGAGGGGGTTTTGATGGGGTAGATGTAGGGAAAATATTTCCACCTGTCTGGGAGACCAGACCAGGGTCCACAAAAACAAGATAGTCACTCACAGTGGTGGACGTAGATTCATCCGTAACTTTTTAAGATGGAATTGGATGAATATTCAAAGTGGGGAGGTGATGGCATAATGGTATTGTCACTGGAATAGTAACCCAGAGACCAAGGGGGCCCGGGTTCTAATCCCACCGTCCCAGATTGTGGAATCTGAATTTAGTTAGAAAGTGATGGAAAGTACAATGACCATGAATCGATTGTCATAAAAACCCATCTGGGTCACTAATGCCCTTTAGGGAAGGAAATCTGGCCTTACCCAGTCTGGCCTACATGTGACTCCAGACCCACAGCAATGTGGTTGACTCTTAACTTCCCTCAAAGCCAGCAAGTAGCAAGCCACTCAGGCGGTATCAAACCACAAAATGTCTAAAAGGAATGAAACCGGATGGATCATCTGGCAACAACCGAGGCATCAGCCACAATAACAGCAAATGCAGCCCTGTTGACCTGAAAAGTCCACCTTGTTAACATTTGGGGAATTGTGCCAAAGTTGGGAGAGCTGTCTCCCAGACTAGTCAAACTGCAACCTGACATAGTCATACTCACAGAATCATACCTTACAGATAACGTCCCGGACGGCACTATCACCATTCCTGGGCAGGTCCTCTCCTATAGGTAGGACAGACCCAGGGGAGGTGGTGGCACAGTGGTATACAGGACAGACCCAGGAGAGGTGGTGGCACATTGGTATACAGGACAAACCCAGGAGAGGTGGTGGCACAGTGGTATACAGGAGAGGTGGTGGCACAGTGGTATACAGGACAGACCCAGGAGCGGTGGTGGCACAGTGGGGGGGGTTTAAACTAATTTGTCAGGGGGCTGGGAAAACAAGCTGTAGTCCAGAAGTCAGTGTTGAGAGTAGTGAGGTACTGGGGAGGGTATCAAGGTCGCAGGAGTGTACCGGCAGGCAGAAAGGTGGGTTGAAGTGCGTCTACTTCAATGCAAGGAGCATCCGGAATAAGGTAGGTGAACTTGGAGCGTGGATTGGTACTTGGGACTACGATGTTGTGGCCATTACGGAGACATGGTTAGAACAGGGACAGGAATGGTTGTTGGAAGTTCCGGGGTATAGATGTTTCAATAAGAGTAGGGAAGGTGGTAAAAGAGGTGGAGGAGTAGCATTGTTAATCAAGGATAGTTTAACGGCTGCAGAAAGGCAGTTCGAAGGGGATCTGCCTACTGAGGTAATATGGGCCGAAGTTAGAAATAGGAAAGGAGCAGTCACATAGAAAATAGAACAGTACAGCACAGAACAGGCCCTTCGGCCCTCAATGTTGTGCCGAGCCATGATCACCCTACTCAAACCCACGTATCCACCCTATACCCGTAACCCAACGATTCAGACCTGGTCCAATTAATTGGGACCAAGTCCGGGGTCTGCCCAAAAGGGCGCGAAACCCCTGGGACCTATAAGATAGCGTCCCCAAGTTCAGTTCGCTCTCTTGGCAACTCTCAAAGAACTCTTGACTGTGGCTCTCAGCGAGGAGAGACCTGCCTAGCAGCTGCATCAACCAAGTAGGTCACAAGTCAACGCACGCTACGAGATAGATGCTCCTAGCTACTATTCCGTACCAGTTTGAAGCCAGCAGAATCCGAACCGGACTAGGGGCTTTTCACAGTAACTTCATTTGAAGCCTACTTGTGACAATAAGCAATTTTCATTTTTTTCATTTCATGTTTTTGAGGATGAGTGTGAGATACAGGCGGGTAGGCTGGAGGAGGTAGATGTTCTGAGGAAGGATGTATTAGCAATTTTGAAAAACCTGAGGGTTGATAAGTCCCCTGGGCCAGATGGGATCAATCCAAGGATTCTTTGGGAGACAAGGGGTGGGATTGCAGAGCATTTGGCTTTGATCTTTGGGTCACTGTCCACGGGGATAGTGCCAGAGGACTGGAGAGTGGCAAATGTTGTTCCTCTGTTCAAGAAAGGAATAGGAATGACCCTGGTAATTATAGGCCAGTTAGTCTTACTTCAGTAGTCGGTAAGTTAATGGAAAAGGTCCTGAAGGATAGGATTTCTGACCATTTGGAAAGATGCAGCTTAATCCGGGATAGTCAACATGGATTTGTGAAGGATAAGTCTTGCCTCATAAATTTGATTGAATTCTTTGAGGAGGTAACTAAGTGTGTAGATGAAGGTAGAGCAGCTGATGTTGTATACATGGATTTTAGTAAGGCGTTTGATAAGGTTCCCCATGGTCGGCTCATGAAGAAAGTAAGGAGGTGTGGGATAGAGGGAAATTTGGCCAATTGGATAAGTAACTGGCTATCACATAGAAGACAGAGGGTGGTGGTGGATGGAAAATTTTCAGACTGGAGGCCAGTTACCAGCGGTGTACCACAGGGATCGGTGCTGGGTCCCCTGCTATTTGTGATTTTTACCAATGACTTGGAGGAGGGAGCTGAAGGGTGGGTCATTAAATTTGCTGATGACACCAAGATTGGTGGAGTAGTGGATGAGGTGAAGGGCTGTTGTAGGCTGCTAAGAGACATTGATAGGATGCAGAGCTGGGCCGAAAAGTGGTAGATGGAGTTTAGCCCTGACAAGTGTGAGGTGATTCATTTTGGCAGTAAAAATTTGAATGCGGATTACAGGGTCAATGGCAGGGTTCTGAGGAATGGGAGGAACAGAGAGATCTTGGGGTTCATGTCCACAGATCTGTGAAGGTTGCCACTCAGGTGGATAGAGCCGTGAAGAAGGCCTATAGTGTGTTCGCGTTTATTAACAGGGGGCTTGAGTTTAAGAGCTGCGGGGTTATGCTGCAACTGCACATGACCCTGGTGAGACCACATTTGGAGTATTGTGTGCAGCTCTGGTCACCTCATTATAGGAAGGATGTGGAAGCATTGGAAAGGGTGCAAAGGAGATTTACCAGGATGCTGCCTGGTTTGGAGGGTAGATCTTATGAGGACAGGTTGAGGGAGCTAGGGCTTTTCTCTTTGGAGCGGAGGAAGATGAGTGGCGACTTAATAGAGGTTTATAAGATGATGAGGGGGATAGATAGTGGACGTTCAGAGACTCTTTCCTTCGGTGGATGTAGCTGTTACAAGGGGCATAACTATAAGATTCAGGGTGGGAGATATAGGAGGGATGTCCGAGGTAGGTTCTTTACTCAGAGAGTGGTTAGGGTGTGGAATGGACTGCCTGCTGTGATAGTGGAGTCGGACACTTTAGGAACTTTCAAGCGGTTATTGGATAGGCACATGGAGCACACCAGAATGACAGGGAGTGGGATAGCTTGATCTTGGTTTCGGACAATGCTCGGCACAACATCGAGGGCCGAAGGGCCTGTTCTGTGCTGTACCGTTCAATGGTCTATGGTATACAGGACAGACCCAGCGGAGGTGGCAGCACAGTGGTATACAGGACAGACCCAGGAGAGGTGGTGGCACAGTGGTATACAGGACAGACCCAGCGGAGGTGGTAGCACAGTGGTATACAGGACAGACCCAGGAGAAGTGGTGGCACAGTGGTATACAGGAGAGACCCAGGAGAGGTGGCGGCACAGTGGTATACAGGAGAGACCCAGGAGAGATGGTGGCACAGTGGTATACAGGACAGACCCAGGAGAAGTGGTGGCACAGTGGTATACAGGACAGACCCAGTGGAGGTGATGGCACAGTGGTATACAGGACAGACCCAGGAGAAGTGGTGGCACAGTGGTATACAGGAGAGACCCAGGAGAGGTGGTGGCACAGTGGTATACAGGACAGACCCAGGAGAGGTGGTGGCACAGTGGTATACAGGACAGACCCAGGAGAGGTGGCAGCACAGTGGTATACAGGACAGACCCAGGGGAGGTGGTGGCACAGTGGTATACAGGACAGACCCAGGAGAGGTGGCAGCACAGTGGTATACAGGACAGACCCAGGAGAGGTGGTGGCACAGTGGTATACAGTCGGGAGGCAGTTGCCCTGGGAGTCCTCATGGCATCAGGTTAAACCACTGTGATATTGGGGAAATACTGAAAAATATGATATTTTGATCAAATTAGGGAATGTAAGACTTGCTCTTACGAAGAATGTTTGAGACAAATACCATAGGTATAATTAGGGGAAGTTGGATAAGCATGGTGGTGACGGAGAATGGGATAGAAAGATTTGTTTATTGGGTCAGATGAAGGAAAGAGACTACTTTTGTGTTCTGCCCTGGAGTGGGCCTTGAACCCAGAATCTTTTGATTCCGATGCAAGAGAGCTACCCACTGGACCACAGCTCGTTGACATCCGTCTTCACAACACACCAGGAAAGCTATCATAGGAAAAGCACAGGGAAATGAGGGCTTATCCATCAGGCCCTAGCTTTCCCTCTCACTGGTTGGAAAGGAAGTGCAGGTGCAAACTTCAATGTAAATATGAAACAAACTCGGGGGAAAAAAACTTCTCTCCAACTACTGAAACAACCATCGCTTGATTGATTCGCTACACGTCATTCGACCCTTTGGAATGAACATTTCACCCAACGCCGTTCCCCCGCTGTCTCCTGCACTTTCTATTATTTCCAATAATCTCCAGTTCCTTCTCGAGTGCCTCGGTTGAGCCTGCCCCCACCGCGCTCTAAGGTAGCCCATTCCAGAGCCGAACCACGTGCTGTGTGGAGCTCAACTGGTGATGTAAATATCACATGTCCCTTTCAGCATAGAAGGATCTCTGACCCAAAGATTGTGTTGTGGGATATGAAAACACTGCCCAAATTTGGAACAGACAAATTGGATGATGTATTAAAATGAAGAAAGACATGTTGGTGCAATGACGCTTTTATTGAAATTTCAACAGAGGGCATTACATGTTTGTCCTATAGTGATTACCAATAAATAAAACTTTGATTTCTGTAGTGCCTGTCATAACCACTAAATGTCTCCAAGCAGTAGTTGTCACGTGTAGTTACTGCTGGAGGAAACACAGCCGCCAGGTTGCTGTTTGTGGGGCCTTGCTGTGTGAACTGTGATAATGATCAGATTTATTTTGTGATGCCAAATATCGACAGAAATACTGGGGAGAAGCATTGTCCTGTTTGTTTTTCGGAATGCAATTATTTTTTTTCCCAATTAAGGGGCAATTTAGCATCGCCAATCCACCTACCCTGCACATCTTTGGGTTGTGGGGGCGAAACCCACGCAAACACGGGGAGAATGTGCAAACTCCACTCGGACAGTGACCCAGAGCCGGGATCGAACTTGGGACCTCGGCACCGTGAGGCAGCAGTGCTAACCACTGTGCCACCGTGCTACCCCCTTTCTTTCGGAATGTATTGCCGTGGGATCACTAACGTTCACCTGCGAGGATGGACAAGGGCCTCGGTTTAACATCTTGCCCCCCCAAAAAAAGCTCCAACAATGCAGCGCTCCTTCACCACAGAGTATCAGCCTTGGATTTCGTATTTGAGCTGTCGAGTGGGACCTGAACCCAGAATCTTCGGAATGGGAGGGGCGAGGGCCACAGCTCGTTGACGTTTGTCTTTCAGAGAGGTGTTCAGCGGAACAAAAGCAGGAAAATGAGGGCTGATCCAATAGGTCCCATCTGTGGTCCTATTCCCCCCTCAGGAAAGGAGGGGGGGGGGGGGGGGAAAGTGAACCCTAAACCAAATAGGGAAAAATCAATTTCTTTTTGACTACCTGAGGCAACCATAGATTTGAATCTCTACCCACAACTAGCTCATGTGAAAATCATCTGGTCAATGGCTCTAAGACGTGGAATGAGAAACAATGCAGCAATTAATTTGTTTCTCTTTGCACTTTGATTGTTGGTTGGTAACTTACATTCATATAGTTCCTATGTAGTTAAAACGTTGCAAGGCACTGTGGGTTATTATTGAACAATATTTGACACCAAGTGACCAGGAGGTTTTCAGAGGTGACTAAAGGCTTGGCCAAAGAGGTTGATCTCGAGGAGTGTCTCAAAAGAGAGACGAGACGTTGAATGGTTCAGGGAGGGATTTCCCAAGCTTGGGTGGGGGGGGGGGGCATGTGGCTGACAGCACAGCACCAATGGCGGAACGATGAAGATCAGGGCTGCTGAGGAGTCCAGAATTGGAGGAGCGCAGAAATCACAGAGCGTCGCAGGACAGTGTTTTTGTTTGTTTATTCAGGGGATGTGGGCGTCGCTGGGCCAGCATTTGTTGCCCTTCGACTGAGTGGTTTACTAGGTCATTTCAGAGGGAATTTAAGAGTCAACCTCTGTGGGTCTGGAGTCACATGTAGGCCAGACCGGGTAAGGACAGCATATTACCTTCCCTAAAGGACATTAAAGAACCAGATGGTTTTTACAACAATCGGCAATGGTTTCATGGTCATCATTAGACTCTGGATTTTTATTGAATCTACCAAGGTGGGATTCAACCCGGCTCCCCAGGGCGTTACCCTGGGTCTCTGGATTGCTAATTCAGTGACAATACCACAGATCCATCGCCCGCCCTCCTGCGGGTTATGGGGATGGGGAGTGGCAAGGCCCTTGAAGGACTTTGAAAATGAAGATGTGAATTTTAAAATGGACGTGTTTAACCAAGGGCCGATGTAGATGAACCAAGAGGATAGGCGCGAGTCGAAATGCAAATATTGACACTCTGCTCTTTGCTTCGTGAAAGGACCAGGTTTTGTAAATGATATGGAACCAACTCAGTTCTCAGAGACGCTGATGAAAATATTCTTGCTGCCAGCAGCAAATGTCTTTTACCACCAGAGGGCGCCTGGGCACCACTGCGTTGTCTTCAGAATAAAATCCATTTGCTTTTGGCTTGCTGAACATCAATCTGCTGTCTTTCTATTACATCATTAACTTGTTCAGTGCACCTGCCACAATTACACGGCCTGGAAACTACCATTCCAGGTGTGAACTTTTTCCCTTTACAAAGAAATTCCTCTGTCCTAAATTTACCCTTCATGTCCCCAGTCCTGGTTAGGAGGGGTTATTGGGTTACGGGATAGGGTGGAAGTGAGGGCTTAAGGGAGTTGGTGCAGACTCGATGGACCGAATGGCCTCCTTCTGCATTATATATTCTATGTACTGAGGGAGCACCGCACTGTTACATGGTCAATACCGAGGGAACACCGCACTGTTACATGGTCAGTACTGAGGGAGCACCGCACTGTTACATGGTCAGTACTGAGGGAGTGCCGCACTGTTACATGGTCAGTACTGAGGGAACACCGCACTGTTACATGGTCAATACCGAGGGAACACCGCACTGTTACATGGTCAGTACTGAGGGAACACCACACGGTTACATGGTCAGTACTGAGGGAGCACTGCACTGTTACATGGTCAGTACTGAGGGAGTGCCGCACTGTTACATGGTCAGTACTGAGGGAGCACCGCACTGTTACATGGTCAATACTGAGGCAGCACCGCACTGTTACATGGTCAGTACTGAGGGAGCACTGCACTGTTACATGGTCAGTACTGAGGGAGCATCGCACTGTTACATGGTCAGTACTGAGGGAGTGCCGCACTGTTACATGGTCAGTACTGAGGGAGCATCGCACTGTTACATGGTCAGTACTGAGGGAGCACTGCACTGTTACATGGTCAGTACTGAGGGAACACCGCACTGTTACATGGTCAGTACTGAGGGAGCACTGCACTGTTACATGGTCAGTACTGAGGGAACACCGCACTGTTACATGTCAATACTGAGGGAGCACCGCACTGTTACATGTCAATACTGAGGGAGTGCCGCACTGTTACATGTCAATACTGAGGGAACACCGCACTGTTACATGGTCAGTACTGAGGGAGTGCCGCACTGTCAGAGGGTCAGTACTGAGGGAGTGCCGCACTGTCAGAGGGTCAGTACTGAGGGAGTGCCGCAGTGTCGGAGGGTCAGTACTGAGGGAGTGCCGCACTGTCAGAGGGTCAGTACTGAGGGAGTGCCGCACTGTTAGAGGGTCATTATTCTGTACATCAACATTCCCCAAACTAGCGGTATTTAAATAATACCCTGCCATTCTGTTTCTCTTTCCGAAGTGGATAACTTCACATTTATCCACGTTATGCTATGTATTTGCCCACTCACTCAACTTATCTAAATCAAACACCCTGAAACTTCTGAACATCCTCCCAGCCTCACTGATCCCAGTGGGACCCCACTTTTCACCGCCTGCCACTTTGAAAGGCCCATTTATTCCTACTCTCTGTTTCCTGTCCCCTAACCAATTGTCAATCCATGCCAGTATATTACCCCCAATCCTATGCATATTAATTTGGCACAGTAACATCTGATGTGGGAAATCAATGCTCATGGTCACCATTCTTGCTTTAGTTGGCTGGATGGCTGGTTAATGATGCAGAGCGAAGCCAAAAGCGTGGGTTCAATTCCCGTACCGGCTGAGGTTATTCATGAAGGCCCTGCCTTCTGAAACCTGCCCCTTGCCTGAGGTGTGGTGACCGTCGGGTTAAACCACCACCCGCCAGCTCTCCTCCTCAAAGGGTAAAGCAGCTGATGGCCATCTGGGACTATGGCGACTTTACTTACTACTGAGATTAACTTTCAATTCCAAATTTAATTGATTGATTAATCCAGTGATATTACCACCACACCACTGTGTCCCCCACAATACTCATTTTTAAGAGCACGGAGTTCTCACAAATGGGCCCTGACAATACCCGGGCAATAGTACTGAAGACTTGTGCTCCAGAATTTGCTGCCCCCCTAGCCAAGCTGTTCCAGTACAGCATCAACACTGGCAGCTACCCAGCAATGTAAAAAATTACCCAGGTGTGTCCTGTCCACAAGTAACAGGACAAATCCAACCCAGCCAATTCCTGCCCTATCAGTCCACTCCATCATCAGTAAGGTGATGGAAGGAGTCATCAACAGTGCTATCAAGCGGCACTTACTCAGCAATAACCTGCTCACGGACGCTCGGTTTGGGTTCCGCCAGGGTCACTCAGCTCCTGACCTCATTACAGCCTTGGTTCAAACATGGACGAAGGAGCTGAACGCCAGAGGTGAGGTGAGAGTGACTGCCCTTAGACATCAAGGCAGCATTTGACCGAGTGCGACATCAAGGAGACCCAGCTAAACTGGAGTCAGTGGGATAAAAGCAAATTACTGCGGATGCTGGAATCTGTAATAAAAACAGAGAATACTGGGAAATCTCAGGTCTGACAGCGTTTGTGGAGAGAGAAGGGAGCGAACGTTTCGAGTCTATCATAAGAGCTTTAACAAAGTCATCCTGACTCAAAATGTTAGCTCCCTTCTCTCTCCGCTGCTGTCAGACCTACTGAGATTGTCCAGTATGTTCTGTTTCTGTTGAGTCAATGAGAATCAGGAGGAAACTCTCTGCTGGTTGGAGTCATACCTGGCACAAAAGAAGATGGTTGTAGTGGTTGGAGGTCATTCATCTCAGTTCCAGGACATCACTGCAGAAGTCCCTCAGGGTAGTGTCCTCGCCCAAACATCTTCAGCTGCTTCACCTGGATCAGGTCAGAAGTGGGGATGTTCACTGATGACCAGCATCTTTTGTGATTCTTTAAAAAAAATCTTTATTGTCACAAGTACATTAACACTGCAATGAAGTTACTGTGAAAAGCCCCTAGGCGCCACATTCCGCCTGTTCAGGTACACAGAGGGAGAATTCAGAATGTCCAATTCACCTAACAGCACGTCTTTCGGGACTTGTGGGAGGAAACCGGAGCACCCGAGGTACAGAAGCAGTCCATGTCCAAATGCAGCAAGATCTGGACAATATCCAGGCTTGGGCTGACAAGTGGTAAGTAAAGTCTGCACCATATAACTGCCAGACAATGACCATTTCTGACAAGAGAGGATCTAGTCATCGCCCCTTAACATTCAAGGCATTAATATTACTGACTCCGCCACAATCAACATCATGGGGGTTACCATCGATCAGAAATTGTACCGGACTAGCCATATAAACACCGTGGCTACCAGAGCAGGTCAAAGGCTAGGATTCCTGCGGCTAGTAACTCACGTCTTGACCCCCCCGAAGCCTGTCCAGTTTCTACAAGGCACAAGTCAGGAGTGTGATGGAATACTCTCCACTTGCCTGGATGAGTGCAGCTCCAACAACACTCAAGCAGCTCAACACCATCCAGGACAAAGCTGCCCCACTTGATTGGCACCCCATCCACAAACATTCAAACCCTCCACCACCGACGTACAGTAGCAGCCGTGTGTACCATCTACAAGATGCACTGCAGCAACTCACCAAGGTTCCTTAGGCAGCACCTTCCAAACCCACAGCACTGCCATCTAGAAGGACAAGATTAGCAGATACCTGGGAACCCCACCACATGCAGCTTACCCTCCAAGTCACTCACCACTCTGACTGGGAAATATATCGCCGTTCCTTCACTGTCGCGAAGTCAAAATCCTTCCCTAACAGCACTGTGGGTGTACCTACACCACATGGACTGCAGCGGTTCAAGAAAGCAGCTCACTACCGCCTTCTCGAGGGCAGTTGACTGGCACATTGGTTAGCACTGCTACCTCACAACGTCAGGGACCTGGTTTTGATTCTGACTTTGGGAGACTGTGGAGTTTGCACGTCCATCCATGTGTCGATGTGGGTTTTCTCTGGTTGCTCCGGTTCCCTCCCAAGGTCCTGTTGCACGTTTTGCTATGGGTGTAAAACGCGTTTATTGGGGTGTATTAACTTGCCTCTGTTAAAGGCCGTGTGCTTAACACCACTAGGCTCTGTATATGTATTTTTCAGCTCAGGAGTCGCCAGATGCCGTATAGACACCTCACAAATATTCCAAGGTCAGGTTCAAAGTAATAAAATGATACACCGATTAGTAAGTTCCAAACGATCAATATTTATTATACAATTATAATAAATACGCATGCACACACTAAGGGACTAAGCTATGACTAAACTAAGCAAACAGAATACTTAACTACACAGGAACAGGCAAGGTCAGGGAGCGAGGCCTTCGTCCCGGTCTTGGTCTGCAACCTTCAGAAAGCGTGCTGGTCACTGGGGGTCTAGCGGGCTTGGTTCGCGTAGCGAGCGTCGTATTGGCACTTACGGTTCGGCGGCTGGTGCTCAACGGCTGGAGTCAGGATACACGTTCAAGGTCTTGGTCAAAGCCGGAGCACGAAACAACAGACAGGACCATGTGTGGGGGTCTACTTTTATAGGGGTCCCCAATGTCCTTGCCTTTTCCTGGGCGGGCTTTACCTTCAGGTATCGATTGGATCGCTTCCAATCGATATCTTTTGAATTCCTCCAATGTGAGGGTCTTTCTCGATGGTGGGGGCGGTTTCTATAGTGGATACTTCTGGTGCCGCTCTGTCTGGACATCCACTCAAGTATCTTATTCAAACCCAAATGTTGCCATTGTGTGTGCCTAGATCTGGACTGCCTCATTAGTATGTAAAACGTTCTGCCATTATCACCTTTGGTTTGAGATCTTCCACCTGGCCAGAAACTGGTTTTGCTGCTTGCAAAATGCTAATGAGTGTTTGCAGGCTGCTTGCCTTGGCTAAACTGTTTTTCCCTGCAGTCTTAGCGATTCTCCATTTTGTTTAGTTCAGTGTCCATTTTAGGTGGCTACAGTGGCTACATTCCCTCCTTGTGATCCTCACAATCAAAATATTGTGAAGGATCACCTATGTACGTTGCCTTGAGTGCATCTGGGTTGCCTTCCTTGTGTTCCCTGACCTCGGCAAGCTCCTGAGCGTCTACTCTGTCCTTAAACTATGGGAAGAAAATTTTTTACCTTACATCTCTACTTGGCGCTATGTCAAAGGGGACATGCATTACTACAAACTGGGAACCTCTACCTATCACAATTATCCTTATCTTAACTTAAACATTTCATTACAGACTAAACCTCATCCATTCATACCACATCACATAACATTTCCTGACTCGGCAGTCGAGTTCAGGACAATATAATACATGGGTATATTTTTTATTCACAGTGCTTTATTCATCATGGGGCAAAGGGGATTGATGAAACCGAAAAATAGGAGATCGAACTCCATAGACGGTTGAGGGGCAGGAACGGGAGGCTCTCCTCTTCCACTTCCTCAACCTGAGGGTCTGTACAAGTATGGCGAGGATCGCAATCACTAGCAGTGATTCAATCACGTATGACATGGAGTACCATGTCATAAATTTTGTGCACCAGGTCTGAACCTCACTGATCAGAGCTGAGCACGGGGGAGTTGCTGTAAGTGAAACATTTACGGTGGGGGTTGTGGGGGAAACGTGTCTTGCTTCCACACATACAAATATAACATTTAAAAGCAATAAGTGGGCTTCCATCATCTTCTCTTTGTTCTCCTTCTTTTCTTCCTCCTGTATGGCCGATCCTTGCTGTGGTCCCTGTTTCGTCCTTCGAAAGCTATGGGATCAAGCACAGTATCTGTCAATACAGCTTAATATCCGTACTTGTTAGTGTATCTGTCTTTCAATTCCAATTGACCCATTAAAATGACTGGCCAAGTCACACCCTGTGACTCCCCTCATTTTTTTTTTCAAAAGCGAATTTAATGAACATAATACACCTAACAACTCTCCTCCTGCGAGCCGTCTCGCAGGCTTTGCTCAGTTACCATCCGAATGTTCCTGGATGTAAATAGCATGTGGGATGGCGGCCTAAGGGCTGCCTAACGAAAAATGAAAACAAATTGGAAATGAAAGGTCGAATGGGTTGCGTATGGGCCGCTACGGGTACGATTTGAATGGGATCCCCGGGTAGGGCGTGCTGTGCCATACCCGAGCTTGGCTGACCAAAGTGGGTTCTCAGACAGGGCGGGTCCTCAGTGCCGTTTGTCCACTGCCTGAGTAACCTGGAGTAAACGGGTAAGAATGTGTTTATCATGGATTTGCAGCCTCTATTCGCCGAATAGAGGGGCACCTAAAAACAATGGAGGAGCCAAGATGCTCCTTCATCTGAAAACAGGGAACAAGTCGTGAACCGTGTCGGTTCACCAGAGGATACAACTGAAGTTCTCAGAGGTTTCGGCAGACAAACTAAAGTGTGTGCGAGGTTGTCGCACCCCTTACAACTGAAAAGATCTCCAATCAAACGGTTGGTTTGCGAACCGAAGTTCTCAAAGGTATTTGCGGACAAACTAACGGGTGTGTGAGGTGGTCGCAATCTTTTCAGCTGAAAAGATCTGCAATCAATCTCTTAACATATTAACAGACAAACATAAACTGACAAACAAACATGCGTGCAGGTTCCATCAAAAAGGACATCGCTTCCCTCAAGCGGTTCCTATTTTACATCATCTGGACACCTCACTTTTCCTCTGTCTCTGTGAACAGGGTCACAAAGGGGTTGCCGTATCGGGATTCAGACACCGTGTCGTCCTGCTCTCCCGGATCCCACACCCTTGTGTGGATCAGGCATGATATCTTTGAATTGTGTGACCGGGGGTCACTTTCATCGTTGCGGACAAGTCGGTACGAATTGTCCCTGTGCCAGAGTGTTGGGTCCAAAAGTGAATGGGTATTGGCGGGGTCGTCGGGGTCGGGTGGTGGGTCTGGGTTTTTAATGTAAGTGACTGCCATGGGGTCACTGTAGTCGGGGTCATTGTCGCTGCAATGTGGGCTGTAGTGTGGTGTGCTGTGGCTGTCCTCAGAGTCAGTGTCTGTATCGCTGTCTCTGCTGCGGCAGCTTGTGGGCGTTTCGGGGCGTGGTCTGTCGTGGTCAGTGGGCGGAGTCG
The DNA here is from genome assembly GCF_902713615.1 of Scyliorhinus canicula. Taxonomy (NCBI): domain Eukaryota; kingdom Metazoa; phylum Chordata; class Chondrichthyes; order Carcharhiniformes; family Scyliorhinidae; genus Scyliorhinus; species Scyliorhinus canicula. Next base: position 5,532,387 of record NC_052159.1, read on the forward strand.
TGGGCGAGTCCGATGAAGAACTGGTCTGTGAGGGGGATGGTGGAAACGTGTCTCTAGTGGGTGGGGTGAGGTGTTCTGCTGCGTCTAGCAGGACATGGTGTGCATGGTTGGCCTGTGTTCCATATGCCTTTAACTGGTTGATATGGAACCACGCGGTCTTACCATTAGGATATTTTATCCTATAAACTGAGGGGCTAATTTTATCCGAAATTGAGTATGGTCCGGAATATTTTGGTGCCAAAAAACTGCTGGGCTTGTATACAGATAACATTACCTGTTGCCCAACCTGGAATTCTGTGGGGTGTACGGTCTTGTTAAAACAAGCTGTGCGTTGTTTACGGCGTTTCCCTAGCTGAACTGCGGCTGCAATCTGTGCAGACCTCACAGTCTCAACCAGGTCTTTAACTGCCTTTTCGTGTGTGAGGGCCGTCACTTCGGGGCTAGTCATGTCCAGTCCTAAAAGGAATTCTGTACCTTTCATAGGGCGTCCGGTCATGAGTGTGTGTGGTGTGTATCCTGTGGAAGTTGAAACTGTATTTCTGATGAACATTAATGCAAATGGGAGCACTGAATCCCATGTGGAGTTGTTCTCTTGAACCATTTTGCGAAGTGTGGATTTTAGGGTCCGATTCATGCGCTCTACAATCCCGCTGGACTGTGGGTGATACGCAATATGAAAATTTTGTTTTATGCCAAATATTGTCAGGACGTTCTTCATGACCCGTCCTGTGAAGTGAGATCCCTGGTCCGAATCAATGCTACGGGGTAAACCCCATCTCGTGAAGATGTGGTGGGTCAGGATCTTTGCAGCTGTCTTAGCTGTATTCGTTCTAGAGGGGAATGCCTCTACCCATTTGGTAAAGGTATCGATGACCACCAGAACGTATTTATAGCCATTCCTACAAGGGGGCAATGGTCCTATAAAGTCGATCTGGAGGTTTGTCCAGGGGCCATTAACTGGTCGAGTATGCCGAAGTTGTGCCTTTTTAGAATACCTCTCCGGGTTATTCTGGGCGCAAATAAGGCAATTCTCGATGTAGTGACCTACATCTGTCCTTAGGTTAGGCCACCAACAGAGCTGCCTGAGGTGCCTCGTGGTTGCGTTGGTCCCTTGGTGCCCGTGTCCATCATGGAACAAAGCAATCATTTCATTCCTGTCCTGCTGCGGGACCACATAAAGCTGATCCTTTATGATCACACCCTCATGTGTGGTCAGTGCGTGTCTGAACTTGTCATACTGTGGCACAAAGTTGCCTTTGAAAATCTCCCTGAGATCCTCATCCTGCTTCTGTGCCTCTACTAAATCCTTAATACTGGTCTGTGAGACTTGAACTGCGCTCACAGGGGCGCTAGCTGGTGCGCTAGCTGGGGGTGTCCATAAGTGTCCTCGCCTGGAACCTGCCTTAGCCAGTGCGTCGGCTTTTACATTCCCAGGGGGGGATGACCTATGGTGGCTTCTTACTTTGATAATGCCGAAGGTCCTGTCCTTCGCTTTCTCTAAAATGTGTTGGAGTAAAGGGGCTGATGGAAGGGGTTTCCCATCTGCGGAGACAAAACCTCGTGTCCTCCACAGGGGCAGAAAATCTGTTAAACTATTACAGACATATAGACTGTCCGAATATATGTCCGCTGGGCTGGGGAAAGAATCGGGGTGGTCCACTATATAAGCTATGGCCGCGAGCTCTGCTGCCTGCGCGCCTAAGTGTCCTGGTAATTTTAAAGCTATCTCTTCGAGAGCGCGCCCCTGCGCGTCCTCGACATAGATGCCGCATCCTGTGATACGCTCACCTTCTAAAACCATTGATGAACCGTCCACGTATATCCGTAGTGGTCCACACGTGTCTGTGGGTTGGGGGCTTTGTCTTGGGTTCCCTATCTTCCTGGGGGGGGTGTCTTTGCTATAAAGGGTCCTGTGTTATGTAAGGGGGCTACAATTTCACATTCATGGGGCTGTCCTGGGTATTGGAGGTTGTCGGCTAAAAATGTGTGTGTGCGGGTCCGTTTTACTGTAATGTCCCGTCCTTGTAAGAGTAGTGTCCACCTAGCTGCCCTAATCTGGCTAACTGAACCGTCCTTCAGTCGACCGTCTAGGAGTAACTGTGTGGGGGTGTGCTCGGTCAAGATGGTGGTGGGGTTGAGTCCGGAAATGTACGAAAAATATTGCACTGCCCAGAAGACAGCAAGGAGGTGCCTCTCGCAGGCTGAAAATCCTTGTTCAACTGGGTCTAACAGTCGGGAGGCATAAGCCACTGGTCTTAGCTGCTCGTGCCGTTCCTGAAGTAACACGGCCGAGAGGGTCAGATCTGTGCTCGCTACCTCTATTGCGTAGGGTGAAAGTTGGTCTGGGACTAGCAGCGCGGGTGCTGTGCTAAGGGCTTTCTTTAACTCCTCCACAGCCTCTGTATGCTGCGGAAGCCATTCCCAGGGGGCTCCCTTCTTAAGGAGGTCTGAAAGTGGGGCGGCTTTTGTCGCGAATCCGTCGATGTGGTTCCGACAATAGCCAACCAGTCCTAAAAACGACCGGAGGGCTGAAACATTCTGGGGAAGGGGCAATTTGACAATCGAATCAATTCTTTTGAATTCGATCTCGCGTTTGCCGTGTGTGATGACGGTTCCCAAATACATCACTTTACTTTCCAAAATCTGGGCCTTTCTTGGGTTAACTTTACATCCAATCTCGGTTAAAAGTTCCAGGAGTTCGGCCAGAAGCGTAATGTGCTCTGCCTTTGTGTCTGTCTGCAGTAGTAGGTCGTCTACATACTGGACCAGACATTCGGGGCGGGAAAATTTTTCTAGACCATTCGCCAACTGTCGGTGGAAAATGGAGGGGGAATTGTGGAATCCTTGTGGGAGGCATGTCCACGTATACTGTTGCGTTTTAAAAGTGAAGGCAAATTTGTACTGGCACGCCTTTGCCAATGGGATTGACCAGAAGCCATTGCTAATGTCCAAAACCGTGAAATATTTGGAGTTGAGCCCCTGTTTGAGCATGGTCTCGGGACTTGTTGCTACCGTGGGGGCTACTGCTGTGGTTACTTTATTGAGTTCCCGATAATCAATGGTCAGACGCCATGATCCGTCGGGCTTTCTCACTGGCCAAATAGGGGCATTATTGGTCGAGGCTACTGTTCTAAGCACACCTTGCTCCAATAAGCTACCTATCACTTTCTCTATTTCTCCCTCTGCTTCTAGGGGAAATCTATATTGTTTTTGTGGTCTGGGGTCAGGTCCGGTAACGTGAATTTGTCCAGCCATTCTGCCGCAGTCATGCCGGTGACTGGCAAATGCTGTCCTGTGTTTATCCAGTACTGCCTTAACTTGTCTGTCCGTGTTTAGTGTAGTCAAGTCAAATGAGTATTCTCCTACTGCACTAATCCTGTTATCGTACTCTCCTACTGTGAGAGTAGCGGGTGCTCTGTCTGACCTTGCCATTCGCCAGACACATTGGTTCACTGGGTCGAACGACAGGCTATGGGCATTCATAAAATCTATCCCTAGGATGTGTTCTGCTGTCCGGGGAAGATTTACTAGAACAACGGGGTGTTTGGTGGAAATGTTCCCTAGCTGGATTGCTACGGGTGCTGTGATATGTCCCTGCTGCGAGTGTCCTGTGAACCCGCTAAGTGTGATGGTGGAGGTGGTCGGCCACGTGTCTGCTTGTGCCGTGGTGGTGGAGTTAATTGTGGTGCGGGAGCCTCCTGTGTCCCAAAGTAACTCTATGGGCTTCCCTCTTAACTTTGCCGTGACTACCGGTCTTCCTGATGGATCCCATAGTGTGTCACAGACCCAAGTGGGGGAGCCCGAACACCGTCAGTCCGTTCCGTCCACATTGGTCTGTCCTGACTGGATCCCTATACTATGGATTGGTTTTGTTTTATTCCTGTTCAGAGTGCCTGTCTGCTGGCCTCTCTGTGATCTCTGGGGTCCATTACATTCCTTAGCCCAATGTCCTAACTGTCCACAGTTGTAGCATTCCTGCGACTTCTGTGGAGGGCTGCTCTTTCCTTCATTCACCCATGCGGGTTTTTGGTGCTCTCTCACTGCCTGTATGTCTGCTGCAGCCTGAGCCTCTTCTGGGGATTGAACTTTACCTCTGCCCTGAACTGATTGCTCCCAAGCGCGGGACAATCTTTTCAGGACCCACTTCTCATTATGGGCTTCCTCTGAGGGGTCATAGCTGTTGCAAGCGCTCTGTCCTGCTTCTGTTGCATGAGAAATTATGGTGCGCGTCCATTTAACCATATTTTCACGGTTCAAATGGGCTCTATTTAAATCGGCAAATACTGCGTTAAAATGGATCCACAGCCTTCCGGCGAATGCTGTGGGGTGCTCGGATTTCTTCTGCCGGCACTTATTAAGTCCTTCTACGGGGTCACCTCGATTATACCCTATGGCATCTAAAATGGAGGTGTGCATTTCCTCTAGGGTGCCTCCGCCAACGTTCTGTGGGTCGGGGAGGGCTGCTACAACCGATGGGTCTAAACTCAGAACTGTGAGCTTAACCTGCTCTCTCTCGTCCAGGCCGTACATGGTAGCCTGTTGCTTTACCTTTGCGAAAAACTGGTGGGGGTCTGCGGTGGGGAGAAACGGAGTGATCTTTTCACACGCGTCCCTGAGTTGGGTTACAGTTAAGGGGGTGGTGTAAGTTATATCGGGTGCGCCTTCTGTGGTCGCTTTTCTCTGGGTGGTGACTGGATTCATTGGAACGGTAACTAGCTGATCTGTGGGGGGTTGGGGTGCTTGCCTTTTCTGCTGCGCTGCTGGCGCACATGTTCCCTGAACATAACGCTGCGCTGTCTCACTTAACTCTTTCCAGTCTGGGGCATTCTCCTCATCTAACTGCGTTCCAAAGGTGCTTTGAAACCCATTTTGCACCGAAAGCAGCGATTGCAGCTCTGCAATCTGTTTCCTGCATTTCGCGTGGTCTACAGTACTTTGCCTTTGTTCTGTGGTGGCAGCATGGAGTGCTCTCAAAGCTGCTTTAAGGTCAGAGCATTGCCTCTGCAAAGCCTCTACCTGCTTCTCTGATTCTTCTCTTATCAGGACGGCACGTTGCACGTCCTGATAGGCCTTTTCGTACTGGATCTGGGAACTGCTGAGATGGGCTAGACAAGACTGATGTGCCCTCTTGGCATCATCTACCTCTCTACCTTTCTCTGCCAACTTCCCTCTTAGATCCATGTTTTCCTTTTCGATGTCCCTGACATCCACTTTACTCATTCTATTTCTTTCTTCTAATTCTGCCCGGAGCGTCTGAACGACCTCCTCTGTGCCTCGCAATTGTGCCAAACAGGACACGATCGCCATCGGCTTACGTGCTATACTCATGTTTTTCTTGTGAATTTGAGAGAGGTTCTCCCACCAAGTATGTCCTATACCTGTCTCCTCATTCGAACAAAACTCTTTCCAAAGGGGCCATCCCTTTCCTTGCAGATATTTGCGGAGTTCCAGCTCCCACATGGGACACTGACCTACTCGGCAACTGCTGCTGGTCGCTGCGACCACAAACCGTTCTGGGTTCATGAGGCGTTCCATTGCCTGCATGGCCATTTTCTCTGACTCACTTTAAATTTAGGAACAGGGGGTGTTGAGGTTATGTCTCACGAAACGGGTAAGGCTTACGCTATGTTCCGTTCACAAAACTACCGAAAGTTTGTCGCAACAAAAATGCTTTCAGGTTTTCCTTACAACCCTGTTAGTACGCATGCACTAAACACACTTCCGAATTACGTTTATTCCTTTGAACACCTTGAATATTTGTGATTTCTTTCCTTTTTCTTTACCAGATTTCTAATTCAAATTTTAGGGTCCTCGACGGAGTGGGGGTACCACTTATAACCGTGTCCCGTCAGGATGTCGCCACTAAATGTTGCACGTTTTGCTATGGGTGTAAAACGCGTTTATTGGGGTGTATTAACTTGCCTCTGTTAAAGGCCGTGTGCTTAACACCACTAGGCTCTGTATATGTATTTTTCAGCTCAGGAGTCGCCAGATGCCGTATAGACACCTCACAAATATTCCAAGGTCAGGTTCAAAGTAATAAAACGATACACCGATTAGTAAGTTCCAAACGATCAATATTTATTATACAATTATAATAAATACGCATGCACACACTAAGGGACTAAGCTATGACTAAACTAAGCAAACAGAATACTTAACTACACAGGAACAGGCAAGGTCAGGGAGCGAGGCCTTCGTCCCGGTCTTGGTCTGCAACCTTCAGAAAGCGTGCTGGTCACTGGGGGTCTAGCGGGCTTGGTTCGCGTAGCGAGCGTCGTATTGGCACTTACGGTTCGGCGGCTGGTGCTCAACGGCTGGAGTCAGGATACACGTTCAAGGTCTTGGTCAAAGCCGGAGCACGAAACAACAGACAGGACCATGTGTGGGGGTCTACTTTTATAGGGGTCCCCAATGTCCTTGCCTTTTCCTGGGCGGGCTTTACCTTCAGGTATCGATTGGATCGCTTCCAATCGATATCTTTTGAATTCCTCCAATGTGAGGGTCTTTCTCGATGGTGGGGGCGGTTTCTATAGTGGATACTTCTGGTGCCGCTCTGTCTGGACATCCACTCAAGTATCTTATTCAAACCCAAATGTTGCCATTGTGTGTGCCTAGATCTGGACTGCCTCATTAGTATGTAAAACGTTCTGCCATTATCACCTTTGGTTTGAGATCTTCCACCTGGCCAGAAACTGGTTTTGCTGCTTGCAAAATGCTAATGAGTGTTTGCAGGCTGCTTGCCTTGGCTAAACTGTTTTTCCCTGCAGTCTTAGCGATTCTCCATTTTGTTTAGTTCAGTGTCCATTTTAGGTGGCTACAGTGGCTACAGTCCAAAGATGTGCAGGTCAGGTGGATTGGCCATGATAAATTGCCTCTTAATGTTCAAAAGTTTGGTGGGATTATGGGGTTAGGGCGGAGGAGTGGGCCTAGGTAGGTTGCTCTTTCAGAGGGTTGGTGCAGACTCGATGGGCCGAATGACCACCTTCTGCACTGTAGGGATTCTATGATCTTCTATTGATCCTATGAAATAAGGATGGGTAATAAATGCTGGCCAAGCCAGCGAAGCCCACATCCCATCAATGAATAAAAAAAGGTAGAAGTAGGAACATGGCTATTTAATAAGATCAGGGATCAGCATCTTTAGAAATCCTGCTTTGCCACCCAGCCTTTGTTTTTCTCAATTATCCTAGTACCCTAAAGATCTTTGCCTTGAATATACATATGAAGGGGAGAAGGCCATTTGGCCCGTTTAGCCTGCTCCGCGATTCATTTTGATTCAGATTAGATTTTGATTTATTGTCACATGTCCCGAGGTGCAGTGAAAAGTATTGTTCTGCCTACAGTCCAGACAGATTGTTCCATACATGAAAAACATAAAAGTATACAATCGATACACATGGATGATCATCTATCTCAGTGTGACAGGGAGCACGGTGGTACAGTGGTTAGCACTGCTGCCTCACGGCGTCGGGGTTCCAGGTTCGATCCCGCTTTGGGTCACTGTCCGTGTGAACATTGCACATTTTCCGTATTTGCGTGGGTTTCTGTGGGCACAGATGGCGAGGTCTTTGCAGTTGAAGTGATCAGAGAACATACAACTTTGTAAATGCACAAAACAGTTTATTAATTAACTAAACACGAAAGGGTTTCTATGATGTAAGATTACAGTTACAAAATACAACAACTATGGTTAACTCTTAATAATTCCTGACTCAGGAGCTGCTCGATATGCGACTGTGCTCTATGCTTGTTGTCCAGATTCTGTGTGCTGTTCAGGAGATTACCTCCTATCTCCATACGGCCTGTCTTCCAGTGATCTACTCCTGTCACCACGCTGCCTGTGGTCGGATGCTATAACATAGAACATACAGTGCAGAAGGAGGCAATTTGGTCCATTGAGCCTGCACCGACCCACTCAAGCCCTCACTTCCACCCTATCCCCATAACCCAATAACCCCTCCTAACCTTTTTGGTCACTAAGGGCAATTTACCATGGCCGATCCACCTAACCTGCACGTCTTTGGACTGTGGGAGGAAACCGGAGCACCCGGAGGAAACCCACGCAGACACAGGGAGAACATGCGGACTCCGCACAGACAGTGGCAGAATTTGTCCAACTGGAGAAAATAAAATTCACCGTCCGTGGGTCGGAAGAGGGCTTCCACAAGACGTGGAAACCATTCACCAACTTGTTCCAAAAACTGTTTGTAGCCAACAGCCAATTGAGAGGGGAGTGTGGCAGGGAAAGGCAGCCACAGGGGAGTGGGGGGAAGAAACAGGTAGACAGCCAGAAAGTTCCAGGTTGAAGCGCATGTGTATGTCCACTCACCCCACTCTGTTTAGCGTGGAGGATGTTGAACTCCCCCCCCCCCCCCCCCCCACCCCCACACACACACGCACCCTCAGTAAGAGCCATGTAAATATGAAAACTTTGACTTTGTCAGTGATGACGGAATTATGACCAGAAAATCAATTTAAAAATATATTTTTAAAATGGGGTCCTGATACTGGGATTCGAAGGGATCCCTTGCAATCCTGCCATGCATAAATTTGTGAGGGATAGGAAATCGCTTATGGATTTGCTTTCCCAGTGCGAGTGTAAATCAGAGGTGATTCATCGCTGGCGGGAGAACATGTTCTCGCAAACTGAGAATCCTGCCCATTGACCTTTAGTGATTCATGAACAAGGACACCCAGGTCACGTTGGATGTCACCATTTCCCAGCGCCTCCCTCCAGTTAAGACATGCTCTGATTTCCTGTCCTTTCTACCAAAATACATAGCTTCACACTTATTCACATCATATTCCATCGGCCATGTTCCTGCCCATTCACTTAACCTGTCCAAATCCCCTTGAAGCCTCCTTGCATCCTCCTCACAACTCACATTCTGACCAAGTTTCGTGTCATCAGCAAATCTGGAAATATTACAATTGGTCCCCACGTCCAACACATTTTTTTAGATTGTGAACAGCTGTGGACCCAGCATGGATCTTTGCAGTACCCCACTCGTTACAGCCTGCCATCCTGAGATGGATTTGTTTATTCCTACTCTCTGTCTGTTAACCAATTCTCAATCCACACTAATGTATTACACCCAATACTATGAAGTCTAATTTTATATACTAACATGCTGTTTGGGACATTATCAAAAGCCTTCTGTAAATCAAAATACACCGCATCCACTGGTTCTCCGTTATCTATGCTACAAGGTGTGGTGATATGCATAAGCAGCCATGTAAATATTAATAGATACGACCTCCAACCGGTAGGTGTCAGTAAAGAACAATCATGTGACACTGTTACCTCGGGCTGGCTGGAGACTGTCATCGTAGTGGCTCTTAGATAATTTATAACAGTGATTTGATAGTTAGTAGGTATTAGTAGTTCTCATATTGTTATCTGACCCACGTTTAACAATAAAAATTCAACTAGTCATGAACTAGACTTCTCTAGTACACTGATTGCGTCCGGCCAAGCATCAGAATGTAACATGGTACCAGGTTTTGTTCTGAAGATCTAAAAGATTAAAGATCAAGGTAACAAAGAAAAGAAGTGAAGATAAGAAGAAATGAGCAATTTATGCTAACCACAAAGAGCATTAACAGAATATAGCTCACTGCACTACTAGGCATCGAAGTCCAGTATGAAAGGTCTGAAGACACCACACCAGCTTTGAGTTACTGGTAATGTAGATGCAAATTGGTACGCTTTTAAACAGCAATTCCCGTAACAGCCTCCCCGAACAGGCGCCAGAATGTGGCGACTAGGGGCTTTTCACAGTAACTTCATTTGAAGCCTACTTGTGACAATAAGTGATTTTCATTTTTTTTCATTTTCAATTCACATTCTACATGGCAGCTCTAGGTCTTCAGGCACAGCCTGATAAATGGAGAATAGCGTTGCTGTTCACCGTAGCAGATCCACAGGCATTAGAAATCTTTAGTACCTTCACATTTGATAGCGAAGATATGATGTGACTAAGTGTGAAGCTATGTATTTTGGTAGAAAGAACAGGAAATCAGAGCATGGAGAGAGGCTGGGAAATGGTGACATCCAAAATGACCTGGGTGTCCTTGTTCATGAGTTACTAAAGGTCAATGGGCAGGATTCTCAGTTTGTAAGACCATGTTCTCCCGCCAGAGATGAAGTCATTAAACGATGCCATTAAACTTTTCCATGCCAAAGAGCTAGCTGTGCAGCAGACCAGCGCCATAAACTTAAAGAATTTTTGCGTGAAAATCGGAGATGCAGCCTATGCCATCAATGTTGTGGCACACCCAAAGGCGTGTCTCAACAGCGGTGGCAATTTTAAACGAGTATCCAATACTACTGGCAACAACCATTTGCAAAGGCAATGTCCAGCATTCGGAAAAATATGTGCTAGATGTAAAGGCAAGAATCACTTTGCAAAACAATGTTTTTCAAATAAAAAATCAGAAATACAAAAATCAATGATTGATCTGAACAACATATTTTATTGATGTTATATCTAGTGAAGATGAGCTTTATAACGTGATACAAGCTGAAAAGTCTTGAAAGCAAATCTGCAGTAAAAGCAATGCAAATACATGTGTTCATAGAGATAACTGGATAGTTCCTCTTATGATTAATAAAACATTAATGATTCATTTAGGGGGGACCTGACTGAGGTCTACAAAATTATGAGAGGTATGGACAGGGTGGATAGGAACAACTTTTTCCAAGAGTGGGGGTGTCAATTACAAGGGGTCACGATTTCAAGGTGAGAGGGGGAAAGTTTAAGGGAGATGTGTGTAGAAAGTTTTTTACGCAAAGGGTGGTGGGTGCCTGGAATGCTTTGCCAGCGGAGGTGGTAGAGGTGGGCACGATAGCATCATTTAAGATGCATCTGGACAGATACACGAACGGGCGGGGAACAGAGGAAAGTAGATCCTTGGAAAATAGGCAACAGGTTTAGATAAAGGCACTGGATCAGTGCGGGCTGGAAGGGCCGAAGGGCCTTGTGCTGTTCCTCACTCCTGGTACCATGTGTTGTTCCTCGTGTCTTAATAATGCTCGTAGTCTCAAAGGTGGAGAAGATGCTTTATTGTGAATTTGTTCTGTCTTCAGAGCTTAACTTACGGCTACCTCAAATGCTGCCTGCCTGTGTGTCTGTGTCCTGCCTTCCGTGAAGTGTGTTGTCACTTCCTGTCCCTGTGTATATATAGCTCCCTCTAGTGCTTGCTCAGTTGTATTGCATCTACTCAGATCTACAAATCTACAATCACCATAGGCCTGTTCCTGTGCTGTAATTTTCTTTGTTCTTTGTTGTTTGTTAACATTAGTCAATGTTAAACTTGACACGGGAGCGTGTGCTAATCTTATAAATTTATCAGATATGCAAGAAATGAAAGCACATCTTGAATAAAATGTTATTTTTGAAGGATTATAAAGGTAAAAGAATCAACATTCTAGGAGTGTGCGAAATGGATGTCAGTTTGAAGAATAAGATGCAGAAAGTGAAGTTTTTCATTGCGGAAGCTGAGCGTGAATCACAGCTGGGAGTGGAAGCCTGTGAAGCACTTGAATTGGTTAAAAAGAGTATACAGTGCTGTGTGTGCTTTAACTATGCAAAGTACTTATAAATGCCTCAATAAAATATTTTCTAAAAAAAACAACAATGCAAAGTACATCACAGAAATATTTTGAGTTTGCCATTCGCTTATCGATAGAACTGAAAGAGAATGTGCAACCAATCATACACGCACCAGGCGAGTTCCAGCACCGTTAAAGGATCGACTTAAAGATGAACTGGAGAGGATGACAAATCTGGGATGAAACGAATTGAAGAACCAATGGATTGAGTGAACTCCATGGTCTGTGTGAAGAAACGAAACAATGACTTGAGAATCTGCATGGATCCCAAAGACCTCAACTTAAATATAAAGTGTGAACATTATCCAATTCCAAAACGAGAAGAGATTACGTGTGAGATGTCAGGAGCGACATGCTTTAGCATAATAGAGGCACTACAGGCTTTTAGGCAACTAAAGTTGGATGGGGAGAGCATAAAGTTCTGCATCTTCAACACTCCATTGGGACGATGCTGTTTTCTCAGAATGCCATTTGGTATTATTTCAGCATCTGAAATTTTCCGCGGGACAATAGAACACGTTGTGGATGGAATTGCAGGTGTCAGAGTGTACATTGCCGATATCATCGTTTGGGGCTCAACAAGAGAGGAGCACAGCAAAAGTGCTGAGAAGCATCAAAAAACTTCGTCTGAAGTTCAATAAAACCAAATGCTAGTTTGGTGTTGAAGAAATTACATTCTTTTAAAAAAATAAATTTAGAGTGCCCAATTATCTTTTCCAATTAAGGGGCAATTTAGTGAGGCCAATCCACCTATCCTGCACATCTTTGGGTTGTGGGGGTGAGACCCACACAGACACGGGGAGAATGTGCAAACTCCACACGGACAGTGACCCAGAGCCGGGATCGAACCTGGGACCTCAGTGCCGTGAGGCAGCTGTGTTAACCACTAGGCCACCGTTAGGCTGCCCTAACAAATTACATTCTTGGGAGACAAACTGTCTTCTCCAGGTGTACAACCAGACCAGGGGAAGATAAAGGCGATATTAAACATGCCTCGTCCAACAGACAAAAAAGGAGTCTTCAGGATGTTGGGTGTGAGAAATGTCACAGGTAAATTCATTCCTAATTTAACAGCAAAAACGACATGCTGGAGGGAAATAATCAATAAGACACTATTTTCCAATGGTCTAACAGACATGAGCATGCATGGCGAATGTCACATGAAGCATTGACAACAGCTCCAGTGCTGACATTGTTTGACCCCACAAAGAAGACAAAAATATCGACAGGTGCGTCGGAAAATGAGCTGGGAGTAGTGTTATTGCAGCAAGTCAATGATGAAAATGGGCTTCTCCTTCAAGGTCAGTGACTGACACAGAGCACACATATGCTCGATCGAGGAAGAATGCTTAGGTCAGATCAGTGGCTGAGAAAAATTTCACAATTATGTGCATGGCCTACCAACATTCTTGGTTCAAACTGATCATAGACCGCTAGCAGCAATCACAAAAAAAAACGTGAATTGAGATGTCACCGAGAATACAGATGATGATGATAAAACTCCAGAGATGTGACTTCAATCTCATTTATACTCCAGGAAGGGCGACACGGTGGCGCAGTGGTTAGCACTGCTGCCTCACAGTGCTGAGGTCCCAGGTTCGATCCTGGCTCTGGGTCACTGTCGGTGTGGAGTTTGCACATTACACAGAAGATAGGAGCAGGAGGAGGCCTTATGGCCCTTCGAGCCTTCTCCGCCATTCATCACGATCATGGCTGATCATCCAACTCAATAGCCTGATCCTGCTTTCTCCCCATAGCCTTTCATCCCATTCTCCCCAAGTGCTATATCCAGCCGCCTCTGGAATATATTAAAAGTTTTAGCATCAACTAAGGCTCTTTGTGTTGTCTCTCCGTGTTTTCGTGGGTTTCGCCCCCACAACCCAAAGATGTGCAGGGTAGATGGATTGACCACGCTAAATTGCCCCTTAATTGGAGAAAATGAATTGGGTGATACACCAGGAAAACATATTAGTTTCTGATGCATGAGCTCCGGATATGGTGGAAGAACAAGACATGGATGAGGAGGTGCAAGTACATGTAAATCTTGTGACAGAGATACTTCCAGTGTCCGATGCATAATCAAAGTTGATCAAAGAAGAAACCAAGAAGGGTGAAGTGTTACAAAGGATCATAAAATATCTCACTGAGTGATGGCCAAAAGGATCCTGTTCCAAATATTACAATATTCAAGTGGAGCTAAATGCAGCCAATGGATCTTTGTTCAGGCAAATCAGGATTGTCATACTCCAATCTCGATTCTGTGATTCTACAGAAGATTCTTGAGGGGCACTTAGGCATGGAAAAATTCAAACGCAGAGCCAGAGACACGGTATACTGGCCAGGCAGCAAACGCAGAGCCAGAGACACGGTATACTGGCCAGACAGCAAACGCAGAGCCAGAGACACGGTATACTGGCCAGGCAGCAAACGCAGAGCCAGAGACACGGTATACTGGCCAGGCAGCAAACGCAGAGCCAGAGACACGGTATACTGGCCAGGCAGCAAACGCAGAGCCAGAGACACGGTATACTGGCCAGGCAGCAAACGCAGAGCCAGAGACACGGTATACTGGCCAGGCAGCAAACGCAGAGCCAGAGACACGGTATACTGGCCAGGCAGCAAACGCAGAGCCAGAGACACGGTATACTGGCCAGGCAGCAAACGCAGAGCCAGAGACACGGTATACTGGCCAGGCAGCAAACGCAGAGCCAGAGACACGGTATACTGGCCAGGCAGCAAACGCAGAGCCAGAGACACGGTATACTGGCCAGGCAGCAAACGCAGAGCCAGAGACACGGTATACTGGCCAGACAGCAAACGCAGAGCCAGAGACACGGTATACTGGCCAGGCAGCAAACGCAGAGCCAGAGACACGGTATACTGGCCAGGCAGCAAACGCAGAGCCAGAGACACGGTATACTGGCCAGGCAGCAAACGCAGAGCCAGAGACACGGTATACTGGCCAGGCAGCAAACACAGAGCCAGAGACACGGTATACTGGCCAGGCAGCAAACGCAGAGCCAGAGACACGGTATACTGGCCAGGCAGCAAACGCAGAGCCAGAGACACGGTATACTGGCCAGGCAGCAAACGCAGAGCCAGAGACACGGTATACTGGCCAGGCAGCAAACGCAGAGCCAGAGACACGGTATACTGGCCAGGCAGCAAACGCAGAGCCAGAGACACGGTATACTGGCCAGGCAGCAAACGCAGAGCCAGAGACACGGTATACTGGCCAGGCAGCAATCGAGACATTCAGATGATGGTAGAAAACTGGACAACTTGTCAGAAATTTCAGCACAAACATCGGAAAGCAGCAATGCAAACGGGTGAACGAATAACGACTCCATGGCAGGAAGTGGGGATGGTCTATCCAGCAGGAAAATAATTCCTGTTAGCAATCAACTATTTCTCTAACTTTCCAGAAGTGGCACAACTAGCCAACTCATCAGCCAGGTGTGTTATCAAACATTCCAAAGACATTTGTGCTCACCATAGAATACCTCAAGTTGTCATTAGCAACGATGGCCCATGTTTTAGTCCTGGGTGGACAGAGTTTGCACAGAGCTTCGATTTCCGGCACATTATTTTGAGTCCTCTGTACCCACAATCCAATGGGAAGACTGAAAAAGGTGTTCACATTGTGAAACAGCTACTCAAAAAAGCAATGGACAGATTGATGGCGGATTTCTGGGCTGGCACAGGGTAGGGGTTAGGAGGTTGAGGGACCTGTTTGTGGAGGGGAGCTTCGCGAGCCTGGGGGAGTTAGAGGGGATGTTTGGGCTCCCCCCCCGGGGAACATGTTTCGGTACATGCAGGTTAGGGCGTTTGCCAGATGGCAGGTGGAGGGGTTCCCCTTGTTGCCCCCACGTGGGGTACGGGACAGGGTGCTCTCGGGGGTGTGGGTTGGAGGAGGGAGGATTTCGGACATATACCGGGTAATGCAGGAGCTAGACGAGGCCTCGATGGAGGAACTGAAGGGTAAATGGGAAGAGGAGCTGGGTGAGCAGATTGAGGAGGGGACGTGGGCGGACGCCCTGGAAAGGGTGAATTTCTCCTCTTCATGTGCGAGGCTTAGCCTCATACAGTTCAAGGTACTGCATAGGGCCCACATGACTGGGACGAGGATGAGTAGGTTTTTCGGGGGCAAAGACAGGTGTGCTAGGTGCTAGGGGAGCCCAGCGAATCACGCCCATTTTTCGACGCACCTGTCGATATTTTTGTCTTCTTTGTGGGGTCAAAAGGAGGCAGATAGATCGACAAGGTGGGGGGGGGGGGGGTGCGGTGTTGAGTATATTGGTTATTGTTTACCATGTATGGGATGACCATGGATTCCCTTTTGGTCTTTCTTGTTTTGCATTTGGGATGTAGGGGGGAGGTTTGGGTTTGTACATTGAAGGAGATGCTTGTTGGGGGATTGCTATTGTATTTGTTATTGTTGGTTAACTTTAGTTGGCTAGGGCAGCACGGTGGCCTAGTGGTTAGCACAACCGCCTCACGGCGCTGAGGTCCCAGGTTCAATCCCGGCTCTGGGTCACTGTCCGTGTGGAGTTTGCACATTCTCCCCGTGTCTGTGTGGGTTTCGCCCCCACAACCCAAAAATGTGCAGAGTAGGTGGATTGGCCACACTAAATTGCCCCTTAATTGGAAAAAATAATTGGCTAATCTAAATTTTAAAAAAAAAACTTTAGTTGGCTGCATATTTGATGAAAAAGTGTAAAATGAGGACAATAAGAACATTTAAAAAAATGATTGATCCTGATGCAGGTGGATGGTTGAAGTGTGCAAAGGCAATGGGACCATTAGGTTCTCAGTGATACATCTTGTCACCGATGAAGAAACAGGAGAGTCTTGCTGAAGGTTCAGCAACCACATGTATCAGAACCACCAGACGATGTAGAGAGTGATTTCAGGACAACTTAACAAACGATCCCTCAGCACAGAGTCAGAACAAGGTGAATATGCGCAAAGCAAAGAAACACAGCAAGAACCATCTTCCGAAACCGTTGAAAATCAAGCATTCTCACAAGTTCAACCAGTGCTTAGAAGGTCGACAAGACACAGAAGAAAGCCAGGCAAATTGAATTTGTGATGGACATTGAACATGTAAATAACTGAAGTATTATTCACATCATATGTATTGTGTATTGAATTTAGATAATGCATGTAAATATTGTTCATTTCCAAAGGAAAGGGGATGTGATGATATGCATAAGCTGTCATGTAAATATTAGCAGATATGACCTCCAACCAGTAGGTGGCAGTAAAAATCAACCACGTGACACTTATCTCAGGGAGCTGGAGATAGTCGTCATAGTGGATTATCGTATTTGTAGCAGCTCTTAGATAATTTATAATAGTGATTTGATAGTTAGTAGTGTTTCTGAATGACCACCTAAGATGGTGTTCTGCAAGGGATACTGGGAAATTTAGCCAAGAACAAGCAGGCGGCAGTCTGAATAAACATTGATGATCAGGCTGTAGCCTGTACATTGCAATACACAGGAAAAAAGTCAGTTCCAGGCCATCCCAGACAAGACAATAGAACTATCCTGTCAATCACACTTGTTTACCAGGCACAGCAGCACTTATTTGGAAAGCCTAAGTGCCCCCCAACACCTGCAGTCGTGGCCGTTGAGTGCACACCCTGATGCATGATCAATTGCACAAAGACTAAGGTTGGGTACAACTGTGGCTTTATTGCAGTCATATGCGTGGCCTCCTGCTGCAGCTGGCAAAATGGCAGATCAATGGAGGACACGCATATTTATACTCCTCCTACTAGGTGGAGCCAGCTGGCAGGGACTACCGGCGAACCTGTAATACAGGTCCTACCTTACATCCCCTAATACAAGTGTACAGTGGTTCACCACACATCCCAAAATCGGTGTGGCGGCCCCTGATTGGACTTAAGCGATCAGAATGATCGAACCCTGATCAATCGCTGGGCAATGATCCAGGGAGCCCCAAAGAGGCAGGAAATCCCTGAAGGTAAAAGGTGCCGCACCAGCTTTGAATCTACCTCTGCAGCAGCCAGCAACAGGAACACAACAACGGTGATCTTCACTGGCCACCACGAAGAGGACCATCATGCCACCAGTAGAAAGAAGACCAGAGTCACAGCATCAGACCAGACCGAGGATGATGGAAACCAACTCACGGATAAAGGCCAATATCTGTTTGGGTACGCGTCAGTCACTCAAAGTTAATCAAGGTCTAGTATTTATCTTCAGCATTCTGCAGTGTAATTGATATTGATGGTGTGATTGATTAATATTAACATTGAATGTGTCTGAATAAAGATGATTGAATTAAACAAAGTCGACTCGCAGTTATTTAAACACCGTATAAGGGTTAAAGACACACTGTGTGGCACCCACAACAGTAGATTTTAGTAGCTCTCATATTGTTATCTGGCCCACGCTATTGTTTAACAATAAATATTCAACTAGTCATGAACTAGACATTCTCTAGTGCACTGATTCCACCCTGTCAAGGACCAGAACGGCATCCTTATACGCCATTTCCTTTGATTTAATGCAATCTTTAACTTATTTTGTTAACCACAGTTGATTTACCTTTCCCTTTGGGTCTTTGTGGCTTCGGCGAATGAATATCTGTTGGAAACCGTGTGGTATTTCTTTAAATACTAGCCATTGCCTTTCTACTGTCCAATCTTTTACTGTTTTTTCCCAATCTGCCATCGCCAACTTGCCCCTCGTGCCTTAATAATTTCTGAAACTAGGGTCATAATTTCCTATCTTCAGAATTAAGATCCTTGTTTCAGAATGAACGATATCACATTCGAACTTAATGCAAAATTCTTTCCTACAGTAGTCCCCCTTTATAACGCGGGTGTTGGGGACCAAGACAGCCACCCGCGTTGCATCCGAGCCGCGGATATCCACGATGGGGGTTTTAAATTTATTTAAAAATCTATGCTAGCGCTTCCCATTGAGAGTCTACGGGGGGCGGCGGGAGAGGTCAGACCCCCGTAGACTCACAATGGGAAGCGCTAGCATAGATTTTTAAATAAATTTAAAACCTCCATCGTGGATCTAATTAAAACAGTGTCAATTTCAGCGGCCGGCTCACTTTGATCCGGAGAGGGAAGCTGCTCTCTCACTGAAACAATCAGCCGGCCGCTGAAATTGACACTGCCGGCTGCTCTCTCCTCCAATCCAACTTTTAAGTTTTAATGTTTCTGATTGGAGGGAGAGAGCAGAGAACACAGGAGGAGATCATACGGGCCTCTGCAAGACCAGCATGGTCTCACATCGCCCCTCCCCTCTGTAGCTGGGGTTCAGGCTGTGGCTCCTGGGGTACAGGCCGTGGCTGCTGGGGTTCAGGCTGTGGCTGCTGGGGTACTATGGCTGCTGGGGTACTGTGGCTGCTGGGGTACTATGGCTGCTGGGGTGCAGGCCGTGGCTGCTGAGGTACAGGCTGTGGCTGCTGGGGTACTGATTGGAGGGAGAGAGCAGCGGGCAGTGTCAATTTCAGCGGCCGGCTCACTTTGATCTGGAGAGGGAAGCTGCTCTCTCACTGAAACAATCAGCCGGCCGCTGAAATTGACACTGCCGGCTGCTCTCTCCCTCCAATCAGAAACATTAAAACTTGAAAGTTGGATTGGAGGGAGAGAGCAGCGGGCAGTGTCAATTTCAGCGGCCGGCTGATTGTTTCAGTGAGAGCAGCTTCCTTCTCCGGATCAAAGTGAGCCGGCCACTGAAATTGACACAACTGACAGTTGGGGTCCATAAGCCCCCCCGCGGTATATCGCGAACCTCGGTATTGCGGAGCGCGGTATAACGGGGGACTACTGTATTATGGTCACTATTTCCCAAAGACTCCTTTGCAACAAGGTTATTCATTCGTACTTTCTCATCACATAACATTATATCCAAAATAGCCCGATTCCTGATGGCAACAATATACTGCTCCAGAAACCCATTGCGTACGCACTCCCAAGAATTCATCCTCCACTGCCCTAGTGCTGATTTGGTTAGCCTAGTCTATGTGTAAATTGAAGTTGTTGATTATTATTGTATTACCCACATTACATGAATCTCTAATTTCCTGATTTATACCATGTCCAACATTACCGCTACAGTTTCATGGCCAATAAACAGCTCCTGCCAATGTTTGCTGCCCCTTACTGTTCATGGCTCCACCCAAACTAAATCTACATCTTGACCTTTCGACCTAAGTTCCTCTCTCACTAATGTACTGATTTATGTTCCTTATTAACAGCACTACCCCACTCTCTTTTCCTTTTCGTCTATCTTGGTCTTGTGCAGGTCCCACTTGCTCCAGAACTGGTGCCCCCGAACTCAGGAATCTGAGGCTTTCCCTCCTGTACCAGTTCTCCAACCATGTGTTTAATCGCTCAATTCTTCTCCTTCCATGCTCCCTTACACATGAGACTGGGAGTAATCCTGAGATTGTTGCTTTGGAGGTCCTGCTTTTCAATCTCCTTCTTAGCTCCCTGAAATCTGCTTTCAGCAATTCATTTGCCTCCCTACCTAAGTCATTGGTACGGACATGAACCATGGCCTCTGGCTGTTCCATCTCCCCCAGAAGGATGTCCTGCAGCCACTCTTTGACATCCTTGACCCTGGTACCAGGGAGGCAACACACCATTCTGTATACTTCTCTCTATCTTTATAAACTCCAGGGGAGTTCAATAGTGAGGTGATCAGCACCATCATTTAAAAAAAAATTTAAAGTACCCAATTATGTTTTTTTTCAAATTTAGAGGCAACGTGCCTATGTGGGTTTCCTCCAGGTGCTCCGGTTTCTTCCCACAAGTCCCGAAAGACGTGCTGTTAGGTGAATTGGACATTCTGAGTTCTCCCTCTGTGCACCCGAACAGGCGCCGGAATGTGGCGACTAGAGGATTTTCACAGTAACTTCATTGCAGTGTTAATGTAAGCCTACTTGTGACACTAATAAAGATTATTATTATTTAGCGTGGCCAATCCACCTACCCTGCACATCTTTTTGGATTGTGAGGGTGAGACCCACGCAGACACGGGGAGAATGTGCAAACTCCACACGGACAGTGACCCGGGGCCAGGATCGAACCCGGGTCCTCAGCGCCGTGAGGCAGCATTGCGCCACTGTGCTGCCCCTGATCAGCACCATCAGAAATTGTGTTCATGACACTTGCTCTCCCCAAAAAGAACGAACAGTGAATAATAGGACCCTTCTTGAAGTTATAGAGCAAATGGTTATTTTATTTCAAACTCTGCACAGCTGTACACTGTTGAATTAGTTCTCGATGGATTCCCAAATTCATTCACAACTTTTGACACATTGCTGCATTTACACAAGGCTGTTTTGAATAACAATTTTACATGATAAGCATCAGTCCGTTCAGACTAATCTTTTGAGTGTTGGGTGAAGTGGAATTAAGAAAGAGGTTTAATGGGAGGGGCAGGATGGGCTATCAGGGCTGAATGGCCTCCTTTTCCATATGTGCTGAGGAAAGATTTGAAAACAAACTCTCCCTGTGTTCTTGTTTAGTCTGAGAATAAATCTGGGCTGGTTCTGGGTTCTGATCGGAGTTCATGTCCTCCATCTTGGGCTCAGTGTGTTCTGGGGCACCATTGGATTTACTCATTCTCTTTATCCAGCCATTCTGTTTAAAATGTAGCCCGTCTGTAACTTCTTCTAATTCTGACCAAGTGTGCGCCCTTAAAATTTTAACTGATCTATTTTTTTCACAGTTTGTTTCACAATCCATCTTTAAATTGCAGAGCAGGATATTTGTGCCTCATGGCTCTATTCCGTGTTGTCAAAATGCCAATTCAATTGGGGCTTTCCCTCAGCCAGCTATGAAACTTTCAGTCTTATTCGTCGTATCTGAGGTTCTGACTGAGGGCAAACACTTCCACAAGGCATAAAAAGGAAAGGACAGAAAAAGAGGATCATGAGCCTCAGGGGCCTTAGGTTAGTTTACCATAGCAACAGGTCTCAACGCAATTCAGGCCCTGGTTAGTTTATCACAGCAAGAGGTATAGATCTGGGCCTGGCTACAGCAACAGGCCATAAACTGGGTTCCGGTTAGTTTATCACAGCAACAGGCCTTAATCTGGGCCTGGTTATAGCAACAGACCTTAATCTGGGTTCTGGTTAGTTTATCAGAGCAACAGGCCTTAATCTGGGTCTCGTTACAGTAAAGCCTTAATCTGGGTTCTGGTTAGTTTATCACAGCAACAGGCCTTAATCTGGGCCTGGTTATAGCAACAGACCTTAATCTGGGTTCTGGTTAGTTTATCAGAGCCACAGGCCTTAATCTGGGCCTGGTTATAGTAAAGGCTTAATCTGGGTTCTGGTTAGTTTATCAGAGCAACAGGCCTTAATCTGGGTTCTGATTAGTTTATCACAGCAACAGGCCTTAATCTGGGCCTGGTTGTAGTAAAGCCTTAATCTGGGTTCTGGTTAGTTTATCACAGCAACAGGCCTTAATCTGGGTTCTGATTAGTTTATCACAGCAACAGGCCTTAATCTGGGCCTGGTTATAGTAACAGGCCTTAATCTGGGCCCTGATTACTTTATCAAAGCAACGGGTCTTAATCTGGCCCCTGGTTAGTAATGGACCTCAGTGTAAATTGACATTGCATGGCAACATGCCTCACTGCAGCTAATGCTGGAGCAGTTTGCCACAGTCCCAGCCTTATTATGGGATGTCCTCTTACAAGCTCCAAAATGGTAACATCACACAGAGACTAGGTTTATTTCAAAGACTATAGAAATGGTTCAGCACTCAATAGATTGATCTGAAAAATCAAAAATACAATTTGATTACAAACCTCATCAATTCTTTGGACATAAGAATGGTAAATCTGTTAAAATCACAAAGACAGTATCTAGGAGCTCAGGCAGTATTTATAACAGTTCTATCACCGTATGTACATTTGATATGTAATTATACAATATTTAACTAACATTGTTCTCAATTGAAAACAGCAAAATTATCCTAATACATACTGAGGACAAGATCCACTCTCTAAATGCAATCAAATAGACTTTGTACCTGTATCGACAGTGATCTTAAATATTTCAATCGCCCCCACAGCTCAAAGAGACATCAGTCAGATATCTCTTTGCCACATGTCAGTGTACAGATATCTCCCTGAGAGAGAGGGGACTGAGAGATACCAGTCAGTGTACAGATATCTCCCTGAGAGAGAGAGGGGACTGAGAGACACCAGTCAGTGTACAGATATCCCCCTGAGAGAGAGAGAGGGGACTGAGAGATACCAGTCAGTGTACAGATATCTCCCTGAGAGAGAGAGGGGACTGAGAGACACCAGTCAGTGTACAGATATCTCCCTGAGAGAGGGACTGAGAGACACCAGTCAGTGTACAGATATCTCCCTGAGAGAGAGGGGACTGAGAGATACCAGTCAGTGTACAGATATCTCCCTGAGAGAGAGGGGACTGAGAGACACCAGTCAGTGTACAGATATCTCCCTGAGAGAGAGAGAGGGGACTGAGAGACACCAGTCAGTGTACAGATATCTCCCTGAGAGAGAGGGGACTGAGAGACACCAGTCAGTGTACAGATATCCCCCTGAGAGAGAGAGGACTGACAGCCACCAGTCAGTGTACAGATATCTCCCTGAGAGAGAGGGGAACTGAGAGACAGCGTCAGTGTACAGATATCTCCCTGAGAGAGAGAGAGGGGAACTGAGAGACAGCGTCATTGTACAGATATCTCCCTGAGAGAGAGAGGGGACTGAGAGACACCAGTCAGTGTACAGATATCCCCCTGAGAGAGAGAGGACTGAGAGCCACCAGTCAGTGTACATATATCCCCCTGAGAGAGAGAGGGGACTGAGAGATACCAGTCAGCGTACATATATCTCCCTGACAGAGAGAGGGGACTGAGAAACACCAGTCAGTGTACAGATATCTCCCTGAGAGAGAGAGAGGGGACTGAGAGACACCAGTCAGTGTACAGATATCTCCCTGAGAGAGAGGGGACTGAGAGACACCAGTCAGTGTACAGATATCTCCCTGAGAGAGAGAGGGGACTGAGAGACACCAGTCAGTGTACCGTTATCTCCCTGAGACAGAGAGGGGACTGAGAGACACCAGTCAGTGTACAGATATCCCCCTGAGAGAGAGAGGGGACTGAGAGATACCAGTCAGCGTACATATATCTTCCTGACAGAGAGAGGGGACCGAGAAACACCAGTCAGTGTACAGATATCTCCCTGAGAGAGAGAGAGGGGACTGAGAGACACCAGTCAGTGTACAGATATCTCCCTGAGAGAGAGAGGGGACTGAGAGACACCAGTCAGTGTACAGATATCTCCCTGAGAGAGAGAGGGGACTGAGAGACACCAGTCAGTGTACAGATATCTCCATGAGAGAGAGAGGGGAACTGAGAGACACCAGTCAGTGTACAGATATCCCCTTGAGAGAGAGGGGACTGAGAGACACCAGTCAGTGTACCGTTATCTCCCTGAGACAGAGAGGGGACTGAGAGACATCAGTCAGTGTACAGATATCTCCCTGAGAGAGAGGGGACTGAGAGACACCAGTCAGTGTACAGATATCTCCATGAGAGAGAGAGGGGAACTGAGAGACACCAGTCAGTGTACAGATATCCCCCTGAGAGAGAGGGGACTGAGAGACACCAGTCAGTGTACCGTTATCTCCCTGAGACAGAGAGGGGACTGAGAGACACCAGTCAGTGTACAGATATCTCCCTGAGAGGGAGGGGACTGAGAGACACCAGTCAGTGTACAGATATCTCCCTGAGAGAGAGAGGGGACTGAGAGACACCAGTCAGTGTACAGATATCTCCCTGAGAGAGAGGGGGGACTGAGAGACACCAGTCAGTGTACAGATATCTCCATGAGAGAGAGGGGACTGAGAGACACCAGTCAGTGTACAGATATCTCCCTGAGAGAGAGAGGACTGAGAGACACCAGTCAGTGTACAGATAGCTCCCTGAGAGAGAGAGGGGACTGAGAGATACCAGTCACTGTACAGAGATGTCCGCTGCGTGATATAATGTGGAGCCCCAAGTCTACCAGGAAGATAACTGTTATGGAGAAATACTTCTGACTTTTGATTGTTTGAGAATATTTAGATTTGGAGTGTTGTCCAGTGAGAACAAACCCTTTCACCAATTACATATGAAAGGGAATTTAACTATCAACATAAATTAATTCATATACATTGGAGAATAAATTATTTTTAAAAAGTCACCAAACAAGGAGGGAATAACATTGCCCGATTGACTCCGGGTTACTACAGAAGGGTAAATGCAAACTTTGTATGTTTTGAAGAACGTTTATTGTCCTTTCTCACACTTCTCCTGCCCTGACGACCTTGCCTTCTTACCAGGAGAAGTTTCACAAACTCCTGTGACTTTCCAATCGCCTTTGCAAGTCTTCATTCTGTCAGTCTAGATATTGAGTTGCTGTGAGGCTGGTAAGCCATGTGGGGCATGGGGGCTGAGGGGGTATATGGATTGGAATCAGGAGCATTGACTCATTTCATTGGCTGCACAGGTTGTTCAATGCAAGCTGGGCTGTCGCCTACTCTGGCCTCAATCTCAGGGCTGTGAGCATTTTACACATTGGGCAAGGAGAGGGTGGGAAATTCAGCCCCATTCACCATCCCACCCCGCTGGTCATCAGTGTACATCTCTGGTTGGATCAGGAATGGATTCAGCTTCCAAGGTTGAATAGCGCTCACTCCCTAACCTTGGCAAACAGTCATCCCTTAATGAGGAATTAATGCCTGTGGATCCCAGATGTACCACCCTCCCTCTCCCAATCCCCCGCTGTCCCCAACCTTCCAACAGATTATATGGAGCGAGCAAGAGGAAGGATTTGGTGAAAGAATCGATTCACAACTCAATGAATTCATCCTTTTCATTCAGTTTGAAAACATACTTCAGGGTTTATCTGACAAGCTGATTGGCCAGATTCCATGTTCTGTATGTACTTCCATCCATAGAATCATTCTGCACAGAAGGAGGCTATTCAGCCCTCACTCCTATGCTAGCTCTTTGAAAGCACTGGCCCGCTCTTTCCCCATTTCTCCTTTTCCTGTATTTATCCAATTCTCCCTTTCAAAAGTTATTATTGAATCTTTCCAGGTAACGGGTTTGAAAAAAGAATTCTCCTCTTGTCTCCCTGTACAGGGCTGAGCTCGGGCTGACTGACGGCCACTCAGACTCTTCGATGTGAGGCAGGGGATGGAGGCTGTCGCAGGTGCGTTTACTGAGGGACGTGACTATTAAAGGGAGCGACAAACCTAGTGGAGTTGCCGCTCGACCAAATGGCGAGGCACGAGATACAACGCCAGGTTCGAGTCAGGTGACTAGGATTGTGGGAGCAAGGGGAGAGTGGTGCGTGAGTCAACAGCGCTCCCCGTGTCAAGGTGCCAAAGAACGCCAAAGGAGAGAGGGGTAGGGGGTGATGTTGGAGGGATAGGGAGAGGGAGTTATGGCCCAAGCTGTGGGGTTGTTCTCTCTCTCGCTCGCTCTAGAATAGATTAGGCTTGAGCACGTTGCATTTTCTATGCAAGGTGGAGAGCACGCCTGCGAACGGACCTGTCATACTGTCGCTGGGCTGCCAAGCTTGGGCCTTCAGGAGATCGTTGCTCGGCCAGGCCGGCGCCTTGATGGACTGGGAACTGTTGGGACTTGGCATGTTGACAGCATGGGGGCTGGTGCTGGAGATGGGGCCTGAGGAGGAGGAGGAGGAGGAAGAAGAAGAGGAGGAGGAGCAGGCAGGGTTGGCCGTGCTGTCTGGGTCGGTGCACTTGGCCTCCGTGGAGTCGTCCTCTTCGGACAGGAGGTCCACCTTCTTCCCGGGTGGGTTGCTGCTGTTCCCTTTGGAGTTGGCAGCTCTCTCCTGCTTACGGAATTTGGCCCGTCGGTTCTGGAACCAGACCTGGAATGAGACGGGGGAAAAAAACATATCAGGAAGTGGGGGGAATAAAAGAGTAGATTCAATAGGGTAGACAACAGTAGCTCAATCAGATCATCCCTCAGCCTTTGACACTCAATACAATACAAGCTTAATTTGTGAAACCTGATCTCGTATCTCAATCCTGGTACAACTCTGGTGAATCTGCACTCCCTCCAAGGCCAGTATATCCTCCTGAGAACCGTTTAACTCAATCAGATGTCCCAAGGTGCCCCATAGAAGCGATTACCAAACAGCATTTGACACCAAGACACACAAGGAGCTAACAGTTCAACAAATACTCGCTCAAAGAGGTAGATTTTGGGGAGCATATTGGAAAAAGAGAGATAGAGACATGGAGAGGTTGAAGACCCCGGCCAGCAGAATGAGCGGCCGCCAATGGTGGAGTGATTAAAATTGGAGATGTCAGGAGTCTAGAATTGGGACCTCAGAGGGTTGTGAGGATGGAAGGGGGTTACAGAGATAGGGAGGGGGGATTCCATGGAGGGATTTGAAAAGAAAAAATAAATTTTTAAAATCGAGGTGTTGCTGGAATGGGAACCAATGATGGATATCAAGCACAGGGGGTAACAGGAGAATGGGCCTCAAGGGGCTGAATGATCCACAATTCCTCTGAGCTTAAGACTTGTTGGTTGACATATCAGCCGAATGGATTTCCCCAGTAATTGGAACAGCAGAAGCTTTGGGAAATGATAGAAGCCCTTCTCACATAGAGAGCTCGACAATCCTCACATAAATCATAGGTGGCAGGGAGTTGGATAAGCAGAATCTCTGACCAAGGGCAATCAAATAACAACTAAAACACCTGCTCAATAGACACGTACAAGATAGTGAACTGGGGGCTGACCTGTAGAGGTCTTTAAGATTCCGAACGTGTTTGATGGGGTACAGGTAGATGGGTGACCAGAACTGGATACCATAAATAGGAGATCATCACTAATGAATCCAATCAGGAATTCAGGAGAAACATTTTTACCCAGCGAGGGGTGAGAACGTGGAACTGGCTCCCACAAGGAATGGTTGAGATGAATAGTATGAATGTATTTAAGGGAAAGCTGGATAAATACATGATGGAGAAAGGAATAGAAGGATAGGGTGAGAGGGAGAAGTTGTGGGAGGCGGCATGTGTGGAACACAAAGCCAGTTAGGTTGAATTGCCTCCACTGCAGTGATATAAATTCTGGGCAACATTCCTCAATTCAGAGACCGGGGCTAATAGAAAATTTCCGATTCAAGAAAGAATAACGGGAAACTCCAACCTACCCTTCGATAGGAAATGCGAAGCAACAAGGGGCTTTAGCAGTGCTGGTACACAAATCATTAATGTCTGCTGGACCAGGACAAGAATACAAATCAGCAAGCCTCGTGGAATGTGGGCCTTTATCTCAGGAGGTTAGAGCAGAAGCTACGCTATGGTTCCATAAACCACTAGTTAAACCCCCACCTTGGGGCAACTGCATTCAGCTCTTAAGAAGGAGATGTGGTACGGAGTGCAGAGCAGATTGACTACGATGATTCCACAGCTAAAAGGGTTCAATTAGATTTGATTCCCTCTCGGCTAGGAGTCTATGCAGTTATCTAATTGAGGCGGTTAAAATGTTGAGAATTGAAAGGATGGGGGATGGTGCGAGGTGGGGGGTTGGGGGGGGGGGGGGGGGGGGTTGGGGAGGGGGAAATGTCCAGGATAATAATAATCTTTATTAGTGTCACAAGTAGGTTTACATTAACACTACAATGAAGTTATTATAATATCATTATTATAAATCTCATGAAAGTTGCAGAAGAACCCTCAGCCACTGCTCGAATAAGGCCAGGAGAGATTCTAACCCCATCCTGGATATTAAACAGGTTATCTGACTAAAACCCTCTGACCAGCTTCCTGATTGGTGTTACTGTTAGTTTTGAAGTGCTCCTGAGGTTTAAATAGAGATTGTTTGAATGGGATACTGAATGAGCAATTTCAGTGTCGTATCGATTTGATAGATTAATCCATTCATTCTCAGTTACCCATAAGCTCTTGAAGCTACTGTAAGGAAACAGGGAGCGATTTCCTGGCTTTGCCTCCTGAATTCAACTATTTGAACGAATATCTTCTTCCGGAGACGGCAAGATAAATAGTGCGACCCTAAAAAGTTTGATTTGACCGAGTTGCTTTTGGGACCATTTGAGAATCCACCACATTAGTGCGGGACTGGAGTTACGTCTCCACCCAGACTGGGTAAGAATGGCAGAGGTTCTTGTTTCCTAAGAAAGGACTTACATTTACTTTGCACCTTTCCTCACAGGATATTTTAGAATGACTGTTGTAATGCAGGAAACGCAGCAACCAATTCATACACAGCACGTTCTCGCAAACTGATTAGCACCAGACCATTTCTTTTGAGAGATAAATATTCCCCAGGAGACCCAGGGTCACAGTCTGAGGATACGGGGTGGACCATTTAGGACAGAGATGAGGAGAAATGTCTTCAACCAGAGAATATTTGGCCTGTGGAATGTGTTACCACAGGAAATAGTTGAGTCCAAAACATTGTATGTTTTCAAGAAGCAGTTAGATAGAGCACTTAGGGTGAAGGTGATCAAAGGATATGGGGGAAAGTGGGATCAGGCTATTGAGTTGGATGATCAGCCATGATCATAATGAATGGCGGAACAGGCTCGAAGGGCTGAATGGCCTCCTCCTGCTCCTATTTCTTCTATGATTCTTCTTCAAAATTGTGCCCATGGGATCTTTGATATTCGCTTGAGAGGAAGACAGGAACTCATTTTAATAGTTCATCTGAAAGACAGCACCTCATACAACGCAGCATTCCCTCAGCAACGGGAGTGTCAGCCTGAGTTCTGGAGGGGGGCTTGAATCCACTCACTCTGTGAGGAAGAGATACCCACTGATCCACAGCTGACACTCTCCGGGTGAGAAACAAACTGTGGGAGGAAATTCGGAACGCCCTCCTACCTGGACCCTGGCCTCCGTCAGATCAATCTTCAGCGCCAGTTCCTCCCTGGTGTAGATATCGGGATAGTGGGTCTCGGCAAACACTCGCTCCAGCTCCTTCAGCTGTGAGCTGGTGAAGGTTGTCCGAATTCTCCGCTGCTTCCGTTTCTCGTTAATCCCACCGTGATCTGTGAAGAACTTGTACGGTACTGAGAACAGGAAAAACAGAGGTTAATGCAGACCACCATTTCACAAATTGGCCTTGAGCATACTTAGCAGTATAAAAATCTCACATCGACGTCAAAACAATGAAGAATAAATGAAGAGAAATGGTTTTTCATCAACAGGAGGGTCGGTAACCAGAGGAGACGCAGATTGAAGAAAATCGGTAAAAGAGCCGGAGGGGGAGATGAGGAGAATGCATTTTTTAACACAGCGTGTTTTAAAAACAATAAATTTAGAATACCCAATTTATTTTTTCCAATTAAGGGGCAATTTAGCGTGCCCAATCCACCTACTCTGCACATCTTTGGGTTGTGGGGGCGAAACACACGCAGGCACGGGGAGAATGTGCAAACTCCACACGGACAGTGACCCAGAGCCGGGATCGAACCTGGGACCTCAGCGCCGTGAGGCAGCAATGCTAACCACTACGCCACCGTGTCGCCACCCCCCCAACACAGCGAGCTGTTGTGATGTGGAAGGCACTGCCTGAAAGGGCGATTGAAACAGATTCAATCATTTTCAGAAAAGGGATTTGGCTAAAACTTGAAGGAAACATTTTGCAGGGCTATGGGGAAAGAGTAGTGGGGAGTGGGGCTAATTGGACAGCTCTTTCAAGGAGCTGGAACGAGCATGATGGGCTGAA
Organism: Scyliorhinus canicula; assembly: GCF_902713615.1. Classification (NCBI taxonomy): domain Eukaryota; kingdom Metazoa; phylum Chordata; class Chondrichthyes; order Carcharhiniformes; family Scyliorhinidae; genus Scyliorhinus; species Scyliorhinus canicula. Next base: position 5,562,764 of record NC_052159.1, read on the forward strand.
TGGCCTCCTCCTGCACTGTGAGATTCTGAGGGCTTCACATTTTTCACTTTCTGTTTTTTGATCCGGTATTTCCATCAACATTTATTGTGTAAATTGCTCCATTAACATTTATCAGCACGGTTGCACAGTGGTTAGCACTGTGGCTTCACAGCACCGACCCACTTAAGCCCTCACTTCCACCCTATCCCCGTAACCCAATAACCCCTCCTCACCTTTTTGGTCACTAAGGGCAATTTAGCCTGGCCAATCCACCTAACCTGCACGTCTTTGGACTGTGAGAGGAAACCGGAGCACCCGGAGGAAACCCACGCAGACACGGGGAGAACGTGCAGACTCCGCACAGACAGTGACCCAAGCCGGAATCGAACCTGGGACCCTGGCGCTGTGAAGCCACAGTGCTATCCACTTGTGCTACCGTGCTGCCCCCAAATCTAATTCAGCATTGGAAAGAGCTGGACCCGAGACTTCCCTGTTACATGAAATAAAATGAAAATCACTTATTGTCACGAGTAGGCTTCAATGAAGTTACTGTTAAAAGCCCCTAGTCGCCACATTCCGGCGCCTGTCCGGGGAGGCTGGTACGGGAATTGAACCGTGATGCTGGCCTGCTTGGTCTGCTTGAAAAGCCAGCGATTTAGCCGAGTGAGCTAAACCAGCCCCTTTAGTTGCCTGTTAACGTTGCAGGTGGGGGCCCCGTAAACCACGTTAATATGTTTTGGTCCTGTCCAAAGCTGGAGGATTATTGGAAGGAGGTGTTTAGGATAATCTATAAAGTGGTGCACGTGAAACTGGACCCGGGTCCCCGGGAGGCCATATTCGGGGTGTCGGACCAGCCAGGGTTGGAAACGGACGCAGAGGCAGATGTTGTAGCCTTCGCCTCGTTGATCGCCTGAAGGCGGATCCTGTTGGGGTGGAGATCAATATCTCCACCCTGTGCCCTGGCATGGCGGGGGGACCTGTTGGAATTCTTAACGCTTGAAAAGGTCAAATTTGAACTGCGGGGAAGGATGGAGGGGTTCTACAATTCATGGGCGTTATTAATTATCTAGCACTTTCGCGAATTGGATCACATCGAACATAGAATATAGAACAGTACAGCACAGAACAGGCCCTTCGGCCCTCGATGTTGTGCCGAGCAATGATCACCCTACTCAAACCCACGTATCCACCCTATACCCGTAACCCAACAACCCCCTCCCCCTTAACCTTACTTTTTAGGACACTACGGGCAATTTATCATGGCCAATCCACCTAACCCGCACATCTTTGGACTGTGGGAGGAAACCGGAGCACCCGGAGGAAACCCACGCACACAGGGGGAGGACGTGCAGACTCCACACAGACAGTGACCCAGCTGGGAATCGAACCCGGGACCCTGGAGCTGTGAAGCATTTATGCTAACCACCATGCTACCGTGCTGCCCACTACTACATTTGGGGGGTTGGGAGCTGGGAGGGTTGGGGGAGGGGGGGGCTGTGTGGGTTAATGGTGACTATGGCTGATTCCTGATTCCTTTTTGTCATTTGTTTATGTTAACATGCGGGCTGATGTTTGGGGATTTGGTGGGAGGATGGGATTGATATGGGGATTGACATTACATTCGTTACTGATTATTGTTTATTGTTGGGTGTAAATTTGGGAGAAAACGTAGAAAAAGGAGAATAAAAACTATTTTTTAAAAATAGTTCAGTTGCCTGTTCAAATTTTGAATTTTAAATTCATCCTAAATGGAGTAAATCTGCAGCAGTAAATCGACTGACTACCACAGGAGAAATATATCATTGTTACATCCTTGTTTATATTGACCAGAGAGTGTAGATTGGGGACACCCTGTTTTAAAGTGGACAGGATGTGACTGTGGGCGGGATTCTCTGACCCCGCCTGGGTCGGAGAATCGCCGGGGGGGGGGGCGCGTGAATTGCGCCAGGTCGTCCTCGATGCTGGGACGCGATTCTCCGCAGAGTGGAGAATCAGCACCATTGGGGCCGGCGTGGTTAGAGCAGCGCTGGTCGGGGGCCGCTCTATGTGGCCCCCCCCCCCCCCCCCCCCCCCCCCCCGCGATTCTCCGGCCCGGATGGGCCCAGCAGCCCCCCTCCCTTTCCCCTCCCCCCTACCATCAACCCCTCCCTCTTCCACCTCCCCCCTCCTCTTGCCCCTCTCCCCCACTCCTCCCCTCCATCCTTCTCTTCTCCCCTCCCTCTTCCCCCTCCCCCTCCCTCTTCCCCTCCCTCTTTCTCTTCCTCTTCTCCTCCCACTTCCCCTCTCTCACCCACTCCTCCCCTCCCTCCTCCCTTCCCTCTTCCCCCTACCCTCCCTCTTCCCCCTCCCCCTCCTCTGCCCTCCACTCCTCCCTCTTCCCCCTCCCCCTTCACTCTCCCTGCACCCTGTGGTAAACACCACTAGTGGTATATTGTATGTAAAACGGCACTGCCCGTATTTACAGGTACGACTGACAGAACCTTCCCCTTAACTGAAGAGAACATTTGTTCTCGTGCCTCAAGGACTATCCTGACTAGGAGGCGGGTCTGGGTTTGGAGCGAGGAGCAAGGGGGGAGAGGGGAGGAGGGGGGTAGAGGAGGGCAGGGAGTAGGAGGAAGGAGGGGTAGAGGGAGAGGTGGAGGGATGAGGAGGGGGGAGGGAACAATAAGCCTCGATTATTCCACCATTCTCGTCTTGTGGTAATTGGCGGTACATCAATTTATTGAACAAGGTGTTGTGCCTCCTGTAGCTGGATCCAGAATGGGCGGAGCCAGCAGGCAGGGATTTACCGTTGTATCTGTAATATACGGGAAGTGCCGTAATACATACAATATACCACTAGTGGTGTTTACCACACACCCCCTCCACTGTTCCCTCCCCCCTCCGCATCCCTCCACCTCTCCCTCTCTCCCTCCTTCTCCCTACTCCCTCCCCTCCTCTACCCCCCTCCCCCCCCCCCCCCCCACCCTTGCTCCTCACTCCGCCTCCTGGTCAGGATAGCCCTTGAATGAGAAAGTGTCCCCTCACAGCCCGTTTACACCTGCCCCTATCATCAACTCTACCCAACCGTTTAACCTTCGGGGGAAACACTCTCTGTAAAAACTCTCCCTTCCCCAAATTTACTTGAGCCAAATT